>NC_088406.1:14348625-14473625 GCF_034236695.1 Oncorhynchus nerka
GAGAGCGAAGGAGGGGAAGAGGGAAGAGAGAGGGATGTAGGGCAGAGGGATGAGAGAGAGGGAAGGAGGGGAAGAGGGAAGAGAGAAAGAGATGTGGGGCAGAGAGATGAGAGAGAGGGAAGGAGGGGAAGAGGGAAGAGAGAGGGATGTAGGGCAGAGAGATGAGAGAGAGGGAAGGAGGGGAAGAGGGATGAGAGAGAGGGAAGGAGGGGAAGAGAGATGAGAGAGAGGGAAGGAGGGGAAGAGGGATGAGAGAGAGGGAATGAGGGGAAGAGGGAAGAGAGAAAGAGATGTGGGGCAGAGAGATGAGAGAGAGGGACGGATGGGAAGAGGGAAGAGAGATAGGGATGTAGAACAGAGGGATGATAGCGAGGGAAGGAGGGGATGAGAGAAACAAGGGGTGGTTGCCTGTGACTAGGGCAGTGGCGGTCACAAATTTTCGTCAGCCGGTGATTGCCAAGCAAATAACTGTCGGTCTCACGGTAATTGACCGTTAATTAACATAAACACATTTAGCATCTCCTGGCTTGCACACTTAGCCTGCAAGCCATTTAAATAAATCTAATAAATCAATGTAATATAACCTAAACCTTCAGAATGAATCCATTATTTATTTTAGACAGGTCTAAAGAAGCATAATATGAAGAGAATGTGGTCTATTTCAGAAGAACAGAATAACATACTCTGAGTTGTCCCTATGTTAGGTCCTGATCTGGCTATGCCATATGGCTGTGGGCTACACTAGTTCATTTAACAGACAAGATTTGGTTATAATTACATGGCATTATTTTGTATTGTGTTAAAGTATGAAGAAAGCTGAATAAAATACAAATATTTTCTCCAAAAGATTTGAGGTAATGCACGGATCTCTGTCATCTGATCGGGTCTTTCTCACAGGCTACAAGTTAAGACAAACACATCGGGGACGCAACTGTGCTCATCCTCATCCAAATCCAAGGTGCATTTTGAAGATATTGGATGAACTGTCCACGTTTACTTTTTGTCAGCCAACATGATGAGTAGGCCTAACGAACAACAAAAGCACTAGCCTATGTCAATCTACTATCCCCCATAGTAAAAAAGGTTGACCTATTCTATTTTTTGTGAGAAATAAATATTCCACCAAGTCTGGCACAGTTGTTAGATCTGATAGATCCCAAATTAATACAACCACTAGCATAAAAAAACATTTTTTATGCAATGTGTCTGACACAACAGATCAGAATGTTTAGCTTAAAATGTTGATAAACTATTAGTCTGTTTCTTCACATTATAAATCCAGCAATGTGCACAAGGCAGGAGTCTATAAGCACAAATATTCCATTAGCAGGAAAACAACATTATCAACAGTGAACGCGAATGTGATTAGGCATGAAATGCTTTTATTATAAAGGTGCATTTTTATGGTGAAAATGATCTTCCCCAGAATTGAAACTCAAGCTCTTCTTATGTGTGCCAGTTAGACTCTACACCCCTTGTAAAGCAGATTGATGTGCTTCATTTTAAGAAGTTCTTTGGCCACTTTAGTTGTCATACAAACCTTATTAAAACATACAGGCCTATTGGCTAGGCTACATGAGGTGTGTGACTATGATTAGAACAAGTCACAAAAAAAGGCATTGTTTCTTATGCTGGGTATCATTCACAAGTGATAATATACAGTTATTCACAAGTGACAGGCTAATATTATCACCCACCAGACTTTTCTTGATATAATCTTGTCTCTACAAGATGCCTCGTGACCGCCGCCGTTGTGGCTCAGCACGTAATTTCAGAACTCACACTGAGGCCAGAGAGGAAGAGAGTGGTAGATAGTGTTGCGGGCAGTTTGTAAGAGGGTTCAGGGTTGTCAGACACAGCCTTAACCTGTGTCTCTGTGGGATCTTGTTCTCTTCTGTCCATCTGTCCTGTTCTGTTTGAGATGTTGGCAACTGAGAGTCCTCTTAAACACACACACACACACACGCACAAACACACAAGCTGGCACGCACACACAAGCACATCAAGCATGTACACAAGTACGCGTACACACACCGATGTGAGACAGTGTTCAGTGGAAGACAAGACACTCGTTCTTCTCTGATTACATCATTCCCCCTCTTATCATGGAAGTCAGACACAGAGAGAGATGGTTTTGAAAGTTCTACAAGACAGACTGCTTGATGGAGAGTTCTATCTGACAGACTGCTTGATGGAGAGTTCTATCTGACGGACTGATTGATGGAGAGTTGTTACCTGACAGACTGCTTGATGGAGAGTTCTATCTGACAGACTGCTTGATGGAGAGTTCTATCTGACGGACTGATTGGTGGAGAGTTGTTACCTGACAGACTGCTTGATGGAGAGTTCTATCTGACAGACAGCTTGATGGAGAGTTCTATCTGACAGACTGATTGGTGGAGAGTTGTTACCTGACAGACTGCTTGATTGAGTTCTATCTGACAGACAGCTTGATGGAGAGTTGCTATCTGACAGACTGCTTGATGGCCAGTTCTATCTGCCAGAATGCTTGATGGAGAGTTCTATCTGACAGACAGTTTGATGGAGAGTTCTATCTGACAGACTGCTTGATGGAGAGTTCTATCTGACAGACTGCTTGATGGAGAGTTCTATCTGACAGACTGATTGACGGTGAGTTCTATCTGACAGACTGCTTGATGGAGAGTTCTATCTGACAGACTGCTTGATGGAGAGTTCTATCTGACAGACTGCTTGATGGAGAGTTCTATCTGACAGACTGATTGACGGAGAGTTCTATCTGACAGACTGCTTGATGGAGAGTTCTATCTGACAGACTGCTTGATGGAGAGTTCTATCTGACAGACTGATTGACGGAGAGTTCTATCTGACAGACTGATTGATGGAGAGTTGCTATCTGACAGACTGCTTGATGGAGTGTTCTATCTAACAGACTGCTTGATGGAGTGTTCTATCTGACAGACTGATTGACGGAGAGTTAATTCTGACAGACTGATTGATGGAGAGTTCTATCTGACATGATTGACAGAGAGTTCTATCTGACAGACTGATTGACGGAGAGTTGGTATTTGACAGACTGATTGATGGAGAGTTCTATCTGACAGACTGATTGATGAAGAGTTCTATCTGACAGACTGATTGATGGAGAGTTGCTATCTGACAGACTGCTTGATGGAGTGTTCTATCTAACAGACTGCTTGATGGAGTGTTCTATCTGACAGACTGATTGACGGAGAGTTAATTCTGACAGACTGATTGATGGAGAGTTCTATCTGACATGATTGACAGAGAGTTCTATCTGACAGACTGATTGACGGAGAGTTGGTATTTGACAGACTGATTGATGGAGAGTTCTATCTGACAGACTGATTGATGGAGAGTTCTATCTGACATGATTGACAGAGAGTTCTATCTGACAGACTGATTGACGGAGAGTTCTATCTGACAGACTGATTGATGGAGAGTTCTATCTGACAGACTGATTGACAGAGAGTTCTATCTGACAGACTGATTGACGGAGAGTTGGTATTTGACAGACTGATTGATGGAGAGTTGGTATTTGACAGACTGATTGACGGAGAGTTCTATCTGACAGACTGATTGATGGAGAGTTGGTATTTGACAGACTGCTACGCTACACTCTTAGATAAAAAAGAGTGCTTTGGCTGTTCCCATAGGATAATCTTTTGAAGAACCCTTGTTGGTTCCATGTAGAACCATTTCGGTTCCAGGTCGAACCCTTTTAAATTCAATTTACACAGAGGGTTCTACGCAGAACCCAAAATAGAGCTACCCGGAATCAAAAAGATTTCTTCCTGGAACCAAAAAATAGTTATTCTTGGAGCCAAAAAGAGTTCTCCCTGGACCCAAAAAGAGTTCTACCTGGAGCCAAAAAGAGTTCTTCCTGGAAACAAAATGACTTCCTCCTGGAACCAAAAATACTTCCTCCTGGAACAAAAAAGAGTTCTACCTGGACCAATAAAGAGTTCTACCTGGAACAAAAACAATGGTATCCTATGGGGACAACTGAAGAACCCTTTTGAAACACTGTTTTCTTGAAGTGTACTTTTTTCCTGAAAGGAACAGGCACTAATCTGAAAGGACCAGGCACTAATCTGAAAGGACCAGGCACTAATCTGAAAGGAACAGGCACTAATCTGAAAGGAAAAGGCACTAATCTGAAAGGACCAGGCACTAATCTGAAAGGACCAGGCACTAATCTGAAAGGAACAGGCACTAATCTGAAAGGAGCAGGCACTAATCTGAAAGGACCAGGCACTAATCTGAAAGGACCAGGCACTAATCTGAAAGGAACAGGCACTAATCTGAAAGGAACAGGCACTAATCTGAAAGGACCAGGCACTAATCTGAAAGGACCAGGCACTAATCTGAAAGGAACAGGCACTAATCTGAAAGGAACAGGCACTAATCTGAAAGGACCAGGCACTAATCTGAAAGGACCAGGCACTAATCTGAAAGGACCAGGCACTAATCTGAAAGGACCAGGCACTAATCTGAAAGGACCAGGCACTAATCTGAAAGGAACAGGCACTAATCTGAAAGTGCCAGGCACTAATCTGAAAGGACCAGGCACTAATCTGAAAGGAACAGGCACTAATCTGAAAGGACCAGGCACTAATCTGAAAGGAAAAGGCACTAATCTGAAAGGAGCAGGCACTAATCTGAAAGGAACAGGCACTAATCTCAAAGGAACAGGCACTAATCTGAAAGGAACAGGCACTAATCTGAAAGGAGCAGGCACTAATCTGAAAGGAACAGGCACTAATCTGAAAGAAACAGCCAATAATCTGGAAGTACCAGACACTGAAAAATAATGGATGCCACAGTAAGTGTCATGCTAGCTGTCGTCACCACAGTGAGATTTACTGAGATACTCCACAGTGGCATGCTAGCTGTCGCCACCACAGTGAAATTTACTGAGATACCCCACAGTGGCATGCTAGCTGTCGCCACCACAGTGAGATTTACTGAGATACCCCACAGTGGCATGCTAGCTGTCTCCACCACATTGTTAGCCAGTTGTGACTCAGCAATTTGTGTCCTCCTGAGTCTGTAAGCATTGTGTCAAACCTGGTATCATACACACACACACCTGGCTCCCATCCTCTCTCTTTCTCTCTCTCAAGACGGGAGATTACAATGTGTGTGTGTGTGTTTTTAAAATAGTGTTTGTGTGGGAGAATGTGTGTTCTCTGGTGACGGATTACATAGCGGAGTTGTGTTCAGCCAATCAGCTGCTCCCTTCACTTCCTGTCCCCGAGGAGGGAGCAGCAAGAAGAAGCAGGAAGAAGCAGTGACAGGTGGGGATGAAAGCAGATGGGCTCTCTTATCTCTGTGCGAGAGCTGATTAACCAGTGTGTTAGTGTTTGGATGTGTATGTTTGTGTGAGTGTGGTTGTGTTTAGATGTGTATGTTTGTGTGAGTGTTGTTGTGTGTGTGTGAGTGTGGTTGTGTGAGTGTGGTTGTGTGTGTGTGTGTGTGTGTGTGAGTGTGGTTGTGTGAGTATGGTTGTGCATGTGTGAGTGTGGTTGTGTTTGGATGTGTATGTTTGTGTGAGTGTGGTTGTGCATGTGTGAGTGTGGTTGTGCATGTGTGAGTGTGGTCGTGTGTGTGTGAGTGTGGTTATGTGTGTGTGAGTGTGGTTGTGTGTGAGTGTGGTTGCGCATGTGTGAGTGTCGTTGTGTGAAACCATACCCATGTCGTGAAAAAAAAAATGGTTGATGTCCACGCCCCTGTGGAAATCTTATTAGCATAATAAAACAATAAACAATAAAAATCTGTCAGTTTTAGTTAGAGATACTGTAACTATTTTTTCATTGGATGCATCTCAATCCACGCAGTTCCGTCAGACCGCGAGACACCCCATCTGCTGTGAAAGGTGACAGAGCTAGAGCGGTGTTTATCAGACCATGAGACATCCCATCTGCTGTGAAAGGTGACAGAGCTAGAGCGGTGTTTATCAGACCATGAGACATCCCATCTGCTGTGAAAGGTGACAGAGCTAGAGCGGTGTTCGTCAGACCATGAGACATCCCATCTGCTGTGAAAGGTGACAGAGCTAGAGCGGTGTTTATCAGACCATGAGACATCCCATCTGCTGTGAAAGGTGACAGAGCTAGAGCGGTGTTTATCAGACCATGAGACAACCCATCTGCTGTGAAAGGTGACAGAGCTAGAGCGGTGTTTATCAGACCATGAGACATCCCATCTGCTGTGAAAGGTGACAGAGCTAGAGCGGTGTTTATCAGACCATGAGACACCCCATCTGCTGTGAAAGGTGACAGAGCTAGAGCGGTGTTTATCAGACCATGAGACATCCCATCTGCTGTGAAAGGTGACAGAGCTAGAGCGGTGTTTATCAGACCATGAGACAACCCATCTGCTGTGAAAGGTGACAGAGCTAGAGCGGTGTTTATCAGACCATGAGACATCCCATCTGCTGTGAAAGGTGACAGAGCTAGAGCGGTGTTCGTCAGACCATGAGACATCCCATCTGCTGTGAAAGGTGACAGAGCTAGAGCGGTGTTCGTCAGACCATGAGACATCCCATCTGCTGTGAAAGGTGACAGAGCTAGAGTGGTGTTCGTCAGAAAATCGGGTCTTCTCACAAAATCGTCTGTAGCGTCTGAATAGTTTGGAAACATAATGAGACTCACGAACACGACGGCGTTCTCCGTTTTGCTCTACGAACCCAACGAGCGTCTTCCAACTCCTCTGAAGTTGGTACCGCCGATCTGCCAACTTCTGTCTGTAGCGCTCAAACAGTTTGAGACTTTCACAAACATTTACATATCATTTGTTTTGCTCTAGGATGACCCACAGGCATCACAAGTCTTCTCTGAAGGCCCCCCATAATAATAATGTATATAAGTACTGTATATATGGAGACTGATGCTACACGGACTATGCTGTTAGCCGCCACAGCATCGAAGCCAACCATGGCTCACCTTCCTCCCTGCTCCTTGTAGGCATAGAACACATCCACATTTCACCAAGAGGAAGTGACATCGTACGTAGACTAAAACAAAGAGGGGCATTCTGGCAGTAATCCTTAGACACTGTGGATCCAAAGGGGCTAAACAATGTTTTTTCACTGTCCTCGTTTCTATAATGTTGTTGCCTTGATTTTTTGGGTCTCTGTGTCTCCAGATTCACAGAAATCCAAATATCACCTATATATATTTTGACATGGACTACTGATTAATGAGACACACTCTTTCTCTCATTATTTGATGCTATAATTTACCATTGACCTTGAAACATATTATAATGTTGATACACTGTTGTGTCTCAATGAGCCACTAGCCTATAAATAGGAGCTATGTGCAAAGGTCAGGTCACTCTGAGGAAGACGTCAGCTTGACGGAAAAACGTCCGTCACCTCTCCACATCCTGTACAATGGATTAAAGTGAGCAATAAGAAATCAATCTCTGCCTTTATTGTTGAGTTCCCCAACTCCTCTGTACCTTGAATTAGTCCTTTTGGAAGTGTTTCTTGGGAAGCCGTTCTGGTGATTTTTGTCATTGTTGTTGAGCAACCTTCCGTTTCTTTGTTCGCTGAAGAGTGAAGGCCCACCCTCCCTCCTAAATATGAGACTGTTTAGTGCCAATATTAAGGGGTTAAATAAATGCAAAAACATGCATAACAAATGTTTCCTGATCTTTCTTATAGCTCTCAGATATCTAATAAAATCAATTAAAATCAAATGGTATTTGTCAAATGCGCCGTGTAGACCTAACAGGTGTAGACCTAACAGGTGTAGACCTAACAGGTGTAGGTAGACCTAACAGGTGTAGACCTAACAGGTGTAGACCTAACAGGTGTAGACTTACAATGCTTACAATGCAGTTGCAAGAAAAATAAGTGTTACGTAAAAAAATAACAAATAACAAATAACAATCAATTCAATTTAAATAAATAATGATAGAGCAGCAGTAAAATAACAGTAGCGAGGCTTTGACAAGGGGTACCAGTACAGAGTCAATGTGGAGGCTATATACAGGGTCTACCAGTACAGAGTCAATGTGGAGGCTATATACAGGGTCTACCAGTACAGAGTCAATGTGGAGGCTATATACAGGGTCTACTAGTACAGAGTCAATGTGGAGGCTATATACAGGGTCTACCAGTACAGAGTCAATGTGGAGGCTATATACAGGGTCTACCAGTACAGAGTCAATGTGGAGGCTATATACAGGGTCTACCAGTACAGAGTCAATGTGGAGGCTATATACAGGGTCTACCAGTACAGAGTCAATGTGGAGGCTATATACAGGGTCTACCAGTACAGAGTCAATGTGGAGGCTATATACAGGGGGTACCAGTACAGAGTCAATGTGGAGGCTATATACAGGGTCTACCAGTACAGAGTCAATGTGGAGGCTATATACAGGGTCTACCAGTACAGAGTCAATGTGGAGGCTATATACAGGGGGTACCAGTACAGAGTCAATGTGGAGGCTATATACAGGGTCTACCAGTACAGAGTCAATGTGGAGGCTATATACAGGGTCTACCAGTACAGAGTCAATGTGGAGGCTATATACAGGGGGTACCAGTACAGAGTCAATGTGGAGGCTATATACAGGGTCTACCAGTACAGAGTCAATGTGGAGGCTATATACAGGGTCTACCAGTACAGAGTCAATGTGGAGGCTATATACAGGGTCTACCAGTACAGAGTCAATGTGGAGGCTATATACAGGGTCTACCAGTACAGAGTCAATGTGGAGGCTATATACAGGGTCTACCAGTACAGAGTCAATGTGGAGGCTATATACAGGGGTACCAGTACAGAGTCAATGTGGAGGCTATATACAGGGTCTACCAGTACAGAGTCAATGTGGAGGCTATATACAGGGTCTACCAGTACAGAGTCAATGTGGAGGCTATATACAGGGTCTACCAGTACAGAGTCAATGTGGAGGCTATATACAGGGTCTACCAGTACAGAGTCAATGTGGAGGCTATATACAGGGGGTACCAGTACAGAGTCAATGTGGAGGCTATATACAGGGTCTACCAGTACAGAGTCAATGTGGAGGCTATATACAGGGGGTACCAGTACAGAGTCAATGTGGAGGCTATATACAGGGTCTACCAGTACAGAGTCAATGTGGAGGCTATATACAGGGTCTACCAGTACAGAGTCAATGTGGAGGCTATATACAGGGGTACCAGTACAGAGTCAATGTGGAGGCTATATACAGGGTCTACCAGTACAGAGTCAATGTGGAGGCTATATACAGGGTCTACCAGTACAGAGTCAATGTGGAGGCTATATACAGGGTCTACCAGTACAGAGTCAATGTGGAGGCTATATACAGGGTCTACCAGTACAGAGTCAATGTGGAGGCTATATACAGGGTCTACCAGTACAGAGTCAATGTGGAGGCTATATACAGGGGTACCAGTACAGAGTCAATGTGGAGGCTATATACAGGGTCTACCAGTACAGAGTCAATGTGGAGGCTATATACAGGGTCTACCAGTACAGAGTCAATGTGGAGGCTATATACAGGGTCTACCAGTACAGAGTCAATGTGGAGGCTATATACAGGGTCTACCAGTACAGAGTCAATGTGGAGGCTATATACAGGGTCTACCAGTACAGAGTCAATGTGGAGGCTATATACAGGGTCTACCAGTACAGAGTCAATGTGGAGGCTATATACAGGGTCTACCAGTACAGAGTCAATGTGGAGGCTATATACAGGGTCTACCAGTACAGAGTCAATGTGGAGGCTATATACAGGGGGTACCAGTACAGAGTCAATGTGGAGGCTATATACAGGGTCTACCAGTACAGAGTCAATGTGGAGGCTATATACAGGGGGTACCGGTACAGAGTCAATGTGGAGGCTATATACACGGGGTACCAGTACAGAGTCAATGTGGAGGCTATATACAGGGTCTACCAGTACAGAGTCAATGTGGAGGCTATATACAGGGTCTACCAGTACAGAGTCAATGTGGAGGCTATATACAGGGTCTACCAGTACAGAGTCAATGTGGAGGCTATATACAGGGGTACCAGTACAGAGTCAATGTGGAGGCTATATACAGGGTCTACCAGTACAGAGTCAATGTGGAGGCTATATACAGGGTCTACCAGTACAGAGTCAATGTGGAGGCTATATACAGGGTCTACCAGTACAGAGTCAATGTGGAGGCTATATACAGGGGGTACCAGTACAGAGTCAATGTGGAGGCTATATACAGGGTCTACCAGTACAGAGTCAATGTCGAGGCTATATACAGGGTCTACCAGTACAGAGTCAATGTGGCGGCTATATACAGGGGGTACCAGTACAGAGTCAATGTGGAGGCTATATACAGGGGGTACCAGTACAGAGTCAATGTGGCGGCTATATACAGGGTCTACCAGTACAGAGTCAATGTGGCGGCTATATACAGGGTCTACCAGTACAGAGTCAATGTGGAGGCTATATACAGGGTCTACTAGTACAGAGTCAATGTGTAGGCTATATACAGGGGGTACCGCTAGAGAGTCAATGCGGAGGCTATATACAGGGGGTACCGGTAGAGAGTCAATGTGGAGGCTATATACAGGGTCTACCAGTACAGAGTCAATGTCGAGGCTATATACAGGGTCTACCAGTACAGAGTCAATGTGGCGGCTATATACAGGGTCTACCAGTACAGAGTCAATGTGGAGGCTATATACAGGGTCTACCAGTACAGAGTCAATGTGGAGGCTATATACAGGGGGTACCAGTACAGAGTCAATGTGGAGGCTATATACAGGGTCTACCAGTACAGAGTCAATGTCGAGGCTATATACAGGGTCTACCAGTACAGAGTCAATGTGGCGGCTATATACAGGGGGTACCAGTACAGAGTCAATGTGGAGGCTATATACAGGGGGTACCAGTACAGAGTCAATGTGGCGGCTATATACAGGGTCTACCAGTACAGAGTCAATGTGGCGGCTATATACAGGGTCTACCAGTACAGAGTCAATGTGGAGGCTATATACAGGGGGTACCAGTACAGAGTCAATGTGGCGGCTATATACAGGGTCTACCAGTACAGAGTCAATGTGGAGGCTATATACAGGGTCTACTAGTACAGAGTCAATGTGTAGGCTATATACAGGGGGTACCGCTAGAGAGTCAATGCGGAGGCTATATACAGGGGGTACCGGTAGAGAGTCAATGTGGAGGCTATATACAGGGTCTACCAGTACAGAGTCAATGTGGAGGCTATATACAGGGGGTACCGCAACAGAGTCAATGTGTAGGCTATATACAGGGGTTACCGCAACAGAGTCAATGTGGAGGCTATATACAGGGGGTACCGCAACAGAGCCAATCAATGTGACAGGGCACCGGTTCATCGAGGTAATTGAGGTAATATGTACACGTAGGTAGAGTTAAAGTGACTATGCATAGATATTAAACAGAGAGTAGCAGCAGCGTAAAGAGGAGGAGGGGGCAATGCAAATAGTCTGTGTAGCCATTTGATTAGCTGTTCAGCAGTTTTATGGCTTGGGGGTAGAAGCTGTTAAGAAGCCTTTTGAACCTAGACTTGGCGCTCCGGTACCACTTGGTTACATGGTAACCCCTTGCCGTGCGTTAGCAGAGAGAACAGTTTATGACTAGGGAGGCTGGAGCCTTTGACAATTGTTAGGGCCTTCCTCTGACATCGACTGATATAGAGGTCCTGGATGTACTGGTGCCTTGTGGTCAGAGACAGAGCAGTTGCCATACCAAGCAGTGATGCAACCAGTTAGGATGCTCTCGAAGGTGCAGCTGTAGAACTTTTTGAGGATCTGAGGACCCATGACAAATGTCTCCCGAGGGGGAATTGGCTTTGTCGTGCCCTCTTCACAACTGTCTTGGTGTGTTTGGACCATGATAGCTTGTTGGTGATGTGGACACCAAGGAACTTGAAGCTCTCAACCTGCTCCACTGCAGCCACGTCGATGAGAATGGGGGCTGGCTTGGTCCTCCTTTTCCTGTTGTCCACAATCATCTCCTTTGTCTTGATCACATTGAGGGAGAGGTTGATATCCTGGCACCACACGACCAGGTCTCTTGGACCTCCTACCTATAGGCTGTCTCATCGTTGTCTATGATTAGGCCTACCACTGTTGTGTCATCGGCAAACTTAATGATGGTGTTGGAGTCGTGCCTGGCAATGCAGTCATGAGTGAACAGGGAGTACAGGAGGGGACTGAGCACGCACCCCTGAGGGACCCCCGTGTTGAGGATCAGCATGGCAGATGTGTTGTTACCTACCCTCACCACCTGGGGTCGGCCCGTCAGGAAGTCCAGGATCCAGTTGCAGAGGGAGGTGTTTAGTCCCAGGATCCTTAGCTTAGTGATGAAGTTAGAGGGCACCTATGGTGTTGAACGCTGAGCTATAGTCAATTAATAGCATTCTCACATAGGTGTTCCTTTTGTCCACGTGGGAAAGGGCAGTGTTGAGTGCCATAGAAATGGCATCATCTGTGGATCTGTTGGGGCAGTATGCAATTTGGAGTGGGTCGAGGGTTTCTGGGATAATGGTGTTGATGTGAGCCATGATCAGCCTTTTAAAGCCCTTCATGGCAACAGACGTGAGTCATTTAGGCAGGTTACCTTAGTGTTCTTGGGCACAGGGACTATGTTGGTCTCCTTGTTGGTATTACAGACTCAGACAGGGAGAGGTTGAACATCTCAGTGAAGACACCTGCTAGTTGGTCAGCTCAATGCTCGGAGTACACATCCTGGTTATCTGTCTGGCCCTGCGGCATTGTGAACCTTGACCTGTTTAAAGGTCTCACATCCGCTATGGAGAGCTTGATCACACAGGACAGACACTTCGGAGAAGTACTTCCTTTTTTATGTTTATTTATTGGGGGGACTATCTGTTGTTCCATGTAGTGAATCTGTTATTTAAAATGATTGTATGGGCTAATAGCAGAAAAGCTATTAGCCCATACATTAAGGCCCCCCCCGTAGACAGCGCTTAGACTCTTATGGTTTAAAAACAGAAGTGTCTTGTTCTAAGGAGTAGGGATAAAACAACCGGGTCTTTCCATGCCATGCACCTCCCTTTAACGTGCTCTGTTTGTCCATCCATCACTTAAAGAGCCACTGAACACATCGATTGGCACGTGTGTTTTTCTGTTGCTCAATAGAAAAGTCTTAGAGACGTGTTTACTGACCGATTCCATGTTTGGTTAATTATGTTTTTCCCTCATGAAACACTGTCGACACGGAAGCCTATTTAACTTCCTCAAAATCCTTATAATGAATCTAACGTATCTTAAGAAATCTGTAATTAATTTAGACATTTGGTCAAGGATGTTTGAGTTGTGCAATTTTACACCTAACTAAGATGTTTTGTGCAGTATTTCTCAAGTAAAATAATGTGTGAGGTATTGTTTTATGTAAACAAAGTCGGGCTAATAGGCAGGTCTGTCTCACTGTCTATGCTATTGGATAGAGAGCAATTACCGCATCACTGTCTCATGTTAATGGGAAAATATACATTATCAAATCTAAACCCAACTTACACTTTTATCGTTGTGACGCACGAATGTAGAAGGTTGTGAAGGCAACTGAAGACCAGATGTCTCTCAGAGTCACTCAACTCCTCTTTCATCTCCATCCCTTATTCCTCCTGCTGTCCTCCCTCCGTCCCTCCATCCGCCCAGCCCTCCACCTGCTGTTCATTCAGGTGTGAGTGATTGAGGAGTGTATTCATCCCTACCCCCTGCCACTCTCCATTCCTCCAGTAGACTAGCATCCTCCACTCTTACCTGCCATCAACAGATGGCCAGCCACCTGCCATCGACCAGCCAACAAAAGCAGCAATTGCCCCACCTATCTAACAAAGTCACACATCACACACACACACACACACACGCACGCACTCATGCATGCACGCATTCACACACACACACACACACACACACACACACACACACACACACACACACACATACATACATACATGTACACAAACAACTCCTGTGTTTCAAGTAAATCACATGAGAAATCATAGTGGAACTTCTGCTTGATTGGATCTTAATGGGTTACTCAAATCTGTTAAAATGACAGACATGAGTGTAAGCACTAGAGATAATGAGAGTTTATAGATGATAAGTGGTGTGGAGGATGAGATATGTGTAGTGATGAGAGTTGTGTAGTGGATTAGAGGTGTGTAGTGATGAGAAGTGTGTAGTCGATTAAAGATGTGTACTGGATTAGAGGTGTGTAGTGGATTAGAGGTGTGTAGTGGATTAAAGATGAATAGTGGATTAAAGTTGTGTAGTGAATTAGAGGTGTGTAGTGGATTAGAGGTGTGTAGTGGATTAGAGGTGTGTGGTGGATTAGAGGTGTGTAGTGAAATAGAGGTGTGTAGTGGATTAGGGTGTGTAGTGGATTAGAGGTATGTAGTGGAATAGATGTGTGTAGTGGATTAGAGGTGTGTAGTGGAATAGATGTATGTAGTGGAATAGATGTGTGTAGTGGATTAGAGATGTGTAGTGGATTAGGGTGTGTAGTGGATTAGAGGTGTGTAGTGGATTAGAGGTGTGTAGTGGATTAGAGGTGTGTAGTGGATTAGGGTGTGTAGTGGATTAGGTGTGTGTAGTGTAATAGATGTGTCTAGTGGATTAGAGATGTGTAGTGGATTAGGGTGTGTAGTGGATTAGAGGTGTGTAGTGAATTAGAGGTGTGTAGTGGATTAGGGTGTGTAGTGGATTAGGTGTGTGTAGTGGATTAGAGGTGTGTAGTGAATTAGAGGTTTGTAGTGGATTAGGGTGTGTAGTGAATTAGAGGTGTGTAGTGGTGAGAGGTGTGTAGAGGATGAGAGGGGTGTAGAGGAGGAGAGGGGGTAGAGGAGGAGAGAGGTGTAGAGGAGGAGAGGGGTGTAGAGGAGGAGAGGGGGTAGAGGAGGAGAGAGGTGTAGAGGAGGAGAGGGGGTAGAGGAGGAGAGGGGTGTAGAGGAGGAGGGGTGTAGAGTAGGAGTAGGGTGTGGAGGAGGAGAGGGGTGTAGAGGAGGAGAAGGGTGTGGAGGAGGAGAGGGGGGTAGAGGAGGAGAGGGGGGTAGAGGAGGAGAGGGGTGGAGGAGGAGAGGGGTGTAGAGGAGGAGAGGGGGTAGAGGAGGAGAGGGGTGTAGAGGAGGAGAGGGGGTAGAGGAGGAGAGGGGGTGGAGGAGGAGAAGGGTGTGGAGGAGGAGAGGGGGTAGAGGAGGAGAAGGGTGTGGAGGAGGAGAAGGGTGTGGAGGAGGAGAGGGGGTAGAGGAGGAGAAGGGTGTGGAGGAGGAGAGGGGTGTAGAGGAGGAGAGGGGGTAGAGGAGGAGAGGGGGTGGAGGAGGAGAGGGGGTAGAGGAGGAGAGGGGTGTAGAGGAGGAGAGGGGGTAGAGGAGGAGAGGGGGTGGAGGAGGAGAAGGGGGTAGAGGAGGAGAGGGGGTGGAGGAGGAGAAGGGTGTGGAGGAGGAGAGGGGGTAGAGGAGGAGGGGGGGGTAGAGGAGGAGAGGGGTGTAGAGGAGGAGAGGGGGTAGAGGAGGAGAGGGGGTAGAGGAGGAGAGGGGGTAGAGGAGGAGAGGGGGTGGAGGAGGAGAAGGGGTAGAGGAGGAGAGGGGGTGGAGGAGGAGAAGGGTGTGGAGGAGGAGAGGGGGTAGAGGAGGAGAGGGGGTAGAGGAGGAGAGGGGTGTAGAGGATTAGGGTGTGTAGTGGATTAGAGGTATGTAGTGGAATAGATGTGTGTAGTGGATTAGAGGTGTGTAGTGGAATAGATGTATGTAGTGGAATAGATGTGTGTAGTGGATTAGAGATGTGTAGTGGATTAGGGTGTGTAGTGGATTAGAGGTGTGTAGTGGATTAGAGGTGTGTAGTGGATTAGAGGTGTGTAGTGGATTAGGGTGTGTAGTGGATTAGGTGTGTGTAGTGGAATAGATGTGTCTAGTGGATTAGAGATGTGTAGTGGATTAGGTGTGTAGTGGATTAGAGGTGTGTAGTGAATTAGAGGTGTGTAGTGGATTAGGGTGTGTAGTGGATTAGGTGTGTGTAGTGGATTAGAGGTGTGTAGTGAATTAGAGGTTTGTAGTGGATTAGGGTGTGTAGTGAATTAGAGGTGTGTAGTGGTGAGAGGTGTGTAGAGGATGAGAGGGGTGTAGAGGAGGAGAGGGGGGTAGAGGAGGAGAGAGGTGTAGAGGAGGAGAGGGGTGTAGAGGAGGAGAGGGGGTAGAGGAGGAGAGAGGTGTAGAGGAGGAGAGGGGGTAGAGGAGGAGAGGGGTGTAGAGGAGGAGGGGTGTAGAGTAGGAGTAGGGTGTGGAGGAGGAGAGGGGTGTAGAGGAGGAGAAGGGTGTGGAGGAGGAGAGGGGGTAGAGGAGGAGAGGGGGGGTAGAGGAGGAGAGGGGGTGGAGGAGGAGAGGGGTGTAGAGGAGGAGAGGGGGTAGAGGAGGAGAGGGGTGTAGAGGAGGAGAGGGGGTAGAGGAGGAGAGGGGGTGGAGGAGGAGAAGGGTGTGGAGGAGGAGAGGGGGTAGAGGAGGAGAAGGGTGTGGAGGAGGAGAAGGGTGTGGAGGAGGAGAGGGGGTAGAGGAGGAGAAGGGTGTGGAGGAGGAGAGGGGTGTAGAGGAGGAGAGGGGGTAGAGGAGGAGAGGGGGTGGAGGAGGAGAGGGGGTAGAGGAGGAGAGGGGTGTAGAGGAGGAGAGGGGGTAGAGGAGGAGAGGGGGTGGAGGAGGAGAAGGGGGTAGAGGAGGAGAGGGGGTGGAGGAGGAGAAGGGTGTGGAGGAGGAGAGGGGGTAGAGGAGGAGAGGGGTGTAGAGGAGGAGAGGGGGTAGAGGAGGAGAGGGGGTAGAGGAGGAGAGGGGGTAGAGGAGGAGAGGGGGTGGAGGAGGAGAAGGGGGTAGAGGAGGAGAGGGGGTGGAGGAGGAGAAGGGTGTGGAGGAGGAGAGGGGGTAGAGGAGGAGAGGGGGTAGAGGAGGAGAGGGGTGTAGAGGAGGAGAGGGGGTAGAGGAGGAGAGGGGGTAGAGGAGGAGAGGGTGGTAGAGGAGGAGAGGGGTGTAGAGGAGGAGAGGGGGTAGAGGAGGAGAGGGGGTAGAGGAGGAGAGGGGTGTAGAGGAGGAGAGGGGGTAGAGGAGGAGAGGGGGTAGAGGAGGAGGGGTGTAGAGGAGGAGAGGGGGTAGAGGAGGAGAGGAGGTAGAGGAGGAGAGGGGTGTAGAGGAGGAGAGGGGGTAGAGGAGGAGAGGGGGTAGAGGAGGAGAGGGGGTAGAGGAGGAGAGGGGGTAGAGGAGGAGAGGGGGTAGAGGAGGAGAGGGGTGTAGAGGAGGAGAAGGGTGTAGAGGAGGAGAGGGGGTAGAGGAGGAGAGGGGTGTAGAGGAGGAGAGGGGGTAGAGGAGGAGGGGTGTAGAGGAGGAGAGGGGGTAGAGGAGGAGAGGGGGTAGAGGAGGAGAGGGGTGTAGAGGAGGAGAGGGGGTAGAGGAGGAGAGGGGGTAGAGGAGGAGAGGGGGTAGAGGAGGAGAGGGGGTAGAGGAAGAGGGGTGTAGAGGAGGAGAGGAGGGTAGAGGAGGAGAGGGGTGTAGAGGAGGAGAGGGGTGTAGAGGAGGAGAGGGGTGTAGAGGAGGAGAGGGGGTAGAGGAGGAGAGGGGGTAGAGGAGGAGAGGGGTGTAGAGGAGGAGAAGGGTGTGGAGGAGGAGAGGGGTGTAGAGGAGGAGAAGGGTGTAGAGGAGGAGAAGGGTGTGGAGGAGGAGAAGGGTGTAGAGGAGGAGAAGGGTGTGGAGGAGGAGAGGGGGTAGAGAAGGAGAGGGGGTAGAGGAGGAGAGGGGGTAGAGGAGGAGAGGGGGTAGAGGAGGAGAGGGGGTAGAGGAAGAGGGGTGTAGAGGAGGAGTGGGGGTAGAGGAAGAGGGGTGTAGAGGAGGAGTGGGGGGTAGAGGAGGAGAAGGGTGTAGAGGAGGAGAAGGGTGTGGAGGAGGAGAAGGGTGTAGAGGAGGAGAAGGGTGTGGAGGAGGAGAAGGGTGTGGAGGAGGAGAGGGGGGTAGTGATGAGAGGCTGACTTTATGATGGTTATTATAGTGTCTTATTGTCTCTCACCATGCAGCAACCATCCTTGACAGGAAGATCACACCCTACGTTATTTCAGAACGGATTGACAGCCAACGCTTGCGTGTGTGTGTATGTATGTGCATGTGTGTGTGCTCTCTGTACATAATTACAGATATGATTGACAGCTGCAATAAACAGCCTTTAAGTGACACCTACTGAGTTCAGTTGCCGTGAGCGATGGAAAATCAAACAGGAAATGCAAAAGTGAACGTGTACTAAAATAGAACCCAGTCATTATATTGTTTTACTTTTTCTGTTGTTTATTATTATGGGTAAGTTGGATATGATAATGACTTCTCTCTCTCTCTCTCTCTCTCTCTCTCTCTCTCTCTCTCTCTCTCTCTCCTTCCACCCTTTTCTCTCTCTCCCCTATGTCTCTCTCTCCTTTCATTTTAATTCCTTTGTATCATATTCCTTTGCATGCTGGCCACAGCTCACAGTGAAATGTCAGCCATTACACAGGTCAAGGGTCAACGTTTGCACACATATGATTAAACACACCTGCCCATTCTCAAAGACCAGGCTTTGGATGAAATATGCCTTCAGAAAATGTCATCTCTCCCCTTTGTCCTCCTTTCCCCTCTTCTTCTCTCCACCGTTGGCAGTTTCTATGTTGGCTGAATAGATGTCAACCACTCTGTGAGTAGAGTATATATTAGCAGTTGATTTTAAAGAGGTGTCTGGAAAGCTCTTCTGGCTGTGGTATAGGCTTTCACACATGTCTGATGTCTTACGCAGCCTCGGGGGGGTTTGCAGGTTTAGCAACATCAACAAAATAACATTGTTTTGGGTAACACTCCAACAGTAAGCTACTGTAATTAACACCTGTTACACAGGACACCTATTGTTTGGGCACACACACACACACACACACACACACACACACACACACACACACACACACACACACACACACACACACACACACACACACACACACACACACACACCACATGCAGGACAGGATGCACTGGCCAAAACTCTTCTCCTGTCTGGTAGCTAATCTCACTGCTTAACAGCCATGTATCTCCATGGAGGTGATTTAGCTATCTCACTGCACAACAGCCATGTATCTCCATTGAGGTGATTTAGCTATCTCACTGCACGACAGCCATGTATCTCCATTGAGGTGATTTAGCTATCTCACTGCACGACAGCCATGTATCTCCATTGAGGTGATTTAGCTATCTCACTGCACGACAGCCATGTATCTCCATTGAGGTGATTTAGCTATCTCACTGCACGACAGCCATGTATCTCCATTGAGGTGATTTAGCTATCTCACTGCATCACAGCCATGTATCTCCATGGAGGTGTTTTTAGAGGAGGGAACCACCCACAGATGGAAGTGAAGCTCTATGGTTGTGCATCTCCGTTCTCTCTCTCTCTCTTTTTCACCCTCTCTCCCTCTCTCTCTCTCTCTCTCTCTCTCTCTCTCTTTCTCTCCATCTCTCTCTCTTTCTCTCTTTACCTCCATCTCTCTCTCTTTCTCTCTTTACTACATCCCTCTCTCGCTCTTGCTCTCTCACTCTCTCTCACTTTCTCTGGCTCTGTCTCTCTACCTCAATCTCTCTCTTTATCTCTCTCTCTATATATCCCTCTCTCTTGCTTTCTCTCTACCTACATCTCTCCCTCTATCTCTTTCTCTCTCTCTCTCTCTCTCTCTCTCTCTCTCTCTCTCTCTCTCTCTCTCATTCTCTACTGACGTCTCTCGCCCCTCCCCACTTCTCTCTTTCTCTCTCTCTCTCTCTCTCTCTCTCTCTCTCTCATTCTCTACCGACGTCTCTCGCCCCTCCCCACTTCTCTCTCTCTCTCTCTCTCTCTCTCTCTCTCTCTCTCTCTCTCTCTCATTCTCTACCGACGTCTCTCGCCCCTCCCCACTTCTCTCTCTCTCTCTCTCTCTCTCTATCTCTACTGACGTCTCTCGCCCCTCCCCACTTCTCTCTCTTTCTCTCTCTTTATATCCCTCTCTGTCTACTTCCCCCTCCATCTCTCCCTCTCTGTCTACTTCCCCCTCCATCTCTCCCTCTCTGTCTACTTCCCCCTCCATCTCTCCCTCTCTGTCTACGTCCCCCTCCATCTCTCCCTCTCTGTCTACTTCCCCCTCCATCTCTCCCTCTCTGTCTACTTCCCTCCTACATCTCTCCCTCTCTGTCTACTTCCCCCTACATCTCTCCCTCTCTGTCTACTTCCCCCTCCATCTCTCCCTCTCTGTCTACTTCCCCCTACATCTCTCCCTCTCTGTCTACTTCCCCCTACATCTCTCCCTCTCTGTCTACTTCCCCCTACATCTCTCCCTCTCTGTCTACTTCCCCTACATCTCTCCCTCTCTGTCTACTTCCCCCTACATCTCTCCCTCTCTGTCTACTTCCCCCTACATCTCTCCCTCTCTGTCTACTTCCCCCTACATCTCTCCCTCTCTGTCTACTTCCCCCTACATCTCTCCCTCTCTGTCTACTTCCCCCTACATCTCTCCCTCTCTGTCTACTTCCCTCCTACATCTCTCCCTCTCTGTCTACTTCCCCCTACATCTCTCCCTCTCTGTCTACTTCCCCCTCCATCTCTCCCTCTCTGTCTACTTCCCCCTCCATCTCTCCCTCTCTGTCTACTTCCCCCTCCATCTCTCTCTCTCTGTCTACTTCCCTCCTACATCTCTCCCTCTCTGTCTACTTCCCCCTCCATCTCTCCCTCTCTGTCTACTTCCCCCTCCATCTCTCCCTCTCTGTCTACTTCCCCCTCCATCTCTCTCTCTCTGTCTACTTCCCCCTCCATCTCTCCCTCTCTGTCTACTTCCCCCCTCCATCTCTCCCTCTCTGTCTACTTCCCCCCTCCATCTCTCTCTCTCTCCCCATCCTTCTCTGAGACAGACAGAGGGAGCAGTTGAAGGTTGTTTGTAGTTGTGTGTCCCAGTGATTATTTGCCTCTCTAATTTTGATTTAGAAATAAAGTGCATGGATTAACAAGTTACTGTAAAGCCTATGGTACCCTCCCACCTGTCTTACTGTAAAGCCTATGGTACCCTCCCACCTGTCTTACTGTAAAGCCTATGGTACCCTCCCACCTGTCTTACTGTAAAGCCTATGGTACCCCCCATCTGTATTACTGTAAAGCCTATGGTACCCTCCCATCTGTATTACTGTAAAGCCTATGGTACCCTCCCACCTGTCTTACTGTAAAGCCTATGGTACCCTCCCACCTGTCTTACTGTAAAGCCTATGGTACCCCCCATCTGTATTACTGTAAAGCCTATGGTACCCTCCCACCTGTATTACTGTAAGGCCTATGGTACCCTCCTGTCTGTCTTACTGTAAAGCCTATGGTACCCTCCCACCTGTCTTACTGTAAAGCCTATGGTACCCTCCCACCTGTCTTACTGTAAAGCCTATGGTACCCCCCATCTGTATTACTGTAAAGCCTATGGTACCCTCCCACCTGTATTACTGTAAGGCCTATGGTACCCTCCTGTCTGTCTTACTGTAAAGCCTATGGTACCCTCCCATCTGTATTACTGTAAGGCCTATGGTACCCTCCCACCTGTATTACTGTAAGGCCTATGGTACCCTCCCACCTGTCTTACTGTAAAGCCTATGGTACCCTCCCACCTGTCTTACTGTAAAGCCTATGGTACCCCCCATCTGTATTACTGTAAAGCCTATGGTACCCTCCCATCTGTATTACTGTAAATCCTATGGTACCCTCCTGTCTGTCTTACTGTAAAGCCTATGGTACCCTCCCACCTGTCTTACTGTAAAGCCTACGGTTCCCTCCTGTCTGTCTTACTGTAAAGCCTATGGTATCCTCCCACCTGTCTTACTGTAAAGCCTATGGTACCCCCCATCTGTATTACTGTAAAGCCTATGGTACCCTCCCATCTGTATTACTGTAAATCCTATGGTACCCTCCTGTCTGTCTTACTGTAAAGCCTATGGTACCCTCCCACCTGTATTACTGTAAAGCCTATGGTACCATCCCGTCTGTATTACTGTAAAGCCTATGGTACCCTCCCATCTGTATTACTGTAAAGCCTATGGTACCCTCCCATCTGTATTACTGTAAATCCTATGGTACCCTCCTGTCTGTCTTACTGTAAAGCCTATGGTAACCTCCCACATGTATTACTGTAAAGCCTATGGTACCCTCCCATCTGTATTACTGTAAAGCCTATGGTACCCCCCCATCTGTATTACTGTAAAGCCTATGGTACCCTCCCGTCTGTATTACTGTAAATCCTATGGTACCCTCCTGTCTGTCTTACTGTAAAGCCTATGGTACCCTCCCACCTGTATTACTGTAAAGCCTATGGTACCCTCCCATCTGTATTACTGTAAAGCCTATGGTACCCTCCCATCTGTATTACTGTAAAGCCTATGGTACCCTCCCACCTGTATTACTGTGAAGCCTATGGTACCCTGCCACCTGTATTACTGTAAGGCCTATGGTACCCTCCTGTCTGTCTTACTGTAAAGCCTATGGTACCCTCCCATCTGTATTACTGTAAGGCCTATGGTACCCTCCCACCTGTATTACTGTAAGGCCTATGGTACCCTCCCACCTGTCTTACTGTAAAGCCTATGGTACCCTCCCACCTGTCTTACTGTAAAGCCTATGGTACCCCCCATCTGTATTACTGTAAAGCCTATGGTACCCTCCCATCTGTATTACTGTAAATCCTATGGTACCCTCCTGTCTGTCTTACTGTAAAGCCTATGGTACCCTCCCACCTGTCTTACTGTAAAGCCTACGGTTCCCTCCTGTCTGTCTTACTGTAAAGCCTATGGTATCCTCCCACCTGTCTTACTGTAAAGCCTATGGTACCCCCCATCTGTATTACTGTAAAGCCTATGGTACCCTCCCATCTGTATTACTGTAAATCCTATGGTACCCTCCTGTCTGTCTTACTGTAAAGCCTATGGTACCCTCCCACCTGTATTACTGTAAAGCCTATGGTACCATCCCGTCTGTATTACTGTAAAGCCTATGGTACCCTCCCATCTGTATTACTGTAAAGCCTATGGTACCCTCCCATCTGTATTACTGTAAATCCTATGGTACCCTCCTGTCTGTCTTACTGTAAAGCCTATGGTAACCTCCCACATGTATTACTGTAAAGCCTATGGTACCCTCCCATCTGTATTACTGTAAAGCCTATGGTACCCCCCCATCTGTATTACTGTAAAGCCTATGGTACCCTCCCGTCTGTATTACTGTAAATCCTATGGTACCCTCCTGTCTGTCTTACTGTAAAGCCTATGGTACCCTCCCACCTGTATTACTGTAAAGCCTATGGTACCCTCCCATCTGTATTACTGTAAAGCCTATGGTACCCTCCCATCTGTATTACTGTAAAGCCTATGGTACCCTCCCACCTGTATTACTGTGAAGCCTATGGTACCCTGCCACCTGTATTACTGTAAGGCCTATGGTACCCTCCCACCTGTATTACTGTAAGGCCTATGGTACCCTCCCACCTGTCTTACTGTAAAGCCTATGGTACCTTCCCACCTGTATTACTGTAAAGCATATGGTACCCTCCCACCTGTATTACTGTGAAGCCTATGGTACCCTCCCACTCGTATTACTGTAAGGCCTATGGTACCCTCCCACCTGTATTACTGTAAGGCCTATGGTACCCTCCCACCTGTATTACTGTAAGGCCTATGGTACCCTCCCACCTGTATTACTGTAAAACCTATGGTACCCTCCCACCTGTATTACTGTGAAGCCTATGGTACCCTCCCACCTGTATTACTGTAAGGCCTATGGTACCCTCCCACCTGTATTACTATAAGGCCTATGGTACCCTCCCACCTGTCTTACTGTAAAGCCTATGGTACCCTCCCACCTGTCTTACTGTAAAGCCTATGTTACCCACCCACCTGTATTACTGTAAAGCATATGGTACCCTCCCACCTGTCTTACTGTAAAGCCTATGGTACCCTCCCACCTGTATTACTGTAAAGCCTATGGTACCCTCCTGTCGGTATTACTGTAAAGCCTATGGTACCCTCCCATCTGTATTACTGTAAAGCATATGGTACCCTCCCATCTGTATTACTGTAAAGCCTATGGTACCCTCCCACCTGTATTACTGTAAGGCCTATGGTACCCTCCCACCTGTCTTACTGTAAAGCCTATGGTACCCTCCCACCTGTCTTACTGTAAAGCCTATGGTACCCTCCCACCTGTCTTACTGTAAAGCCTATGGTACCCTCCTGTGTGTATTACTGTAAAGCCTATGGTACCCTCCCGTCTGTATTACTGTAAAGCCTTTGGTACCCTCCCACCTGTATTACTGTAAAGCCTATGGTACCCTCCTGTGTGTATTACTGTAAAGCCTATGGTACCCTCCTGTCTGTATTACTGTAAAGCCTATGGTACCCACCTGTCGGTATCACTGTAAAGCCTATGGTACCCTCCCACCTGTCTTACTGTAAAGCCTATGGTACCCCCCCATCTGTATTACTGTAAAGCCTATGGTACCCACCTGTCGGTATTACTGTAAAGCCTATGGTACCCTCCTGTGTGTATTACTGTAAAGCCTATGGTACCCACCTGTCTGTATTGCTGTAAAGCCTATGGTACCCACCTGTCGGTATTACTGTAAAGCCTATGGTACCCTCCTGTCGGTATTACTGTAAAGCCTATGGTACCCTCCTGTCTGTATTGCTGTAAAGCCTATGGTACCCACCTGTCGGTATTACTGTAAAGCCTATGGTGCCCTCCTGTCGGTATTACTGTAAAGCCTATGGTACCCACCTGTCGGTATTACTGTAAAGCCTATGGTACCCACCTGTCGGTATTACTGTAAAGCCTATGGTACCCTCCTGTGTGTATTACTGTAAAGCCTATGGTACCCTCCTGTGTGTATTACTGTAAAGCCTATGGTACCCTCCTGTGTGTATTACTGTAAAGCCTATGGTACCCTCCCACCTGTATTACTGTAAAGCCTATGGTACCCTCCCACCTGTCTTACTGTAAAGCCTATGGTACCCTCCCACCTGTATTACTGTAAAGCCTATCGTACCCTCCTGTTGGTATTACTGTAAAGCCTATGGTACCCTCCTGTGTGTATTACTGTAAAGCCTATGGTACCCTCCCATCTGTATTACTGTAAAGCCTATGGTACCCTCCCATCTGTATTACTGTAAAGCCTATGGTACCCTCCCACCTGTATTACTGTAAGGCCTATGGTACCCTCCCACCTGTCTTACTGTAAAGCCTATGGTACCCTCCCACCTGTCTTACTGTAAAGCCTATGGTACCCTCCCACCTGTCTTACGGTAAAGCCTATGGTACCCTCCTGTGTGTATTACTGTAAAGCCTATGGTACCCTCCCGTCTGTATTACTGTAAAGCCTTTGGTACCCTCCCACCTGTATTACTGTAAAGCCTATGGTACCCTCCTGTGTGTATTACTGTAAAGCCTATGGTACCCTCCTGTCTGTATTACTGTAAAGCCTATGGTACCCACCTGTCGGTATCACTGTAAAGCCTATGGTACCCTCCCACCTGTCTTACTGTAAAGCCTATGGTACCCTCCCATCTGTATAACTGTAAAGCCTATGGTACCCACCTGTCAGTATTACTGTAAAGCCTATGGTACCCTCCTGTGTGTATTACTGTAAAGCCTATGGTACCCTCCTGTCTGTATTGCTGTAAAGCCTATGGTACCCACCTGTCGGTATTACTGTAAAGCCTATGGTACCCTCCTGTCGGTATTACTGTAAAGCCTATGGTACCCTCCTGTCGGTATTACTGTAAAGCCTATGGTACCCTCCTGTCGGTATTACTGTAAAGCCTATGGTACCCACCTGTCGGTATTACTGTAAAGCCTATGGTACCCTCCTGTCGGTATTACTGTAAAGCCTATGGTACCCACCTGTCGGTATTACTGTAAAGCCTATGGTACCCACCTGTCGGTATTACTGTAAAGCCTATGGTACCCTCCTGTGTGTATTACTGTAAAGCCTATGGTACCCTCCTGTCTGTATTGCTGTAAAGCCTATGGTACCCACCTGTCGGTATTACTGTAAAGCCTATGGTACCCTCCCATCTGTATTACTGTAAAGCCTATGGTACCCACTTGTCGGTATTACTGTAAAGCCTATGGTACCCTCCTGTGTGTATTTCTGTAAAGCCTATGGTACCCTCCTGTGTGTATTACTGTAAAGCCTATGGTACCCTCCTGTCTGTATTGCTGTAAAGCCTATGGTACCCACCTGTCGGTATTACTGTAAAGCCTATGGTACCCTCCTGTCGGTATTACTGTAAAGCCTATGGTACCCTCCTGTTGGTATTACTGTAAAGCCTATGGTACCCACCTGTCGGTATTACTGTAAAGCCTATGGTACCCTCCTGTGTGTATTACTGTAAAGCCTATGGTACCCTCCTGTGTGTATTACTGTAAAGCATATGGTACCCTCCTGTGTGTATTACTGTAAAGCCTATGGTACCCTCCCACCTGTATTACTGTAAAGCCTATGGTACCCTCCCACCTGTCTTACTGTAAAGCCTATGGTACCCTCCCACCTGTATTACTGTAAAGCCTATGGTACCCTCCCACCTGTATTACTGTAAAGCCTATGGTACCCTCCTGTGTGTATTACTGTAAAGCCTATGGTACCCTCCCGTCTGTATTACTGTAAAGCCTATGGTACCCTCCCATCTGTATTACTGTAAAGCCTATGGTACCCTCCTGTCGGTATTACTGTAAAGCCTATGGTACCCTCCTGTCGGTATTACTGTAAAGCCTATGGTACCCACCTGTCGGTATTACTGTAAAGCCTATGGTACCCACCTGTCGGTATTACTGTAAAGCCTATGGTACCCTCCTGTGTGTATTACTGTAAAGCCTATGGTACCCTCCTGTCTGTATTGCTGTAAAGCCTATGGTACCCACCTGTCGGTATTACTGTAAAGCCTATGGTACCCTCCTGTGTGTATTTCTGTAAAGCCTATGGTACCCTCCTGTGTGTATTACTGTAAAGTATATGGTACCCTCCTGTCTGTATTGCTGTAAAGCCTATGGTACCCACCTGTCGGTATTACTGTAAAGCCTATGGTACCCTCCTGTCGGTATTACTGTAAAGCCTATGGTACCCACCTGTCGGTATTACTGTAAAGCCTATGGTACCCACCTGTCGGTATTACTGTAAAGCCTATGGTACCCTCCTGTGTGTATTACTGTAAAGCCTATGGTACCCTCCTGTGTGTATTACTGTAAAGCCTATGGTACCCTCCTGTGTGTATTACTGTAAAGCCTATGGTACCCTCCCACCTGTATTACTGTAAAGCCTATGGTACCCTCCCACCTGTCTTACTGTAAAGCCTATGGTACCCTCCCACCTGTATTACTGTAAAGCCTATGGTACCCTCCTGTTGGTATTACTGTAAAGCCTATGGTACCCTCCTGTGTGTATTACTGTAAAGCCTATGGTACCCTCCCATCTGTATTACTGTAAAGCCTATGGTACCCTCCCATCTGTATTACTGTAAAGCCTATGGTACCCTCCCCACCTGTATTACTGTAAGGCCTATGGTACCCTCCCACCTGTCTTACTGTAAAGCCTATGGTACCCTCCCCACCTGTCTTACTGTAAAGCCTATGGTACCCTCCCACCTGTCTTACGGTAAAGCCTATGGTACCCTCCTGTGTGTATTACTGTAAAGCCTATGGTACCCTCCCGTCTGTATTACTGTAAAGCCTTTGGTACCCTCCCACCTGTATTACTGTAAAGCCTATGGTACCCTCCTGTGTGTATTACTGTAAAGCCTATGGTACCCTCCTGTCTGTATTACTGTAAAGCCTATGGTACCCACCTGTCGGTATCACTGTAAAGCCTATGGTACCCTCCCACCTGTCTTACTGTAAAGCCTATGGTACCCTCCCATCTGTATAACTGTAAAGCCTATGGTACCCACCTGTCAGTATTACTGTAAAGCCTATGGTACCCTCCTGTGTGTATTACTGTAAAGCCTATGGTACCCTCCCGTCTGTATTGCTGTAAAGCCTATGGTACCCACCTGTCGGTATTACTGTAAAGCCTATGGTACCCTCCTGTCGGTATTACTGTAAAGCCTATGGTACCCTCCTGTCGGTATTACTGTAAAGCCTATGGTACCCTCCTGTCGGTATTACTGTAAAGCCTATGGTACCCACCTGTCGGTATTACTGTAAAGCCTATGGTACCCTCCTGTCGGTATTACTGTAAAGCCTATGGTACCCACCTGTCGGTATTACTGTAAAGCCTATGGTACCCACCTGTCGGTATTACTGTAAAGCCTATGGTACCCTCCTGTGTGTATTACTGTAAAGCCTATGGTACCCTCCTGTCTGTATTGCTGTAAAGCCTATGGTACCCACCTGTCGGTATTACTGTAAAGCCTATGGTACCCTCCCATCTGTATTACTGTAAAGCCTATGGTACCCACTTGTCGGTATTACTGTAAAGCCTATGGTACCCTCCTGTGTGTATTTCTGTAAAGCCTATGGTACCCTCCTGTGTGTATTACTGTAAAGCCTATGGTACCCTCCTGTCTGTATTGCTGTAAAGCCTATGGTACCCACCTGTCGGTATTACTGTAAAGCCTATGGTACCCTCCTGTCGGTATTACTGTAAAGCCTATGGTACCCTCCTGTCGGTATTACTGTAAAGCCTATGGTACCCTCCTGTTGGTATTACTGTAAAGCCTATGGTACCCACCTGTCGGTATTACTGTAAAGCCTATGGTACCCTCCTGTGTGTATTACTGTAAAGCCTATGGTACCCTCCTGTGTGTATTACTGTAAAGCATATGGTACCCTCCTGTGTGTATTACTGTAAAGCCTATGGTACCCTCCCACCTGTATTACTGTAAAGCCTATGGTACCCTCCCACCTGTCTTACTGTAAAGCCTATGGTACCCTCCCACCTGTATTACTGTAAAGCCTATGGTACCCTCCTGTTGGTATTACTGTAAAGCCTATGGTACCCTCCTGTGTGTATTACTGTAAAGCCTATGGTACCCTCCCGTCTGTATTACTGTAAAGCCTATGGTACCCTCCCATCTGTATTACTGTAAAGCCTATGGTACCCTCCTGTCGGTATTACTGTAAAGCCTATGGTACCCTCCTGTCGGTATTACTGTAAAGCCTATGGTACCCACCTGTCGGTATTACTGTAAAGCCTATGGTACCCACCTGTCGGTATTACTGTAAAGCCTATGGTACCCTCCTGTGTGTATTACTGTAAAGCCTATGGTACCCTCCTGTCTGTATTGCTGTAAAGCCTATGGTACCCACCTGTCGGTATTACTGTAAAGCCTATGGTACCCTCCTGTGTGTATTTCTGTAAAGCCTATGTTACCCTCCTGTGTGTATTACTGTAAAGCCTATGGTACCCTCCTGTCTGTATTGCTGTAAAGCCTATGGTACCCACCTGTCGGTATTACTGTAAAGCCTATGGTACCCTCCTGTCGGTATTACTGTAAAGCCTATGGTACCCTCCTGTCGGTATTACTGTAAAGCCTATGGTACCCTCCTGTCGGTATTACTGTAAAGCCTATGGTACCCACCTGTGTATATTACTGTAAAGCCTATGGTACCCTCCTGTGTGTATTACTGTAAAGCCTATGGTACCCACCTGTCGGTATTACTGTAAAGCCTATGGTACCCTCCTGTCGGTATTACTGTAAAGCCTATGGTACCCACCTGTCGGTATTACTGTAAAGCCTATGGTACCCACCTGTCGGTATTACTGTAAAGCCTATGGTACCCTCCTGTGTGTATTACTGTAAAGCCTATGGTACCCTCCTGTCTGTATTGCTGTAAAGCCTATGGTACCCACCTGTCGGTATTACTGTAAAGCCTATGGTACCCTCCTGTGTGTATTTCTGTAAAGCCTATGGTACCCTCCTGTGTGTATTACTGTAAAGCCTATGGTACCCTCCTGTCTGTATTGCTGTAAAGCCTATGGTACCCACCTGTCGGTATTACTGTAAAGCCTATGGTACCCTCCTGTCGGTATTACTGTAAAGCCTATGGTACCCTCCTGTCGGTATTACTGTAAAGCCTATGGTACCCTCCTGTCGGTATTACTGTAAAGCCTATGGTACCCACCTGTGTATATTACTGTAAAGCCTATGGTACCCTCCTGTGTGTATTACTGTAAAGCCTATGGTACCCACCTGTCGGTATTACTGTAAAGCCTATGGTACCCACCTGTCGGTATTACTGTAAAGCCTATGGTACCCTCCTGTGTGTATTACTGTAAAGCCTATGGTACCCACCTGTCGGTATTACTGTAAAGCCTATGGTACCCTCCTGTCGGTATTACTGTAAAGCCTATGGTACCCACCTGTGTGTATTACTGTAAAGCCTATGGTACCCTCCTGTCTGTATTGCTGTAAAGCCTATGGTACCCACCTGTCGGTATTATTGTAAAGCCTATGGTACCTAGGTCTGTGGCGGTCACAAAATTTTGCCAGCAGGTTTCAACCAAATAACTGTCGGTCTCAAGGTAATTGACCGTTAATTAACATAAACACATTTAGCATCTCCTGGCTTCCACACATAGCCTGCAATCCATTTTTAAAAGTCTAATAAATCAATGTAATATAACCTAAACCTTCAGAATGAATCCATTATTTATTTTAGACAGGTCTAAAGAAGCAGGATATGAAGAGAATGTGGTCTATTTCAGAAGAACAGAATAACATACTCTGAGTTGTCCTTATGTTAGGTCCTGATCTCGCTGTGCCAAATGGCTGTGGGCTACACTAGTTCATTTAACAGGCAGTATTTGGTTATAATTCCATGGCATTATTTTATATTGCGTTATAGTATGAAGAATACAATTGAACAAAGCTGAATAAAATAGAAAGGATATTGTCTCCAAATGATTTGAGGCAGTGTGCACATGCAGCTGCTGTGTTGAGAGTTGAACAAAGAAACAGGTCCTCCTATATGTTCCATTTATTAATGTAACTTCAGATGTTCTACAAACGTTGGGCTGTTGTGATGTGTAATACATTGTAAAGCTGCACGATGAGACTCTAATGATGATTTGAAAAAAGTATCTTGAAAGACATGAGCTCTACTTTGTTTATTGAGCCGGCTGTAAACACTCCAATAGTCTCTCAATCACAACTCGACAAGCACTTCATAATGCCTAGGATTTCCCAGCGGCATCCCCTTTGTGGCCTTAATACACCCTAAAAAGAAATCCATGCCTTTTGTTGTGCCCTTCTACCTGTGTGTGCAGCGCTATCTGAAGCGTCTCTCAGTCACACGGCTCTCCGTCACATGATCAGGTCTTCCAGGAAGATCGGGGACGCAACTACAGTACAGGTGTCCTTATCCAACTCCCAGGTGCATTTAGAAAATATTGGAAGAACTGTACACATTTATTTTTCATCAGCCAACAACATGCATAGGCCTAACGAACAGCAAAAGCACTGGCCTAAAGTACAAAAGCCGACCTATTCTATTCTCTGCGGGAAATAAATATTCCAAACATTGTCTGGGACAGTTGTGGGATGTGATAAATCCCAGATGAAAAGAAAACTGTTTTAAGCAAGGAGGCTGATGCAACAGATCAGAACGTTTAGCTTAAAATGTTGATAAACTATTAGTCTGTTTCTTCACATTATAAATCCAGCAATGTGCACAAGGCAGGAGTCTATAAGCACAAATGTTCCATTAGCAGGAAAACAACATTATCAACAGTGACCGCAAATGCAATCATACATGTAATGCTTTTATTATAAAGGTGCATATTTATGGTGAAAATAATCTTCCCCAGAATTGAAACTCACGCGTTGCTTACATATATGCCAGTTAAGCTCTACACCCCTTGTAAAGCGGATTAATGTGTTTACTTTTAAAAACTTATTTGGCCACTTTAGGCTACATGAGGTTTGGACTATGATTCGAACAAGTCACAAAAAAAGTTTTTGTTTCTTATGCTGGGCATCATTCACAAGTGATAGTATATCATTCACAAGTGATAGTATATAAGTCGCTCTGGATAAGAGCGTCTGCTAAATGACTTAAATGTAAATGTATAATTCACAAGTGATAGTATATCATTCACAAGTGATAGTATATAATTCACAAGTGATAGTATATAATTCACAAGTGTTAGTATATCATTCACAAGTGATAGGCTAATATTGTCATACATCGGAATATTCTTGATTTAATATTGTCTTTACATATGCTAAATAATATATGTGTGACATTTGTTTTAATTTAAATGGACCATTATCATGCACCTGTATGGAAACAGGGAAACATTCATGTGTGGAGGACACTTTTCCCCCTGGTTAATTTGCATGCTATACTCCTGTTGTAAATATAAGTAATGTGCTTTATATTAGGAAAATTGAGAAATAAATATATTAGACATAGCCTATCGAAAGCTGATGGGATCCTCCTCTTTTTAGCAGAGGCCATCACTCTGTTTTCTCACGTAATTGCTTAGCCTATAGTAATGTTGTGCAACATGAGCTCTCATGAAGTGTTTGATTACATTTTCAAAACATTTGCATTGATGTCAGAGTGATTAGAGGGACAATAGATTGCTGAGTACCAGGCAGTTAGCAAGTTCGGTAGGCTACTAATGAGCATCAGAAGCACCAGAGCTTGGAGAAGCCTAATTACCATAACTAAAAGGTCATGTGGAATTTGACTGCCTTCATGACTCGTGACCGCTGGTGTGAAGGTAATACGGTCGCCATAACAGCTCTAATGGTACCCTCCCCTCTCTGTTACTCTTAAGCCTTTGGTAGACATTGTTACAGGTATGACACGGGACCAGGGTTGTCTGTAGGTCAAAAAGGTAACTTCTTCCCTCCCACCCTCCTCCAGTAGAATGGGCTCAACATGTATTAGTCAAACAGAGGCTGAGACTAATGACAGTGTGCATGGTGAGGGGGAATAATTGATATTACATGATTAACTGGTGTAATTGCTCTGCCTGTCATTACTGATTACACAGCCGGGAGAAGGCTGGGTTGATTGGGCCTCCCTTCAAATGTCATCCTCGAGTGAGTGTATGTTTTATACTCCATCCCCGACCATGAGGGGAAAAACCTCACGTATAACAATATAACAATCAAGCACTGGATTTGACTAAATATGGAATGGAATGGAGTCATTTTGCATGATTAAAACATTGTTAGTTTTACATTGTTTTTCCCTGAATGTTTTCTAATCTCTGGCTGTCATTACTTCTGTGATGGTTGAAGTCAAAGAAGAGAGATGTCATTCTGAATTCAGAAAAGGAGTGTGTTGACATCCGTTGATGAGTATTGGCGAGGTGGTAGTGAAAGTGGAACATATTTTTTGTGCGGCCCTGGCTAAACTTTTATTTTCAGAGAACTTGAAACGTTTTCCTTTGAAAATGAATTTGTAAAGATAGTCTTTATTGTTAAAGTCTAAGGTGTTTCAATCAACACCAAGCTTTTAGGGCGTCCATTTCAACAGAGAGAGAGAGAGAGATGTTTATTTTTATCCCCTTGTGTACTTTAACTATTTGCACATCGTTACAACACTGTATATAGACATAATATAACATTTGAAATGTCTTTATTCTTTTGGAACTTCTGTGAGTGTAATGTTTTCTGTTCATTTTTATTGTTTATTTCACTTTGGTTTATTATCTCCTTGGCTTGCTTTGGCGATGCTACTACACGTTTCCCATGCCACTAAAGCCACTAAAATTGAAACTGAATTGAGAGAGTGTCCCAGTTCACCCCTGATATTGTTCTTTAGAAGTCTGTTCCTCATTTTGAAAGAGGGTGTATTTTTTTGTCCATCCCCAGGTCGTTTTCTGGTTCACACCCGCACCAACAACACACTGCTCTAGATATCCCAAGTTGCCATCTCTTGCAGGGATACCCTCAGATTATCTCTGCTCTTGCCTGAGGTTCTGTCTATTGCCTATTGATTTTTTAACGATTTCAGTTTCATACAGCAGCCAAGAATAATAATGATCAAGAGCTGCTATCAAATAAATGTGACGGACCTTCAAATACCTTGAAGAGTACTGGCTTAGAGTACAGATACACACTCTATGCATGACTCAATGCTTCCACTTTCATAGTGTTGTCTGACTGACTGGTAGATTGGTGACTGACTGGTGACTGACAGTTAGAAGGCTGAATTCAAATATCAGAGATTTTCATTCATCATAACGCTGGCACATTTGTATGTGTGTGTTGTGTGTGTGTGTGTGCATGTGTGTGTCTGTGTCTGTGTGATTGTGGGTGTGTGTGTATCTGTCTCTGTGAGTGTGTGTCTTTCACTGTGTGTGTGTGTGTGTGTGTGTGTGTGTCTGTCTCCCTGTGTCTGTCTCCCTGTGTGTGTGTGTGTGTGTGTGTGTGTGTGTGTGTGTGTGTGTGTGTGTGTGTGTGTGTGTGTGTGTGTGTGTGTGTGTGTGTGTGTGTGTGTGTGTGTGTGTGTGTGTGTGTGTGTGTGTGTGTGTGTGTGTGTGTGTGTGTGTGTGTGTGTGTGTGTGTGTGTGTGTATCTCCAAGGCTACACCAGTCTATCGTGGTCCATCAGCACAGGTTAATGGGTGATCAACCTATTGCTGCACACCAAGTTCTCTCATGAATATGTATGAAACAAATACAAGTCTTTACAAATACAAATGTCTCTATTGTTAAATCATTAAAGCTCATTGCCTGAGATTAAATGTGCATTAGATCTTATTTAAACATAGTGATTCTCACATTCTCAATGAAGACAAATGAACTGCTCTTAGTGCTCCGAGCTAAATCGTTATACAACGAGGAATGGAGATATAAAAAAAACAGATTACTAATTCATCAGTCCTTGCTCTGAGCTACTTTTGATATTAGAGTACCTTTGTGTCCTTAATAAATTACAGAAAGTAATTGAAATATATTTTTTAAAAGCAGTCCACACTGGAATGATAGAATTTGGCTGCTATTGTTTGAAGTAGAAGTCAGAGAAGAGAGTAAGTGTGAAGTCAGTCACAGATTCCAAAAAATAGATAAAGACATGACAAATCATGCAATGCAATATACAATAGCCACAGCTTATCTAAGTGTTCTGCACTCACAAATACGTACAGAAAAACAACAACAAAATCATGTATAAAATGACAGAGGGAAGAAGAATGATGATGGAGGATGTGAGGGGTTCTTCAGAGAAAGGGGTGCCCCATCCTACCTCAGAACAGCATCTGGACACACAATAATGACAGAGGGGAGAAGAATGATGATGGAGGATGTGAGGGGTTCTTCAGAGAAAGGGGTGCCCCATCCAACCTCAGAACAGCATCTGGACACACAATAATGACAGAGGGGAGAAGAATGATGATGGAGGATGTGAGGGGTTCTTCAGAGAAAGGGGTGCCCCATCCAACCTCAGAACAGCATCTGGACACACAATAATGACAGAGGGGAGAAGAATGATGATGGAGGATGTGAGGGGTTCTTCAGAGAAAGAGGTGCCCCATCCTACCTCAGAACAGCATCTGGACACACAATAATGACAGAGGGGAGAAGAATGATGATGGAGTATGTGAGGGGTTCTTCAGAGAAAGGGGTGCCCCATCCTACCTCAGAACAGCATCTGGACACACAATAATGACAGAGGGGAGAAGAATGATGATGGAGGATGTGAGGGGTTCTTCAGAGAAAGGGGTGCCCCATCCTACCTCAGAACAGCATCTGGACACACAATAATGACAGAGGGGAGAAGAATGATGATGGAGTATGTGAGGGGTTCTTCAGAGAAAGGGGTGCCCCATCCTACCTCAGAACAGCATCTGGACACACAATAATGACAGAGGGGAGAAGAATGATGATGGAGGATGTGAGGGGTTCTTCAGAGAAAGGGGTGCCCCATCCTACCTCAGAACAGCATCTGGACACACAATAATGACAGAGGGGAGAAGAATGATGATGGAGGATGTGAGGGGTTCTTCAGAGAAAGAGGTGCCCCATCCTACCTCAGAACAGCATCTGGACACACAATAATGACAGAGGGGAGAAGAATGATGATGGAGTATGTGAGGGGTTCTTCAGAGAAAGGGGTGCCCCATCCTACCTCAGAACAGCATCTGGACACACAATAATGACAGAGGGAAGAAGAATGATGATGGAGGATGTGAGGGGTTCTTCAGAGAAAGGGGTGCCCCATCCAACCTCAGAACAGCATCTGGACACACAATAATGACAGTAGGTTTCACATCTCTTTGAGGAACCAATGAAATGTCTATTGTTGATTCTTGGACCATACATTGACCTTGGTAACAGTAAACCTGTCTGGTTTGTAGTATTTCTAAAAATTCATAATGATTACCATTACTATGATAAATAGAATGATAATATTACTATAATGTGTACTACTATCCTGTCTAAATACAAAGGCTGAGGTCATTGTCCCTCAATGTTGCCAGGGTTACCAGGTATATAAATTAGCCCAGACATTGCTATACCTCATTACCAGAATCATAATTAAATCACATAGCCCACACTACTGTACCTCATTACCAGACTCATAATGGAATCACATAGCCCACACCACTGTACCTCATTACCAGAATCATAATGGAATCACATAGCCCACACTACTGTACCTCATTACCAGAATCATAATGGAATCACATAGCCCACACTACTGTACCTCATTACCAGACTCATAGAGGGGATCACTGAGTGCACATACTGATGACTGTTTTTCCAATTTCCTCTTTTAGCAGAAATTCAATGAACAGGCTATTGTTGCAGCACCTTTCCTGTAGTAAAATGGCCAAATCGCCCTCTAGTGTCCTCATAGGTGGAATGTTATAAAAAATAAATCATACTTTCATCATTAATAAACATTGTAAAAATGTTATTTTAAAAATGCAGAAAATCCAGTGTTTCTATGTCAAACAGTTTTGTTATATTTCAGTCTTCTGTGATGTATATAAAGTGTAATATTGGAATGAAAACTCAAAATGTAATACATTTCAACACTATTTCTGACAGGGTACAGGTGTCTTCTTTCTTTTAAGCCCATAACCATGTGTGTGTGGTGTATAGATTTGTTTAAGACTACCAAGAAACACTCTGTGTGACCCTGATTTAGCCCACTGCAGTAAAAGGTTTAACTAATGAATGACTTGAATGTGAAGTGGGCTCTCCACAAGTCAATTAAATCCATTCAGATGCTGTGTAATTGTTTTTGCCTGCCTTAGGTAGTTATGGCACATGACTGATACTACTAGTAATACCCATTCTCCCTGTCAATTCCTTCAGACTAGGTTAATATACTGTAGTCTCTCTCACAAAGGCCTCTTTCACTGTTGTTGGAATATTTTGTCTATTTGACATTTGTTGGGAGGGGGTGTGTGCCTGTGTGCGTGCATGTTTGTGTGTGTGTGCCTGTGTGCCTGTGTGCGTGCATGTTTGTGTGTGCGTGTGTGTGTGTGCCTGTGTGCCTGTGTGCGTGCATGTTTGTGTGTGTGTGCCTGTGTGCCTGTGTGCGTGCATGTTTGTGTGTGCGTGTGTGTGTGTGTGTGTGTGTGTGTGTGTGTGTGTGTGTGTGTGTGTGAATGTCTCCAGTGTGTGCTGGCTGTGTGTAGTGCCAAGGAGAACAGAAGCCCTGGGAGTGAGGGTGTTTAATAAACCATTGGGCAACGTTTCTCCACTGCTGTGCTGAGATCAGGAGGCAAGGTTGGAAAGTGGCGCAGAGGGTGTTTCTGAGTGTGCTTGGTCCTTTATCTTTATGTGTATGTTCTGCTCTGCACTGTGTCCAGGAGGCAGGTTTGGCTGATTAGCGTCCAGGAGGCAGGCGTGGCTGATTAGCGTCCAGGAGGCAGGTGTGGCTGATTAGCGTTCAGGAGGCAGGCTTTGCCGAGTAGAGTTCAGGTGGCAGGTTTGGCCGAGGAGCAGTCAGGATGCAGGCTTGGCTGATTAGCGTCCAGGAGGCAGGCATGGCTGATTAGCTTTCAGGAGGCAGGTTTGGCTGAGGACCGTTCAGGAGGCATGTTTGGTCGAGAAGCATTCAGGAGGCAGGTTTGGTCGAGAAGCATTCAGGATGCAGGTTTGGCTGAGGACCATTCAGGAGGCAGGTTTGGCCGAGGAGCATTCAGGATGCAGGTTTGGCTGAGGACCATTCAGGAGGCAGGTTTGGCCGAGGAGCATTCAGGATGCAGGTTTGGCTGAGGACCATTCAGGAGGTAGGTTTGGCCGAGGAGCATTCAGGATGCAGGTTTGGCTGAGGACCGTTCAGGAGGCAGGTTTTGCGAACGAGCATTCAGGAGGCAGGTTTGGATAGTAGTGTTGTTTCTTATAGAGAACCACATTGGACCCCAGAGCCTTCCCACAGACTGTGGGAAGGCTCTGGGAAGACACTGGGAAGACTGTGGGAAGACTGTGGGAAAATTCTGGGAGACTCTTGGAAGACCGTGGGTGCTCAGCGTGCGCAGTGTATGTCTGGGGCACAACCTAATCTGGTTTCAGTCCTTTAACCCTGGTCCTGGGGAAACACAGTTGGTGCAGGTTTTTGTTCCAGCCCAGCACTACCAATTTATTTTACTAATCAAGGTCTCCATAATGTATGTTAGTACCGTGCTGGGTTTCCAGGAGCAAGGTTGAAGAAGACTCGTTTGGTAGTAACTGACGACTCATTGCGAGCTCACAGAACAGGGCTCCGGGCAGCCGAGCGGAAATGGAGGAAAACTCGCCTCCCTGCGGACCTGACATCCTTTCACTCCCTCCTCTCTACATTTTCCTCTTCTCTTTCTGCTGCTAAAGCCACTTTCTACCACTCTAAATTCCAAGCATCTGCCTCTAACCCTAGGAAGCTCTTTGCAACCTTCTCCTCCCTCCTGAATCCTCCTCCCCCTCCCCCCCCTCCTCCCTCTCTGCAGATGACTTCGTCAACCATTTTGAAAAGAAGGTCGACGACATCCGATCCTCGTTTGCTAAGTCAAACGACACCGCTGGTTCTGCTCACACTGCCCTACCCTGTGCTCTGACCTCTTTCTCCCCTCTCTCTCCAGATGAAATCTCGCGTCTTGTGACGGCCGGCCGCCCAACAACCTGCCCGCTTGACCCTATCCCCTCCTCTCTTCTCCAGACCATTTCCGGAGACCTTCTCCCTTACCTCACCTCGCTCATCAACTCATCCCTGACCGCTGGCTACGTCCCTTCCGTCTTCAAGAGAGCGAGAGTTGCACCCCTTCTGAAAAAACCTACACTCGATCCCTCCGATGTCAACAACTACAGACCAGTATCCCTTCTTTCTTTTCTCTCCAAAACTCTTGAACGTGCCGTCCTTGGCCAGCTCTCCCGCTATCTCTCTCAGAATGACCTTCTTGATCCAAATCAGTCAGGTTTCAAGACTAGTCATTCAACTGAGACTGCTCTTCTCTGTATCACGGAGGCGCTCCGCACTGCTAAAGCTAACTCTCTCTCCTCTGCTCTCATCCTTCTAGACCTATCGGCTGCCTTCGATACTGTGAACCATCAGATCCTCCTCTCCACCCTCTCCGAGTTGGGCATCTCCGGCGCGGCCCACGCTTGGATTGCGTCCTACCTGACAGGTCGCTCCTACCAGGTGGCGTGGCGAGAATCCGTCTCCACACCACGTGCTCTCACCACTGGTGTCCCCAGGGCTCTGTTCTAGGCCCTCTCCTATTCTCGCTATACACCAAGTCACTTGGCTCTGTCATAACCTCACATGGTCTCTCCTATCATTGCTATGCAGACGACACACAATTAATCTTCTCCTTTCCCCCTTCTGATGACCAGGTGGCGAATCGCATCTCTGCATGTCTGGCAGACATATCAGTGTGGATGACGGATCACCACCTCAAGCTGAACCTCGGCAAGACGGAGCTGCTCTTCCTCACGGGGAAGGACTGCCCGTTCCATGATCTCGCCATCACGGTTGACAACTCCATTGTGTCCTCCTCCCAGAGCGCTAAGAACCTTGGCGTGATCCTGGACAACACCCTGTCGTTCTCAACTAACATCAAGGCGGTGGCCCGTTCCTGTAGGTTCATGCTCTACAACATCCGCAGAGTACGACCCTGCCTCACACAGGAAGCGGCGCAGGTCCTAATCCAGGCACTTGTCATCTCCCGTCTGGATTACTGCAACTCGCTGTTGGCTGGGCTCCCTGCCTGTGCCATTAAACCCCTACAACTCATCCAGAACGCCGCAGCCCGTCTGGTGTTCAACCTTCCCAAGTTCTCTCACGTCACCCCGCTCCTCCGCTCTCTCCACTGGCTTCCAGTTGAAGCTCGCATCCGCTACAAGACCATGGTGCTTGCCTACGGAGCTGTGAGGGGAACGGCACCTCAGTACCTCCAGGCTCTGATCAGGCCCTACACCCAAACAAGGGCACTGCGTTCATCCACCTCTGGCCTGCTCGCCTCCCTACCACTGAGGAAGTACAGTTCCCACTCACCCCGGTCAAAACTGTTCGCTGCTCTGGCCCCCCAATGGTGGAACAAACTCCCTCACGACGCCAGGACAGCGGAGTCAATCACCACCTTCCGGAGACACCTGAAACCCCACCTCTTTAAGGAATACCTAGGATAGGATAAAGTAATCCCTCTCACCCCCCTTAAAAGATTTAGATGCACTACTGTTCCACTGGATGTCATAAGGTGAATGCACCAATTTGTAAGTCGCTCTGGATAAGAGCGTCTGCTAAATGACTTAAATGTAAATGTAAATGGTAGAATGAAGTAGACTCGTTTGGTAGAGTGAAGAAGACTTGTTTGGTAGAGTGAAGAAGACTCATTTGGTAGAGTGAAGAAGACTCGTTTGGTATAGTGAAGAAGACTAATTTGGTAGAGTGAAGAAGACTCGTTTGGTAGAGTGAATAAGACTCGTTTGGGAGAGTGAAGAAGACTCGTTTGGTAGAGTGAAGAAGACTCGTTTGGTAGAGTGAAGAAGACTTGTTTGGTAGAGTGAATATCAGTCTCTCCACTGCCAGGATTTTCCAATCTCTCATCACTCTGCCAACTGTTAGAAGGGGCCTTTGTTAATCTATTCACTCTTATGGTTTCTATTGGAGTGGGGAATGTGTGTGCACACAGTTAGTGCTGTCAGAGAGAGAGAGAGAGAAAGAGATGAGTTCTACTTTGCCAATGTGTCAGGGGAAGAGTCTCTGAAATTAGATTGCTTTATTTTGTTGTTTTACCACTCAAGATGGGGCCTGATCAACCAAATGGGGCTGTGGGAAAATTGGAGCACTACAAACTAGTATGCCCATCAGTATCCTGTGGTTGAGAGAATAGGCATCGATCCGCACAAGCATGCACACACACACACGCGTTCAGTTCCTTTGAGGCAAATCATGCTTGTGTGTGTGTTTACCTGTCGTGGTTTAGTGAGGGGGCAACTCAGATTAAAACCTCTTTGTTGCCAAGGAGACCACTCAGACAGAAATGTTCCCGAGGCTCCTGGTGTCATTATGAAGCAATGAGATAGCTGTCACTCAACACACACACACACACACACACACACACACACACACACACACACACACACACACACACACACACACACACACACACACACACACACACGGACACACATACACACACACACGCACACATCCATTGTCATTTCCCTTTCCTGTGATATGAGTTGGATCTGGTAGCCAGTTATCAGCGGTGTAAAGTTCTTAAGTAAAAAATACTTCAAAGTACTATTTAAGCAGTTTTTTGGGGTATCATTACTTTACTTTAGTATTTATATTTGGACTACATTCCTACATGTACTTTTCACTCATACATTTTCCCTGACACCCAAAAGTACTCGTTACATTTTGAATGTTTATCAGGACAGAACATGGTCCACTTCACACACTTATTAAGAGAAGATCCCTGATCGTCCCAACTGTCTGTAGTGGAGGACTCACTAAACACAAATGCTTAATTTGTAAATTATGTCTGAGTGTTGGCTATCTGTAAAAAAAAACATTTTTAACTAGACAATTGTGCGGTCTGGTTTGCTTAATATAAGCAATTTGAAATGATTTATACTTTTACTTTTGATACTTAAGTATATTTAAAACCAAATACTTTTAGACTTTTACTCAATAAGTATTTTACTGGGTGACTTTCACTTATACTTCAGTCATTTTCTATTTTAAGGTGTCTTTACTTTTACTCAAGTATGACAATTGTATACTTTTTCTACCACTTCCAGTAATACAAGTAATTATTTTAAATAATTGCACTTAATATAGGTAGACACACTCTGGTAGATACACTCCACGTATTTGAATATCTGTGAGACAGAATTTTGCAACAGTTTCTGCAACAAAACAGTACTTTGAAATAGTTTTTACTCAAGAACTTTATACCACTGATCACTGGCTACCAGTTTCACAGGTACAACATGCCCCTGATATCCAATCCAATAAATAGAAATAGACCCTCCAGTGCAGATAGAGAAGGTAGAATTAAGTTACCCATCGCCAGACGGACAGAGTCCTCAGTCTCTTATCAATCGGCTAAATGAGAAAGTTTTCAGGACTCCTACAGACACCAGACAACTACACTACTGAACCTTCACCACATAAAGAGAGACAGATAGTTAGAAAGAGAGCAAGAGAGAGAGAGAGACAGAGAGAGACAGTTTATCTGAGCCAAAATTAGGGAAGCAGATATTAACTGGGTGCCACAACCACAAACAACAACCACCTGCTCCCTCTGTCTGTCTCGGAGAGGGATGGGGATATATATATATATATATATATATATATATATATATATATGAAGAAAACTAACAACAATGACAAGTGGTTTGACGAAGAATGCAAAAACCAAAGAAAGAAATTGAGAAACCTTTCCAACTAAAAACATAGAGACCCAGAAAACCTGAGTTTACGGCTTCACTATGGTGAATCACTAAAACAATGCAGAAATACACTATGCAAAAAGATGGAACAACACGTCATAAATCAGCTCAATGAAATTGAAGAATCCAGACTCTAACCACTTCTGGGAAAATTGGAAAACATTAAACAAACAACAAAACAAAGAGTTATCTATCCAAAATGGAGATGTTTAACAAAGATCAAACAGCAAAAACATATACATGATCAAATACAAATATTAGAATCAAATATTAAAGACTACTAGAACCCACTGGATTCTCCAATTACATTGAATGAACTAAAGGACAAAATTCAAATCCTCCAACCCAAAAAAGGCCTGTGGTGTTGATGGTATCCTCAATAAAATTATAAAATATACAGACAACATCATCCTTAGCTCTGGTATCTTCCCAATATTTGGAACCAAGGACTAATCACCCCAATACACACAAGTGGAGAGAAATTTGACCTCAATAACTACTGTGGGATATGCGTCAATCCCTTGCATTATCATTAACCTCTCTGGGATATATGGGATGGTAGCGTCCCACCTTGCCAACAGCCAGTGAAAGTGCAAGGTGCCAAATTCAAAACAACAAAGATCTCATAAATGAAATTCCTCAAGCATACATGCATTTTACACCATTTTAAAGATACAATTCTCGTTAATCCAGCCACAGTGTCTGATTTCAAAAATACTTTACAGCGAAAGCACCACAAACGATTATGTTAGATCACCACCAACTCACAGAAAAACACAGCCATTTTTCCAACCAAAGAGAGGAGTCACAAAAAGCACAAATAGAGATACAATTTCTCACTAACCTTTGATGATCTTCATCAGATGACACTCATAGGACTTAATGTTACACAATACATGTATGTTTTGTTCGATAAAGTGCATATTTATATCAAAAAATCTAATTTTACATTGGCGCATTACGTTCAGTAGTGCTAAAACATGCGGTGATTGTGCAGAGAGCCACATCAATTTACAGAAATACTCATCATAAATGTTGATGAAAATTCCGTGTTATACATGGAATTAGAGATGTCCTTTTCCTTAATGCTGTGTCAGATTTAAAAAAAACATTACGGAAAAAGCAAACCGTGCAATAATCTGAGTTCAGCGTTCAGACAACAAAGCAGCCAAAAAGATATCCGCCAAATTGTGTAGTCAACATTAGTCAGAAATAGCATTATAAATATGCACTTACCTTCGATGATCTTCATCAGAATGCATTCCCAGGAATCCCAGTTCCACGATAAATGTTTGATTTGTTCAATAATATCCAAATATCTTATTTTGTTAGCGCGTTTGGTAAACAAATCCAAACATGCATTCAGGACCAGCCGAACATCGGACAAAAAGTTCAAAAAGTTATATTACATCTCGTAGAAACTTGTCAAACGTAGTATAGAATCAATCTTTAGGATGTTTTTATCATAAATTTGCAATAATGTTCCAGCCGGAGAATTCCATTGTCTGTAGAAAAGCAATGGAACGAGAGCCAACTATCTCCTGACCGCGCGTCACGAGCCTGTGGCACTCTGCCAGACACCTGGCTCAATCCCCTCTTATTCACCCCCACTTCACAGTAGAAGCCCCAAACAAAGTTCTAAAGACTGTTGACATCTAGTGGAAGCCTTAGGAAGTGCAATATGACCCCATGTACACTGTATATTGGAATGTCAAAGAGTTGAAAAACTACAAACCTCAGATTTCCCACTTCCTGGTTGGATGTTTCTCAGGTTTTCACCCACCTGCCATATGAGTTCTGTTATACTCACAGACATCATTCAAACAGTTTTAGAAACTTCAGAGTGTTTTCTATCCAATAATAATAATATGCATATATTAGAAAGTGGGACTGAGAAGCAGGCAGTTTACTTTGGGAACCTTATTCATCAAAGCTACTCAATACTGCCCCCCTGTCACCAAGAATTAACAGCAGACGAGTTCATTTCCTCAGTGAAAACAATGTACTGAGCAAATGTCAAATTGTCTTTTTACCAAATGACCATACAACAGACCATGTATTCACCTTAATGGACAAACAAGCAAACCAAAAGCCGAAGTCTTCTCATGCTTTGTTGTTTTCAAAAAACGTTTTGATTCAATTTGGCATGAGGGTCTGCTATACACATTGATGGAAGCGGTGTAGGGGGAAAACATACAACATTATAAATGCACACAAACAAACATGTACACAAACAAACGTCTGGTTAAAATTGGCAAAAAACACACACATTTCTTTCCACAAGGACTTGGGGTGAGACAAGGTTGCAGCTTAAGCCCCACTTCAACAAATATATCAACAAATGTGTGAGGGTACTAGAACAGTCTGCAGCACCCGGCCTCACCCTACTAGAATCTGAAGTCAAATGTCAACTGTTTGCTGATGATCTGGTGCTTCTGTCACCAACCAATGAGGGCCTATAGCAGCACCTAGATCTTCTGCACAGATTCTGTCATACCTGGACCCTGACAGTAAATCTCAGTAAGACAAAAATAATGGCATTCCAGAAAAGGTCCTCTTGCCAGGACCACAAATTAACAAAAACTCCATCTAGACACCGTTTCCCTAGAGCACACAAAAAACTTACTTACATACCGCGGCCTAAACATCAGCGCCACAGGTAACTTCCACAAAGCTGTGAACAAGCTGAGACAAGGCAAGAAGGGCCTTCTATGCCATCAAAATGAACATACCATTTGACATACCAATTAGGATCAGTTATATAACCCATTGTCCTTTATCGTTGTGAGTTCTGGAGTCCGCTCACCAACCAATAATTCACAAAGTGGGACAAACACCAAATTGAGACTTAAAAACATAAAACATCAAATAATGCCTGCTGAGCAGAATTAGGCTGGTGCCCGGTAATGATCAAAATCCAGATAAGAGTTGTTATTAAATATAACCACCTAAATCGAAGCGATTTCCAAAACTTCCATAACAAAGCCATCACCTACAGCGAGATAAACCTGCAGAAGAGTCCCGTAAGCAAGCTGGTCCTGGGGCTCTGTTCATAAACACAAACAGACCCTAAAGAGCACATGGACAGCAACACAATAAACCCCAACCAAATAATGAGAAAATAAAAGACATTTCCATGACACTTTGTTAAGAATTCACAAAGAAACTGAGCAAACTATAATGCTATGTGACCAGAGAGTACCAGAGAGTACACAGTGGCAGAATACCTGGCCACTGTGACTGTGCCAAACTTAAGGAAAGCTTTGACTATATGTGACCCGATTCAGGAAACTAGGCATATGTTGCAAGTCAAGACTTCACAGGAGAGCTGTTTGAGCATTAAAAATATTTTTTTTTATCAAAATGCGTTTTGTTGCAGAAATGCCTTCTCAAACATGTGAACGTTCATATGCCTTAACATCAAACTTGTATGCCATCTTTAAAAATGAATAAAATTGTTAAAGCTTGGTCGCACATGGGTCTTCCGAATGGACAATGACACCAAACATACTTCCAAAATTGTGGCAAAATGTCTTAATATTTTTGGGGGGCAGAACTGAAAAAGCGTGTGCCAGCAAGGAGGCCTACAAACCTGACTCAGTTACACCCGCTCTGTCATGAGGAATGACCCAAAATTCACACAACTATTGTGGGAAGCTTGTGGAAGGCTTTCCAAAACGTCTGACCCAAGTTAAACAATTTACAGGCAATGCTACAAAATACTAATTGAGTGTATGTAAACTTCTGACCCACAGGGAATGTGTTGAAGTGCAATATTTGCCTGGAGCTAACTCTGCAGATAGCACTACTGGGTGATTTGAAAAGTCATAGTCAATGAATCAATAATATTATAATAATTTTAGCAAAAATATTGATCTTTAATTTTACAATCTGTAGACGGCTGAGTGTGCCTTTCACTAGCCAATCTGTTGTACTCTTTATTTGAAAGTGCAAGTGCCAAACCTGGTGAGATAACTTCAAATCAGAGTCGAGTCCACAGACTTGAGGCTTCAAGTCCAAGTCAATCCTTAAGTTATTGTATTTTCAATCAAGTCGAGTCTCAAGTCAACAAAATGTGACTCGAGTCAGACTTGAGTCCAAGACATGTGACTCTTGTTCACACCTCTGTAAAATACCCTCAAATTAAAGGTGAAATTCTGTGCTGTCGCCTCATATAAAACATTTGATCTCAAATCCTTAATGCTGGAGTATAAAGCCAAATTGAACATTTTGGATTCACTGTCCAACTACATACGTATTGGGAAGTGTACATCGAGAGGACAGGTATAAACATGCATTAACTTTGAACAGTATCCAAGTGAACAACAGCAATTAACTTTGTATATTCTCCACTTGAACAACAGCCATCAACTCTGAATAGCCACCCTTGAACAACCCCCATTATCTTTGAATAGTCTCTCCTTGAACAACAGCCATTATCTTTGAATAGTCTCTCCTTGAACAACAGCCATTGTCAGTAATCAACAACGGGCCATAGGCCTACCAGCAGCTGTTGATATTGATGTGTTTTACTCCTGTTGAACTCAGTGGGAGAGAGAGGCTAAAAACAGTCCTGCTGTCACCCCACTAGGTGCTAATGATTTAACCTCAAGTATTTCCATATACAACAATAATAATTAGGGGGATGGAAACAGCAAGTCAACCAGCAGTAAACACACACACACACACACACACACACACACACACACACACACACACACACACACACACACACACACACACACACACACACACACACACACACACACACACACACACATACACACACCCTCAAATATAATAAATCAATGTGTCACATAATTGCTTGACTGACCTTTGCTGATAAGAAACAGGAGGAATTTGAAATCTCTATCACTCAATGTCTCATTGTGTATCTCCCCACTCCTTCCTCTCCCACTATTTCTTACAGGCACAAAATAATAAGTACACAAATACCTCTGGCCACAAGTATTGGGCATAGGCAGCTATAGCTAGCTGCCTGGATTAGGAACAGGCATCTATAGCTAGCTGTTTGGGAATAGGCAGCTATAGCTAGCTGTGTGGATTCGGGAATAGACAGCTATAGCTAGCTGTTTGATTTTGGAGTAGACAGCTATAGCTAGCTGTTTGGATTGGGAACAGGAAGCTATAGCTAGCTGTTTGAATTGGGAGTAGGAGGTATAACTAGCTGTTTTGATTTTATTAACAGGCAGCTATAGCTAGCAGTTTGGATTGGGAACAGGCAGGTTTAGCTAACTGTTTGGATTGGGAATATGCAGCTAAAGGTAGCTGTTTGAATTAGGAGTAGGCAGCTATAGCTTTCAGTTTGGATTGGCAATAGGCAGGTATAGCTAGCTCTTTGAAATGAAATAGGCAGAATTAGCTAGCAGTTTGCATTGGGAATAGGCTGCTATAGCTAGCTGTTTGGATTTGGGAATAGGCAGCTATAGCTAGCTGTTTGGATTTGAAGTAGACAGCTATAGCTAGCTGTTTAGATTGGGAACAGGCAGCTATAGCTAGCTGTTTGAATTGGGAGTAGGAGGTATAACTAGCTGTTTTGATTTTTATTAACAGGCAGCTATAGCTAGCAGCTTGGATTGGGAACAGGCAGGTTTAGCTAGCTGTGTGGATTGGGAATAGACAGCTATAGCTAGCTGTTTGATTTTGGAGTAGACAGCTATAGCTAGCTGTTCGGATTGGGAACAGGCAGCTATAGCTAGCATTTTGGATTGGGAACAGGCAGGTTTAGCTAGCTGTTTGGATTGTGAACAGGCAGGTTTAGCTAGCTGTTTGGATTGGGAATATGCAGCTAAAGCTACCTGTTTGAATTAGGAGTAGGCAGCTATAGCTTTCAGTTTGGATTGGCAATAGGCAGGTATAGCTAGCTGTTTGAATTTGGAGTAGACAGCTATAGCTAGCAGTTTGAATTTGGAGTAGACAGCTATTGCTAGCTCTTTGAATTGGGAATAGGCAGAATTAGCTAGCAGTTTGCATTGTGAATAGTCTGCTATAGCCAGCTGTTTGGATTTGGGAATAGGCAGCTATAGCTAGCTGTTTGGATTAGGATATAGGCTGCAATAGCTAGATGTTTGAATTGGGAATAGGCAGCTATAGCTAGCTGTTTGAATTTGAAGTAGACAGCTATAGCAAGCTGTTTGGATTGGGAATAGGCAGATATAGCTAGCTGTTTGAATTGGGAATAGGCAGCAATAGCTAGCAGTTTGCATTGGGAATAGGCAGCTATAGCTAGCAGTTTGCATTGGGTATAGGCAGCTATAGCTAGCAGTTTGCATTGGGAATAGGCAGCTATAGCTAGCAGTTTGCATTGGGTATAGGCAGCTATAGCTAGCTGTTTGAATTGAGCATAGGCAGCTATAGCTAGCTATTTGAATTTATTTGGAGTATACAGCTATAGCCAGCAGTTTGGATTGGGAGTAAGCAGCAATAGCTAGCAGTTTGGATTTGGAATAGGCAGGTACATCTAGCTGTTTGGATTGGGAATGGGCAGGTAAATCTAGCTGTTTGGATTGGGAATAGGCAGCTATAGCTAGCAATTTGGATTGGGAATATGCAGTTTTAGCTAATTGCTTGGATTGGGAATAGGCAGGTCAATCTAGCTGTTTGGATTGGGAATAGGCAGCTATAGGTAGCAGTTTGGATTGGTAATAGGCAGCTTTAGCTAATTGCTTGGATTGGGAATAGGCAGCTTTAGCTAATTGCATGGATTGGGAATAGGCAGCTATAACTCGCTATTTGAATTTGGAGTAGACAGCTATAGCTAGCAGTTTGAATTGGGAGTAGGCTGCTAAAGCTAACTGTTTGGATTGGGAATAGGCAGGGAAATCTAGCTGTTTGGATTGGGAGTAGGCAGCTATAGCTAGCTGTTTGGATTGGGAATTAGCAGCTATAGCTAGCAGTTTGAATTTGGAGTAGACAGCTATTGCTAGCTCTTTGAATTGGGAATAGGCAGAATTAGCTAACAGTTTGCATTGGGAATAGGCTGCAATAGCTAGATGTTTGAATTGGGAATAGGCAGCTATAGCTAGCTGTTTGAATTTGAAGTAGACAGCTATAGCTAGCTGTTTGGATTAGGATATAGGCTGTAATAGCTAGATGTTTGAATTGGGAAAAGGCAGCTATAGCTAGCTGTTTGAATTTGAAGTAGACAGCTATAGCTAGCCATTTGCAGTTGGAGTAGACAGCTATAGCAAGCTGTTTGGATTGGGAATAGGCAGATATAGCTAGCTGTTTGAATTGGGAATAGGCAGCAATAGCTAGCAGTTTGCATTGGGAATAGGCAGCTATAGCTAGCAGTTTGCATTGGGTATAGGCAGCTATAGCTAGCTGTTTGAATTGAGCATAGGCAGCTATAGCTAGCTGTTTGAATTGGGAATAGGCAGCAATAGCTAGCAGTTTGCATTGGGAATAGGCAGCTATAGCTAGCAGTTTGCATTGGGTATAGGCAGCTATAGCTAGCTGTTTGAATTGAGCATAGGCAGCTATAGCTAGCTATTTGAATTTATTTGGAGTATACAGCTATAGCCAGCAGTTTGGATTGGGAGTAAGCAGCAATAGCTAGCAGTTTGGATTTGGAATAGGCAGGTACATCTAGCTGTTTGGATTGGGAATGGGCAGGTACATCTAGCTGTTTGGATTGGGAATAGGCAGCTATAGCTAGCAATTTGGATTGGGAATATGCAGTTTTAGCTAATTGCTTGGATTGGGAATAGGCAGGTCAATCTAGCTGTTTGGATTGGGAATAGGCAGCGATAGGTAGCAGTTTGGATTGGTAATAGGCAGCTTTAGCTAATTGCTTGGATTGGGAATAGGCAGCTTTAGCTAATTGCATGGATTGGGAACAGGCAGCTATAACTCGCTATTTGAATTTGGAGTAGACAGCTATAGCTAGCAGTTTGAATTGGGAGTAGGCTGCTAAAGCTAGCTGTTTGGATTGGGAATAGGCAGGTAAATCTAGCTGTTTGGATTGGGAGTAGGCAGCTATAGCTAGCTGTTTGGATTGGGAATTAGCAGCTATAGCTAGCAATTTGGATTTGGAATAGGCAGCAATAGCTAGCTGTTTCGACTGGGAATAGGCAGCTATATCTAGCTGTTTGGATTGGGAATAGGCAGTTATAGCTAGCTGTTTGGATTGGGAGTAGTTAGCTATAGCTAGCTGTTTGGAATAGGACTAGGCAGCTATGGCTAGCTGTTTAGATTGGGAATAGGCAGCTTTTGCTAACTGTTTTCATGTTCAGACAAATTTTACCGACCAGCTCGAGTCAGGTTTATATTGCAACATTTTAAATTATTTTGGGGGGATTAAAGTAGATATGGATAAAAGTATAGACTCAGAGCTTAAAAGTGTATATCATACAATACAGTTGAGGAACAATGGGAACATCACTTTTGAGAAAATGGTACCTACTGCAGAGCTCTTTTTTGTCTACACGCATTCAACATCATTCACACCCTCTAGTAGAACCCTCGACATACTCTGCTGAAAAGGCCGGGTGCAAAATTATTATTATTATTATTTTTTTTATATTTATCTTTCATACATTCACAAGTGCAATACACCAAATTAAAGCTTCACTTCTTGTTAATCTACCCATCATGTCCGATTTCAAAAAGGCTTCACAACGAAAGCACACCATATGATTTTGTTAGGTCAGAGACTAGTCACAAAAACACAGCCATTTTACAGCCAAAGAGAGGAGTCACAAAAAGCAGAAATAGAGATAAAATGAATCACTAACTTTTGATGATCTTCATCAGATGACACTCATAGGACTTCATGTTACACAATACATGTATGATTTGTTCGATAATGTTCATATTTATATCCAAAAATCTCAGTTTACATTGGCGCGTTATGTTCAGTAATGTTGTGCCTCGAAAACATCTGGCGAATTTGCAGAGAGCCACATCAATTTACAGAAATACTCATCATAAACGTTGATAAAAGATACAAGTGTTATGAACAGAATTAAAGATATACTTCTCCTTATTGCAACCGCTGTATCAGATTTCAAAAAAGCTTTACGCATAAAGCACACCATGCAATAATCTGAGTACAGCGCTCAGACACAAAAACAAGCCATACAGATACCCGCCATGTTGTGGAGTCAGTAAAAGTCAGAAATAGCGTTATAAATATTCACTTATCTTTGATGAACTTCATCAAAATGTACTCCCAGGAATCCCAGGTCCACAATAAATGTTTGTTTTGTTCGATAAAAACCATAATTTATGTCCAAATATTTCCTTTTTGTTAGCGCATTTAGTTCACCAATCGAATGTCCAGGCGAAAGTTCAGATGAATGAACCATAATCCCAACTCATAGCGTTACTACCCTGCATGAATTTGCAGGTAGCTAACCAACCAGGTTCAATGTTAGCTAGCTAACATTAGGTTGTAACTAGCAATGCAAATGACTCTGAGATAGGAATAATATTACTACACAGTACATATACGTAACCAGCCAGCTACCATTAGCTGACTAGCTTACAGTACCATTTAACTTGGCATGAAAATTACTTTCTGACAAAATTAGAAATGTATAATATCTGAAAATGTAGCTAGCTAGACTCACTAACCCATATATCATAAATATAAATGCATATACATGGATGGACGCTTCTCTTTCTCTGTCACAGATGACATGGTTGCCCTTAGTTTGAAGATGTAATCCGGAGACAGGTGTTTCATACAAAAACCTTCTGTGTGTTCTCTTTTCAACTCCGTCTGCAATTTTTTGCAATCAAACGTCTGCATTTTCTTCATCTCCTTAGCTATCATACTCTAATACTCTAATTTCAAAACACGGTCCTTCAGAAAGTGGAGAGCAACACCTATGCAATTCTAGTACATGATCATTTTTTCAAAAATGCCGCGTTAGAAAGGAATACCTACACAAACTGACCAGCTCAGGTTATAGACAAAAGCTACATGGCAGATCTATCTGAAATCATCTCTCGGCATGTCCAGCCCACTCATTATCAATCATGGCTAGCGGAAAGGATGCCGGCTTTTTCCGTGACTAAACCAACTAGGCTCTTCATTTAAGAATTGTATTTGTATTTACAGATGGCATACACGTTTGTTATGAAGGCACATGAAAGATCACATGTTCTAGAAGGCATTTCTGTCAAAAAACTTTACGTTCAAATGTTGCTGCTGTGAAGTACAGATGCGCAACATACGCCTAGTTTACTGAAACAAGTTACAAATGTATAAGCACTTGTTAAAATACAAATGTATAAGTCTCTCATCATTTCTCCCTCTGTCTATCAGGAGTTGACACCTTTCGGATTACGTGCTCTCACCTTTAGATTGCCTGCTTTCTATAGCCTTTTATTCTCTCTATCAACCAACACACCTTGGTCCAAGGTCTTGTATTGATACCTCATGGTTGCAGTAGCTGCTATCGGTCTAAGGTCTTGTGTTGATACCTCATGGTTGCAGTAGCTGCCATTGGTCTAAGGTATTGTATTGATACCTCATGGTTGCAGTAGCTGCTATCGGTCTAAGGTCTTGTGTTGATACCTCAGTGTTGCGGTAGCTGCTATCGGTCTAAGATCTTGTGTTGATACCTCAGGGTTGCGGTAGCTGCTATCGGTCTAAGATCTTGTGTTGATACCTCAGGGTTGCAGTAGCTGCTATCGGTCTAAGGTCTTGTGTTGATACCTCATGGTTGCAGTAGCTGCCATTGGTCTAAGGTATTGTATTGATACCTCATGGTTGCGGTAGCTGCTATCGGTCTAAGGTCTTGTATTGATACCTCAGGGTTGCAGTAGCTGCCATCGGTCTATGGTCTTGTACTGATACCTCATGGTTGCAGTAGCTGCTATCGGTCTAAGGTCTTGTATTGATACCTCATCGTTGCAGTAGCTGCTATCGGTCTAAGGTCTTGTGTTGATACTGTACCTCATGGTTGCAGTAGCTGTCTTGGTTTCTAATCACTGAGAGTGGATAGATAGAGTAGATAGATAGACATGTTCTGTATCATATAGCAAGGCCTGGCAGGAACAGACAGGTCTACAAGCCTGCGGCACTACAGGAGACACACAATCACACACACACAAAAACACACACACTCTTCATTAAAGGACCAGATGGATTCTCATTTTTCCAATAGACCTCCCACTGCATAGTTATAAAACAGAGTGTGTGTTTGTCTGTGTATGCGTGTGTTCATGTGTGTGCGCGTGTGTGATTGTAATGGACTGACATTATTAGCTCTGTGCTGGGTGTTAACCTCTATCAAGGCATCTGCTGTGTTAATGTGATGTCACTGTAATAAAATAACTTTCCAGAGATTTGTCTCATCCTTTATTTCTCTCTCTCTCTGAGGAAGTCTCAGAGATTCATCTGGTCATCTGAGAACGGTTGAGGTTCATCTCCAGTACATTTTTATCATATCTAATGACCCTCCAGCAACTTCAAGGTGACCTGTGGAGCAGCAGTTACACCATGATACTACCATATCTGTATCTCACTCCCTCCCTCACTCCCTCCCTCCCTCTCTCACTCCCTCCCTCACTCCCTCTCTCACGCCCTCTCTCACTCCCTCCCTCACTCCCTCCCTCTCTCACTCCCTCCCTCACTCCCTCTCTCACGCCCTCTCTCACTCCCTCCCTCACTCCCTCTCCCACACCCTCTCTCACTCCCTCTCTCACTCACTCACTCCCTCTCTCACTCCCTCCCTCCCTCCCTCCCTCACTCCCTCTCTCACACCCTCTCTCACTCCCTCTCTCACTCCCTCCCTTACTCCCTCCTTCACACCCTCCCTCTCTCACTCCCTCCCTCACTCCCTCCCTCTCTCTCTCTCTCTCTCACTCCCTCCCTCACTCCCTCTCTCACTCCCTCCCTCACACCCTCTCTCCCTCCCTCCCTCACTCCCTCTCTCACTCCCTCCCCACACCCTCTCTCACTCCCTCCCTCACTCCCTCCCTCTCTCACTCCCTCCCTCACTCCCTCTCTCACTCCCTCCCCAAACCCTCTCTCACTCCCTCCTTCACTCTCTTCTTCACTCTCTCACTCTAATCCCACCTTCACTCTAATCCCTCTCTGGTTTATTCAAGGTGTACAAAGCCTTTCACCTTAATGGACTTGACAGAGCAATATTGTTATTCTACACCACACATCTCCTCTCTCTCCCTATATCATCTCTCTCTCTCTCTCTCTCTCTCTCTCTCTCTCTCTCTCTCACTCTCTTTCCATATACCCATATATCCCCCACCAGCCACCTACAGTAAACCCCCCTTCCCCCATTTTTTATCTCTCTGTCTCTCTCCCTTGTGCGTCTGACGGTTTTCGTTTATACAAGTGACTCATGTTAAATTCCCTGCCCCCCTGTGGTGAAGCCCTGTAGAGATGGAGAAGTGGAGAGAGGAGGAGAGCAGAGAGTGATTTGTTGTTCCAGGTAGTCGCTCCTTTGGAAGGTGTAATGGTCCAAAGCTCTTCAAAGTGACTCCCATCTGTCAAAAGAGCTCAGACAGCCGTGTACTACAGCTCACTGGCTGGGATTTGGAGGTGTGTGTGTGTGTGTCCGTACATGCATGTTTGCGTGAGTGTGAGCATGAGTGTGTGACTGTAAAATGGCTCAGTGGCTTGGATGGAGGGCTCTAGGTTGCCTGCTCTGTTCCCTCTTGAGCTCTATCACAGTAAATAGAGACAGGAGTCTATGCAGTGCCACCTTTATACATTCCCTAGCAGGGATTCAAGTGGAAGAAAATCAGGAACATTCACAGTTTTCTTGGAAAGCAATTACAATGTACAGTTGAAGTCGGAAGTCTACATACACTTAGGTTGGAATCATGAAAACTCATTTTTCAACCACTCCACAAATTTCTTGTTAAACAAACTATAGTTTTGGCAAGTCGGTTAGGACATTACTTTGTGCATGACGCAAGTAATTTAACCAACAATTGTTTACAGACAAATTATTTCACTTATAATTCACTGTATCACAATTCCAGCAGGTCAAAAGTGTCCATACACTTAACTGTGCCTTTGCAGAGCTTGGAAAATTCCAGAAATTGATGTCATGGATTTAGAAGCTTCTGATAGGCTAATTGACATCATTTGAGTCAATTGGAGGTGTACCTGTGGATGTATTTCAAGGACTACCTTCAAACTCAGTGCCTCAGTGCTTGACATCATGGGAAAATCAAAAGAAATCAGCCAAGAACTCAGAATTTTTTTTTTGCCCTCCACAAGTCTGGTTCGTCTTTGGGAGCAATTTCCAAACGCCTGAAGGTACCACGTTCATCTGTACCAACAGAACTGAAAAAGTGTGTGCGAGCAAGGAGGCCTACAACCTGACTCAGTTACACCAGCTCTGTCAGGAGGAATTGGCCAAAATTCACCCAACTTATTGTGGGAAGCTTGTGGAAGGCTACCTGAAACATTTGACCCAAGTTAAACAATTTAAAGGCAATGCTACCAAATGCTAATTGAGTGTATGTAAACTTCTGACCCTCTGGGAATGTGATGAAAGAAATAAAAGCTGAAATAAATACTTCTCTCTGCTATTATTCTGACATTTCACATTCTTAAAATAAAGTGGTGATCCTAACTGACCTAAGACAGGGAATATTTACTAGGATTAAATGTCAGGAATTGTGAAAAACGGAGTTTAAATGTATTTGGCTAAACTTCCGACTTCAACTGTATATTTAGCCATGTGTATTAGGTTATCTTGTTGAAAGGTGAATTAATCTACCTGTGTCTAGTGGAAAGTAGACTGAGTCAGGTTTTTATTTATTTAATTTTTTATCCTGAAAATTCCCCAGTCCATAAGGATAACAAGCATACCCATAACATGATGCAGCCACACCTATATATGTGTAGTGACTGGGTGTGTTGATACACCATCCAAAGTGTAATTATTAACTTCACTCATAAGGATATTCAAGGTCAGCTTTTATTTACTTTGACCCATCTACCAATAGGTGTCTGTCTTTGAGAGGCAATGGAATACCTCTGTGGTATTTATGTTTCAATCTCTGTTTGAAATGCAGTGCTCTACCGGGGGACCTTACAGATAATTGTATCGGGACAGAGATGAGGTAGTCAATAAAAAATAATGTTAAACTCTACTATTGCACACAGAATGACAACATGCAACTCATTACGTGACCCTTTCTTAGGGCTAGCGGGACACCAATCCTTAAGAAGTTTTAAGCACATTTTTACTCTTGAACTTAATTAGGCTTGCCATAACAAAGGGATTGAATACTTATTGACTCTTCATTTTTCCACTTTGACATTATGGGCTATTGGGTGCAGGCCAGTGACACAAAAATCTAAATTTAATCATTTTTTAAATTCAGGCATTAAGACAAAACGTGGAAAAAGTCAAGGTGTATGAATAGTTTCTGAAAGAGGCTGTATCTAGATGGTTTTAAAAAACATAGGTTCGATCCTACCATACATCCCCCTATAGTAAGCGTACTTAAATAATACCCACTCATACTTATGAATCATTTACTTCTACTTTACATCACTTACCACCTTCTCCTGTACTAGCCATTATACCACCTCAAATCAAATCAAATCAAATTGGTCACATACACATGGTTAGCAGATGTTATTGCAAGTGTAGCGAAATACTTGTACTCCTAGTTCCGACCGTGCAGTAATATCTAATACGTAATCTAACAATTACCTTATACACACAAGTGTGAAGGAATGAATAAGAGTATCCATAACATATCCCAGTCCACATGATCGAAGCAATCTTGAAGCGTGGAATCAGATTGGTCGGACCAGCTTTGAACAGACCTGAGCACGGGCGTTTCTTGTTTTAGTTTCTGTCTATAGGCTGGGAGCAACAAAATGGAGTCGTGATCAGATTTGCCGAAAGGAGGGCGAGGGAGGGCTTTGTATGCGTTGCGGAAGTTAGAGTTGGATATGCATTGGATATGCTGATAAAATTTAGGAAGCCTTGTTTTCATATTAACTTTGTTAAAATCCCCATATACAATAAATGCAGCCTCATGATATGTGGTTTCCAGTTTACATAGAGTCCAATGAATGTCTTTCAGGGCGGTCGAGGTGTCTGCTTGGGGGGAGGGAATATACACGGCTGTGATCATAATCGAAGATAATTATCTTGGTAGATCATGTGGTCAGCATTTGATTGTTTAGGAACTCTAGGTCAGGTGAACAAAAGGACTTGAATTGATGTACAGTATATTATTATGATCACACCACGAGTCATTAATCATGAGGCAAACACCCCCACCCTTCTTCTTACCAGAGAGATGTTTTTTCTGTCAGCGCGATGGGTGGATTTGATATATGCCTGTTGATATGGAGGATTTGATATATGCCTGTTGATATGGAGGATTTGTTTAGGTTCTGAGTTTGAGAAAAGACCATAGTTTAGGAGACAAAGCTGAACGATAAATTATGCCGATGCTGTCTGGCTATGTGTGTCTTTGCTATAAAGGATCTCAGTTGCAATGTGTAAGGGACTCTCAGAGAATTCATTTATAGACACTGAATTGATCTGAGAGTCACAGGGTTGTGATAGAGCTCATATAATTAAAGATGGACTTTGTGATAACTATCTCTGACTTGTGTGTGGTTTGCTCTCATGATTTGGTAAATACAGGAAATTTCCACGACAGCGGCTGCTAACATGTAGCGCGGCCGGTAACTTGTAGGACGGCTGCTAACTTGTAGCATGGCCAGTAACTTGTAGGACGGCTGCTAACTTGTAGCGCGGCCGGTAACTTGTACCCTATAAATTGTGAAGACGAGGCAGTGGGTTAAAACTTGATGAAGATTAATATGACATGTTTAGATGCTACAGAGAAACACAGAGTGTGGGGGGTGAAAGAGAGAGATAAAGAGAGAGAGACGGAACAGAGAGCAAATGAGAGATAGGCAGAGAGAGAATGAGAGAGAGAGAAAGAGAGAAAATGAGAGAGAGAGAATGAGAGATCAGAACAGAAAGAGAATGAGAGAGAGGAACAGAGAGGTTGAGAGATTGAGAGAGAGAGAGGTTGAGAGATTGAGAGAGAGAGAGAGAGAGAGAGAGAGAGAGAGAGAGAGAGAGAAAGAGAGAGAGAGAGAGAGAGAGAGAAAGAGAGAGAGAGAGAGAGAGAGAGAGAGAGAGAGAGAGAGAGATTGAGAGAGAGAGAGGGAGAGAGAGGGAGAGAGTGAGAAGTAGTGTGACCTGTTTCCATTGTCTGCCAGGCCTTAACAGTCTAACATCCCTATAGGGACCTGCTCTAAATACAGGCTTTAATTAAACCAGCATTGTATTGGCCCATGTGAGTAAAGACAGTTACTGGGTCAGCATTGTATTGGCCCATGTGAGTAAAGACAGTTACTGGGTCAGCATTGTATTGGCCCATGTGAGTAAAGACAGTTACTGGGTCAGCATTGTATTGGCCCATGTGAGTAAAGACAGTTACTGGGTCAGCATTTTATTGGCCCATCTGAGTAAAGACAGTTACTGGGTCAGCATTTTATTGGCCCATGTGAGTAAAGACAGTTACTGGGTCAGCATTTTATTGGCCCATGTGAGTAAAGACAGTTACTGGGTCAGCATTTTATTGGCCCATGTGAGTAAAGACAGTTACTGGGTCAGCATTTTATTGGCCCATGTGAGTAAAGACAGTTACTGGGTCAGCATTTTATTGGCCCATGTGAGTAAAGACAGTTACTGGGTCAGCATTGTATTGGCCCATGTGAGTAAAGACAGTTACTGGGTCAGCATTGTACTGGCCCATGTGAGTAAAGACAGTTACTGGGTCAGCATTATCTTGGCCCATCTGAGTAAAGACAGTTACTGGGTCAGCATTATCTTGGCCCATCTGAATAAAAACAGTTGGCTTTCATTCTCAACTCTTGGATAAAATACAAGTTCAAGGACACAAGGTCAACATGTGGAACAATCTGATTGGATATCGGCATATACGCTACTCTCATATTAAACAAAAAAACATATTGATGGCCATTTTCATGGGTATTGGCCAATTGGTAGTCTGATATTAATCTTTATCACTCAAAGTTGTCACTGTTGTCTGGTTTGCAATAGAACACAACTGACTGTTCTATTGAAGTCCATCACTAGTCTCTAGGCTCTCTGTCCCTGCACTGAGCCACTGCAGAGAGAGAGAGAGAGAGAGAGAGAGAGAGAGAGAGAGAGAGAGAGAGAGAGAGAGAGAGAGAGAGAGATGAATGGACAGAAGCATTGACCTTGGTGTTTGATCCGTCTCTCAGGAATGACCTCCAACGGCAAGCCTTGATCAGGAAATATGGCCCCGGACAAGAGGAACACAACAAGATCAAACTGTGGAGTGAAACAGCACCTTCTGTTGCTGAACACTCACACACACACGCACACACACGCACAAACACACACACACGATCGCACGCACACACACGCACGCACGCACACACAAACACACACACACACACACCACCTGTCCCCGAGTAGACTTTAGGTGAGATGAGCAGGGATCTGTCCCATTCATCTCCTACGTAAACAAGGCCAGTTGCCGATGGTAACAGGAGTGTTGCCGTAGCGCCCAGGAGAATGGCAGCAGATTTGGCTGATGACGGAACCACCCACGACAGGTGGCTAATGAGACCTGGGGACAACAGGGCTGAGATACACACACACAGACACACACACACACACACACACACACACACACACACACACACACACACACACACACGCTGAATTAAACAAACAGAATCAATTAAAAAGACAGAAAACACCTACTTTATATGTCATACTATTTACAATATGTACACAAAACCACAAATATTAACACTTTCAAAGCGTTCAAACATACACGCAAAGTAAGAAAATTATTACAACCACATGCTGTAGACACACTATCTCCCACAACATTTTAGAGAAACACACACGCGTCCACACCTGCTGCTGTCCCTGTAGAGATGAAGACAGAGGGGACTTGGAGCCGAGCCCCAACCAGGCAGAACCAGTCAAGATGGGCAGGAGATCTCCAACCAACAAGACACACACACCAGGGTAGACACACACATCTGTGGCATTGCTTTCAAAAAGACATCATCACCGTCTTCAGTATAATCATCCTCTTCGTCATCTTCATCATCGTCGTCATCATCACTACCAACTTCATCACCATAACATCCTTATCATCATCATTATCATCATCACCATCTCACCATTATCATTATTGTGATTGCCATACCATCATTATCATAATCACCATACCATCGTCACCATCATCATTATCATCATAGCCATGGTATCATTATCATTATCATTATCGCCATCGTTGTAATATCATCATCATCATCATCATCATCATTAACATACCACCATTATCATTCATCATCATCATCATCATCATCATCATCATCATCATCATCATCAGCATCAGCATCAGCATCATCATTAACATACCACCATTATCATTCATCATCATCATCATCATCATCATCATCATCATCATCAACATACCACCATTTTCAACCTTACCATCACGGCATTATCATTACCATCATCACCATAACATCATTATCGCAATAGCCATAGTATCATCACCATCCTCATTATCATCATTGCCATACCATCATTATCACCACCATTATCACATTTACATCACACCATTATCGTTATCGTCATCGCCATAGTATCATTATCGGCATTGCCATACCATCACCACCATCATTATTATCATCATAACCATTGCATCATTATCCTCATCATCATTATCATCATCCCATCACACCATTATCATTAGCGTTATCATCGTAGCCATAATCGCCATACCATCATTATCATCATCGCCATACCATTATTATCACCATCGAATCACACCATTAGCATCATCATTATCGTCACCATAACATCATTATCATCATCTTCACAGCAACATTATCATTTTCGCCATAACATCATTATTATCACCATTATCATCGTCGCCATAATACCATTACGATATAATCACAATAACATAATTATCATCGTCATTATCATAAGCATCACTGTACCACGTTTATCGTCACCATCACATCATTACCATCATCGCCATAGCATCATTTCATGATCGCCATACCATCATCACCGTCATCATTACCATCATCGCCATACCATCATCAACATCATTATCACCATAGCATCACAACATTAGCATCATCATTATCATCTTCACCCTAACATAATTTCATTATCACCATAATGTCATCATCATCATCATTATCACCATCACCATGACATCATTAGCATCATTATCATACCATCATTATAAACATCATTATCATCATCACACAACATCATTACCATCATCACCATAACATCATTATCATCATCATCATACCATCATTATAAACATCATTATCATCATCACGTAACATCATTACCATCAGCACCATAACATCATTAACATCATCATTATCATCATCTCTCGTGTGTGTGTGTGTGTGTGTGTGTGTGTGTGTGTGTGTGTGTGTGTGTGTGTGTGTGTGTGTGTGTGTGTGGGTGTGTGTGTGTGTGTGTGTGTGTGTGTATACCATTGAACAGGAAAGTGTGAGTGTCTGCTGCACTACTGATGATGGTCTCAGACAGGAGCGACAGTTTAGATAAATGTGCAACTGTCCCGGCGTCCAGGTAAGAGGACGGAGATGACCAGTAGGAGACAGGGACACAACTCTCTTTATTTCCATACACCAAACAGACGCACACACACACACACACACACACACACACACACACACACACACACACACACACACACACACACACACACACACACACACACACACACACACACGGCAAACAGTAAGAGGACTGATGGTGACAGTGATAGTGGTTTCTGTAATGGAACAGAAAAGGGAATGAATTACATAACAGTAATAACAGTGACGGCTAGTAGCTATGTAGCATAGGCTAGCATGCTGTGTGGCTAACAATGCAAATATCTAAACAGAAGCCACGTTGGATAAGGCCACAGGGGGCTGCCATGTTAGGTTGCATAACAATAACAACAACACTTGCTGGCGGCCATCTTAAGGCCTATGGCAGGAATGGCTATCCGATATTTACATCCAAGCTTACAGTACAACCAGGTATTAAGTGCCCTCTCCCAGTACAGTGCAGTTCCATAGTGTGTGTTAGGAGAGTCCAGGGCTGCAGGAGAAATGGTCCTTGGGTTATGGTCCAGTGGTTGATGTGCAGGGCAGCGGTGTATGTTCTTCAGTCTGCCTCGGCTTGCTGAAGAGTGAGCTGGTCTGGAATTTGCTTTTATACTTGTCCCAGTCCCACCTGGCTATTGGACAGATGCCCTGAGGAGATGCAGGTGGGCATGGTCAAAGGTGGTGATTGGTGGTCAAATGTCCCAATCAGACGTCACTGTGTGTAGCACGTAACCAGAGAGCTCCAGAGGTGCAAACAGAGGAGCCTGTAAACAATGTGGACCAATCCTGAGCATTTGCTCTCTGCAGGGTCAGGGAGTCAGGCAGAGTTGGGGGTTGGTAGGCTTCTTGTTTCCAGAGATAGAGAGTGCTGTGAGTTAGTTTTCAGGAGAGGGAATATAAAAGTGTTCTATTATCACCATCACTCATCTTACTTTACAATCCAGAAGCCACACACCAAGATCAACAACATCCGTGTGTCTATGCTACAAAAAAATAATATTTTAACAGTAAGCGCAAAAGTGTGTGTCTGTTTGCGTGCATACCTATGTGTGTGTGTGTATGTGTGTGCGTTTAACTGTGAGTCTAGCTCTGGGAGACTGTTTTATTCCCCATGGCGGCCTGAACCCCCTCAGGCGCTTTAGCCTCTCTGAGTAGAGGAATGGGTATACTTGTACACACACACATACGCACGCACACACGCACACACACACACACACACACACACACACACACACACACACACACACACACACACACACACACACACACACACACACACACACACACACACACACACACACACACACTGGGGAGTTAGCTGAGAGGATTAAGCAGAAGGGAGAGAAGAATGCTAAGGCAACACCTGCTGTTTTGTAGCATGTCTCAGCCTGCCAGATAGTACGTCAGAGAGAATACTTTGTCTGTCTCACAGTACACGTTATCTGTTTCTGTGTTCCCTCCACCTACTGTCTCCTGCTTCCTACCCACTAGCCCACACCTGTACCGCACGGCTCTTACCTGTCCCCCTCTGCCCTTACCTGTTCCCCTCTGCTCCCACCTGTTCCCTCTGCCCCCACCTGTTTCCCACTGCCCCACCTGTTCCCATCTGCCCCCACCTGTTCCCCTCTGCTCCCATCTGTTCCCCTCTGCCCCCACCTGTTCCCTATGCCCCCACCTGTTTCCCACTGCCCCACCTGTTCCCATCTGCCCCCACCTGTTCCCCTCTGCCCCCATCTGTTCCCCTCTGCCCCCACCTGTTCCCTCCGCCCCCTCCTGTTTCCCACTGCCCCCACCTGTTCCCCTCTGCCCCCACCTGTTCCCCTCTGCCCCCACCTGTTTCCCACTGCCCCACCTGTTCCCATCTGCCCCCACCTGTTCCCCTCTGCTCCCATCTGTTCCCCTCTGCCCCCACCTGTTCCCTATGCCCCCACCTGTTTCCCACTGCCCCACCTGTTCCCATCTGCCCCCACCTGTTCCCTCTGCCCCCATCTGTTCCCCTCTGCCCCCACCTGTTCCCTCCGCCCCCTCCTGTTTCCCACTGCCCCCACCTGTTCCCCTCTGCCCCCACCTGTTCCCCTCTGCCCCCACCTGTTCCCCACCTGTTCCCCACTGCCTCCACCTGTTCCCCACCTGTTCCCCACAAGTTCCCCATCTGTTCCCAACTGCCTCCACCTGTTCCCCAACTGTTCCCCACTGCCTCCACCTGTTCCCCACCTGTTCCCCACAAGTTCCCCACCTGTTCCCCACTGCCTCCACCTGTTCCCCACCTGTTCCCCACCTGTTCTCCACCTGTTCCCCACTGCCTCCACCTGTTCCCCACCTGTTCCCCACTGCCTCCACCTGTTCCCCACCTGTTCCCCACTACCTCCACCTGTTCCCCACCTGTTCCCCACCTGTTCTCCACTGCCTCCACCTGTTCCCCACCTGTTCCCCACTGCCTCCACCTGTTCCCCACCTGTTCCCCACCTGTTTCTCACCTGTTCCCCACTGCCCCCACCTGTTCCCCACCTGTTCCCCACTGCCTCCACCTGTTCCCCACCTGTTCCCCACCTGTTCTCCACCTGTGCCCCACTGCCTCCACCTGTTCCCCACAAGTTCCCCACCTGTTCCCCACTGCCTCCACCTGTTCCCCACCTGTTCCCCACCTGTTCTCCACTGCCTCCACCTGTTCCCCACTGTTCCCCACTGCCTCCACCTGTTCCCCACCTGTTCCCCACCTGTTTCTCACCTGTTCCCCACTGCCCCCACCTGTTCCCCACCTGTTCCCCACTGCCTCCACCTGTTCCCCACCTGTTCCCCACCTGTTCCCCACCTGTTCTCCACCTGTGCCCCACTGCCTCCACCTGTTCCCCACCTGTTCCCCACCTGTTCCCCACTGCCTCCACCTGTTCCCCACTGCCTCCACCTGTTCCCCACCTGTTCCCCACTACCTCCACCTGTTCCCCACCTGTTCCCCACTGCCTCCACCTGTTCCCCACCTGTTCCCCACTGCCTCCACCAGTTCCCCACCTGTTCCCCACCTGTTTCTCACCTGTTCCCCACTGCCCCCACCTGTTCCCCACCTCTTCCACTCTGCCTCCACCTGTTCCCCACCTGTTCCCCACCTGTTCCCCACCTGTTTCTCACCTGTTCCCCACTGCCTTAACCTGTTCCCCACCTCTTCCACTCTGCCTACACCTGTTCTCCACCTGTGTCCCTCTGCTTCTACAGCATCTTACATCAGAGAGATTGGGCAACGTTGTCTGCTCCCCATGTATGCCAAGTCCCGTTAGATAGCTTTTCCAACCCAACTTACGTGTTTTAAATATACACAATATTCTCAATTCAGCACACACACACAAAACACACTGACGCAAACACAAAGCCACACACGTTCCTGTGTTTAGACGGACTTATTGAATCTTACATTTGTTGTGGTTGTGGTGGCTGGCTGTGTTTGTTACTGTCTTAGATTGCGATGACTGGGGTCGCGCTGCCGAGGTCACTTCAATGAATTTGAGACGCAGACTGGAATAAACAATGACTCCACTCGGGAACAAAGACATACACTTACTCATCTGTTTCACAATTGTTATTGTGCTGTTGAAAATAGAGTGTGTTTCAAAGCACATTTATGATTTATTGTTGAGAGAAGCACAGGCCTAAAGCTGTCATGACCTTTTGAAAGTGAAATAGAATGTCATGGAAACCAGGTTCTGGGTTGCATTGGTACGTTTCTGTTGACAGATGTAACATTAGCAATGTAGAATCGATGTGATTGATTCGCACATACACACAAATATGCATGCACACAGGTGCACTTTATATGGACACACACTTCAGACATTTTCTCACATTGCATGGAGTAAAACATATACAGTGACAAGCGAAAGTATTCACCCCCTTGGCATTTTTCCTATTTTTCTGACTTACAGCCTGGAATTAAAATGGATATTGTTGGGGGATTTGTGTCATTTGATTTACACAACATGCCGACCACTTTGAAGAAGCAAAATATTTTTATATTGTGAAACAAACAAGAAATTAGACAAAAAAAACTGAAAACTTGAGCGTGCATGACCATTCATCCCCCCAAAGTCAATACTTTACAGCTGCAAGTCTTTTGGGGTATGTCTCTACAAGCTTGGCACATCTAGCCACTGGGATTTTTACCCATTCTTCAAGGCAACACTGCTCCAGCTCCTTCAAGTTGGATGGGTTCTACTGGGGTCCAGCAATCTTTAAGTCATACCAAATATTCTCAATTGGATTGAGGTCTGGGCTTTGACTAGGCCATTAATGTTTCCACTTAAACCACTCAAGTGTTGCTTTAGCAGTATGCTTAGGGTCATTGTCCTGCTGGAAGTTGAACCTCTGTCCCAGTCTCAAATCAATATTTAGCGCCAACCATCATTCCTTCAATTCTGACCAGTTTCCCAGTTTCTGCCGATGAAAAGCATCCCCACGGCATGATTGTTGATGGAATTGACATGTTTAAATGAATGATTAGAATATTCCACCCTGAAACCATATAAAGGACAGTGAAATTGATCAGAATCATACAATTATAATCAATGATGTGCGTAGTGTTAGTCAGTAAAATTATAATAAATGATATATGTAGTTTTAGTCATGATGTGTGTAGTTTTAGTCAGAATTAGGGTAAAACCATATAACTGTAAAATGTGTCTCTATGGTATCTTAAACACAGACTGTCCCTGGCTAGGGGCCTCTGAAAGATTGAGGAAAGGACGGGAGGTACTTCCCACGGTCTCCCTATCCGGAGGGAGGACTGAGAGTGATTCTCACAGCCCCCTTTAATCTTCGTCGGCTGGGTGGTAGGAGAGTATGTGTATAGGATACCTAATGTTTGTGTGTGTAAGTATGTGCGTAAGGAGTCTGTTTGTGTGTGAAAGTATGTGCATAAGAAGCCAGTATAAAATGAATGGTTTTGTACAACTAACTAGCACTCTCGTAAATAAACTTTCTGACTATCGTAGCTGGGCCTCCGTCTGTTTCATTTCAACCAGTATCTAGCAAGGTCTGGGTTGCAGACTGAGTAGATTAGAATCATTTGGAATAAATTATTTGGGTTATGAACATTGAGAACATACTTCTCTTGACAATGATGCTGCCACCACCATGCTTCACTGTGGGGATGGTGTCTCGGGGTGAAGGGAGGTTTTGGGTTTGCGTCAGACATATCATTTTCCTTGATAGTCAAAAAGCTCAATTTAGTCACATCTGACCAGAGTACCTTCTTCCATGTGTTTGGGGAGTCTCCCACATAACTTTTGGCGAACACCAAACGTGTTTGCTTATTTTTTCTTTAAGCAATGGCTTTTTTCTGGACACTCTTCCATAAAGCCCAGCTCTGTTGAGTGTAAGGCTTAAAGTGGTCCTATGGACATACACTCCAATCTCCGCTGTGGAGCTTTCAGGGTCATCTTTGGTCTCCTTGTTGCCTCTCTGATTTATGCTCTCCTTGCCTGGTCCGTGAGTTTTGTTGGGCAGCCTTCTATTGGCAGGTTTGTTGTGGTGCCATGTTCTTTCCATTTAAAAAAAATTGATTTAATGGTGCTTTGTGGGATGTTCAAAGTTTCTGATATCTTTTTTTATAACCCAACCTTGATCTGTACTTCTCCACAACTTGTTCCTGACCTATTTGGAGAGCTTCTTGGTCTTCATAGTGCCACGTGCTTGGTGTTGCCCCTTGCTTAGTGGTGTTGCAGACTCTGGGGCCTTTCAGAACAGGTCTTTATATACTGAGATCATGTGACAGATCATGTGACACTGGTGGACTTTATTTAACTATTTATGTGACTTCTGAAGGTAATTGGTGGCATCAGATCTTATTGAGGGGCTTCATAGCAAAGGGGGTGAATACATATGCACGCAACACTTCTCAATTTCTTTAGTTAATCAAGTTATTTTATTCATTTCAATTCACCAATTTTGACTATTTTGTGTATGTCCATTACATGAGTTTCAAATAAAAATCAATTTAAGTTACTGGTTGTAATGCAACAAAATTGGAAAAATACCAAGGGGGTGAATAATTGTGCAAGGCACTGTAGCCAATGTCCCCTTGGTTTTGTTGTCATAGAGTTGCCGGTTAACATGCAGAGAATCGCTCAAATGAGTGTGCTTGCTAACATGTAAACACACAAGTATATACATTATGTCTACAAAGCCCTGTGGACATGTTGTTGTGCTATATCACCTCTGCATGATTAGTTCACATACGTGACTGACTGGCTCGATTTGGTCCTATGTAACAAAATGTGAAATTATGTTTTTTTACATTGGATAAAAGTTGAGACTAGAAAATGGTATACCATACACTAGAGTTGAGGAACAAAAATTGGGAAGTTATTCTTCCTTGAAAGATGATAAATCTGTTTCCCCACTTTTGAGAAATGGCCCTTGAATGTTTTGGTGTACCTACTAGAGAGCTCTTCTTTATAGATCCACCTCTGGCCATGTGCTAGGATGGTAGGATACAAAACAACCAAATATTTCAAGACTAAAGGCTGGTTTATACTAAGTCTATTGACATGTCTGTAGACTGTTGTCGCAGTGACATCATGAACATTCTGTTGTTGTCCGACATCAATCTTGTCGTTTCCGTTATGAAAAAGTATACAAACAAAATGAAATGAAATCAGCAGCCTGGTGGTCCAAAATAGCATAAAAGGTGTATTTTAACACCAATAAACCCATATGTTATTTAATTGAGTAGATGTCAATTTAGCAAACCAGGCAACTCAAATCTACTTTCTAAACAACGTTTGGGTTCGTTTGTAGCCTGTTAGCTAGTTAATGTTAGTTGGCTAACCAGTTCAAAAAATGACCATATCATGTAGCTGACAACATGAACAACAAGATCATTATTTACAAGTTAATGGCGAGCTAATTAAAGAAAATAGATTATGGTTGTGAGTGTGACAAAATAAAAGCATTTTATTTTTAGAACTTGGACACTGTCTGGTTGGACTAACGTTATATTCTAATTTGACTTTGGTGCAGGTCATGTTGTTCTTTATATTACCACCTCTGGTAAACACACACTATATTAAATACAATCCAAGTTTATTTGCCACATGCACAGGATACAGAAGGTGTAAACGATACAGTGAATTGGTTACTTGCATAGTGGAGTCTTTTATCATATTCCCAAATCATAACATTGCACGAATCTGCAGGAAGCTGCAGGAGGCTAAAACTAACCAACTAGGTTCAATGTTAGGCTAAACCAGCAATGCAAATGGCTATGAGATATTATTACCACACAGATCATGCACGTAACATCAGCTAGCGAGCCAGCCTGATAATGTTAGCTACCTAACAGTACACTTTAACTTTGCATGAAAACAATGTTCTGACCAAATTAGAAATGTGTAATATCTGAAAATGTAGCTAGCTAAACTGGATGGACGTTTCTCCCTCTGTCACGGATGCCATGGTTGCCCTTAGTTTGAAGATGTAATCCGGAGAAAGGTGTTTTATACATCAGCCTTCTGTGTGTTCTCTTTTCGACTCGCTCCGCATATTTGCAATCAAAAGCCAGGATTTTTCCACAGCTAAACCAACTAGGTTCAAAATATTTACATATTTACAGATGGCATACACATTTGTTATTAAAGTTCACATGTTCCAGGAGGCGTTTTCTGCCCAAAAATTTTTTGATAAAAAATAAATGTTTATGTTCAAATGCCTGTCTTGTGAAATGGTGACACGCAACACAATGTACGCCCAGTTTCTTGAGATGAATCATAAATATATATTCACTTGAATAGAGATATTACATCTCAGTGGGAATGTGTTTTTAAATAAAGGATGAATGGTTACAATCCAATGCATTGACTGATGGAGGCCATTGTAAATGTCCCTCCGAAGCCTATTTAATTAATATGTACTCCATCTCAGTACATTGAAGTAAGAAAAAAAAGATGAGAAGCAAAGCTTTCATAGTAATAACAAACAATCAGATGGATTCACAGTGTTCTCTGAGCATTATAAAAGTTACATTAGCAGAGCCATCCATAATGAAAATTGCAGAACTCCACACTGTCATCATTAATAGCCTGGGTGTTTTATTAAAACAAAGGAAGCTGAAAAGGCCACACTAATCCACATGCACGCAAGAGCACACCCACACTCACAAACTCACAAGCACGCACGCACGCACACACATACATACACACACACACACACACACACACACACACACACACACACACACACACACACACACACACACACACACACACACACACACACACACACACACACACACACACACACACACATTCTGTACCTACACATGGTCACATATGCACACGCACACCCACACACACCTACCCAAGATTTGAAGCAAACACACATACACGCACACAGAAACTCACTTACATGAAAAGGCCAATCGTATCCTCTGTCTGCTGGTCTGGTTTATAATTATCTACGCTGATTGCCCTATGGGCGCAAGCCTGGTTTTTCAGAGGAAACAGAGAGAGACAGAGTGACACAAGCATAGAAATGGATCCACAAAATGGACAACGCTTTCAAACCACATCTCAATAACAACTTCCATCACTTTTAAAATTGCCTTTACTACTACTACTACTGTTACTGCTACCACTACGGCTAGAACTAATAATACTACTACTACTACTACTACTACTGCTAGTACTAATACTACGACTACGACTGCTAGCACTAATACTACTTCTACTACTGCTACAACTGCTGCTGCTGCTACTACTGCTGCTGCTACTACTACTAGAACAACTACTACTACTACTACTACTACTACTACTACTACTACTACTACTACGACTACTACTGCTACTACTACTACTACTACTACTACTACTACTACTACTACTGCTACTGCTACTACTACTACTACTACTACGACCACTACTACTACTACTACTACGACTACTACTACTACTACGACAACTACTGCTACTACTACTACTACTACTACTACTACTACTACCACTACGACTACTACTACTACCACTACTATTACTACTACTACTACTACTACTACGACCTCTACTACTACTACTGCTACTACTACTACTACTACTACTACTACTACTACTACTACTGCTACTACTACTACTGCTACTACTACTACTACTACTACTACTACTACTACGACTACGACTGCGACTGCTACTACTACTACTACTATGACTACTACTACTATGACTACTACTACTACTGCTACTACTACTACTACTACTGCTACTGCTACTACTACGACTGCTACTGCTACTACTACTACTACGACTACGACTACTACTGCTACTACGACTACTACTACTACTGCTACTGCTACTACGACTACGACTACTACTACTACCACTACTACTACTACTACTACTACTACTACTACTGCTACTGCTACTACTACGACTACGACTACGACTACGACTGCTACTGCTACTACTACTACTACTACTACTACGACTACGACTGCTACTGCTACTACTACTACTACTACTACTGCTACTACGACTATGACTACGACTACTACTACTACTACTGCTACTACGACTACGACTACTACTACTACCACTACTACTACTACTACGACTACTACTACTACTACTACGACTACGACTACGACTACTACTACTACTATGACTATGACTACTACTACTACTACTACTACTACTACTACCACTATGACAACTACTACTACTGCTTTTAATACTACTGCTACTACTACCACTACTACTGCTAGTACTAATACTCTCTTCTACTACTACTACTACTACTATTACTACTGCTGCTACTACGACTATGACTACGACTACTACCACTACTACTACGACTACGACTACTACTACTACTGCTACTGCTACTACGACTACGACTACTACTACTACTACTACTACTACCACTACTACTACTACTACTACTAAGACTACTAATACTACTACTACTACTACTACTGCTACTACGACTACGACTACGACTACTACCACTACTACTGCTACTACGACTACGACTACTACTACTACTACTGCTACTGCTACTACTACGACTACTACTACTACTACTGCTACTGCTACTGCTACTACTACTACTACTACTACTACTACGACTACGACTACAACTACGACTGCTACTGCTACTACTACTACTATGACTACTACTACTACTACAACTACTACTGCTACTACTACGACTACTACTACTACTACTACTGCTACTGCTACTACTACTACTACTGCTACTGCTACTGCTACTGCTACTACTACGACTACTACGACTATGACTACGACTACTACTACTACTACTACTACTACTACTGCTAGTAATAATACTCTCTACTACTACTACTACTGCTAGTTTTATTACTCTACTACTGCTACTACTACTACTACTACTGCTACTGCTACTGCTACTACGACTATGACTACGACTACTACTACTAATACTGCTACTGCTACTACTACTACTACTACGACTACGACTACGACTGCTACTGCTACGACTACGACTACTACTACTACTACTACTACTCTACTCTCTACTACTACTACTACTACTCTCTAATACTACTACTACTACTACGACTACGACTACGACTGCTACTGCTACGACTACGACTACGACTACTACTGCTACTACGACTACGACTACTACTACTACTGCTACGACTACGACTACTACTACTACTGCTACTACGACTACTCTCTAATACTACTACGACTACTACTACTACGACTACGACTACGACTGCTACTGCTACGACTACGACTACTACTGCTACTATGACTACGACTACTACTACTACTGCTACTGCTACGACTACGACTACTACTACTACTGCTACTACTACTACTCTCTAAAACTACTACGACTACGACTACTACTACGACTACGACTACTACTGCTACTGCTACTACTACTACTACGACTACGACTACGACTGCGACTGCTACGACTACGACTACGACTACTACTACTACTACTACTACTACGACTACGACTGCTACTGCTACGACTGCTACTGCTACTGCTACTACTACTACTACTACTACTACGACTACGACTACTACTGCTACTACTACTACTACGACTACGACTACGACTACGACTGCTACTGCTACGACTACGACTGCTACTGCTACTACGACTACGACTACTACTGCTACTACGACTACGACTACGACTACTACTGCTACTACGACTACTACTACTACTACTACGACTATGACTACGACTACTACTACTACTACTGCTACTACTACTGCTACTACTACTACTACTGCTACTACTACGACTACTACTACTAATACTACTACTACTACTACTGCTACTACTACTACTACTACTACTGCTACTACTACTACGACTACTACTACTACAACTACTACTACTGCTACTGCTACTACTACTACTACTACTGCTAGTAATAATACTCTCTACTACTACTACTACTACTGCTAGTTTTATTACTCTACTACTACTACTACTACTACTACTACTACGACTATGACTACTACTGCTACTACTACTACTACTACTACTACTACTACTACAACTACTACTACTACTGCTAGTAATAATACTCTCTACTACTACTACTACTACTACTACTACTACTGCTTCTGGTACTACTACTACTACTACGACTACTACTACTACTACTACTACTGCTGCTGCTAGTACTACTGCTACTGCTACTACTACTACTACTGCTAGTTGTATTACTGTACTACTACTACTACTACTACTACTACTACTACTACTACTGCTTTTAATACTACTGCTACTACTACCACTACTACTGCTAGTACTAATACTCTCTTCTACTACTACTACTACTACTACTATTACTACTGCTGCTACTACTACTATTCTGAGGTCAATGCTAATACGGCAGCAGGTAGCCTATAGGTTAAAAGTGTTTGTCCAGCAGCCGAAAGGTTGCTGGATCGAATTCCCAAGCCGACTCGTTGAAAATCTGTTGATGTGCCCTCGAACCAGGCCCTTCAAACTAACTACTCCTGTAAATTGTCCGGCTTAATGTGTCTGCTAAATGACAAAAACAATTATACCGGTTGAAAATGGATTGTGACAATTCTCTGCCACCACCTGAACTCAGTTAAATGCCTGACAGGTAGTGTGTGATTGTTGGTATGGAGAGTCAGGACCCAGGAGCAGCTCATTGCCCATACCACTGGACTCAGAGAGAGACTGTATAACCAATGAGACTGTTTCCAGTCTGTCTTTCTGAACGGATCAATGTACAGTATTGGGACGGCGTTGTAGCCTTTGTTATTTACCCAGCTTCATCTTCTGTGATATTTGATTGGTCTCATTTGTTGTATCTAGTGTTCTGTAATAAATCGTTTGATAAACCAGTTCGTTCACGTCTGCTTTCTGCACCATAAAAAAATAATTGAACGCCAGACAAGTTTATTGGTATTGAAAAATGGAATAGTCTGTATGTCACTCACAAAGGAATACAAACACAACAGAAGTCCGTCCCATAAAGACTGTTCTGCAATCAGAATGGGCCATTCTCAGGGATAATTGCTTCTCTTTTTCGAGATTTGAAATAATGTAACTTATGGTAATGTTGCACAGTGTTTCTAAATGACTATGGTGCCTGGATAGTTACTCTCAGCGCATACTGATGACTCTCTCTGTGGGTGTGTGTGTGTGTGCGTGTGCGTGTGTGTGTGCAGCAGCATACTGATGATTGCACTTCCTGGGCTTGATGAATGCAAATGAGGTCAATATAAACTTTGAAGAAACACTTTCTATGTAATATAAAAGATAACACTTTCTCATCAACGTGTCTGAATATGGGAGTGCAAACATGTTTGTGTTTGTGTTTGACGCCGAAAGCGAGCAAACGGCTAGAGTGATTTTAATTCCACTGAATGACCTTGTGATAATAACTTACTCAGACTTACTTATCTGTTTAAATGGAGGGACATGGTGCTGCTCTGCACAGCCAGAGAGGGTAGAGAAAAATCCACTATTATAAGCTCTAACACAGTCATTGACTGGTTAGAAACCTCCAGGGGTCATTGCAAAACACATCATCACTAAACAATCATATAGGATCATATGCAACAATACAGTGCTTTAGCTAGTTCCCTTTAGTTTAACCAACAGATGTAGGATCTTAATTTGGTCACTCTTTTCTTGAAGATATTTGTCCTGCACAGCAGGAAATGCAAACTTCTTGTGTATTCAGTGTTTAAAAAGGCCTCTAAAGTTTGTAATTTCTCTAAAGTAAAATGTATCAACCCCTACAAAATAATTCCATGAATTATAATCCACATAATAATTCACATTTCCTGTTACCGCAGCATAATTTTTCCTTATATACTGTAGTATGTTAGCAATGGAAAAAACGTGCCCATTACTTATTTTCATGATAAGTATACTATATTATGTATTGGATCACAAAAAAAAATCTACTTTTACATTACCATGTAGTTTACCCGTAAAACGCTCTGAATTTTCATTATTTTGATGTTTGTGGTTTCCTTTGTTCTCCATGGATCAACTTTCCATAGTACAGGAACTCTACCTATCTACAGTGTCATAGTCCCCTGGGAGAGAAGGCTTTCCTGACACTTGCTCCTGCAAAGGTAAAAATAGGCTTCTTTAAAGAGGGAAGAAGTTAACCAATTAAAAGTCATTGCGGGAGCAGATAAATTCTCTTTTGCTCTTAGAGAGAAATACTAAACAAGCCTCGAAGCTTATGTCCTCCTCTCCGTCCCTCTGCTTTCTCTCTCTCACTCTCTCTATTGGATTCTTTCTGGCATTGCTCTCTTTCCCTCTGCTCTCTGTCTCTCTCTCTTGCTCTTTATTGTTTTCTCTTTTGCTCTTTCCATCTTTCTCTCTCCTTCTCTCTCTGTCTCACTCTCTCTCTCTCTCTCTGAAAATTGCCAAGACGAGAGAGGGTGAGAGAAGTTCAATTTCCCACGTTTTCCTAAATGACTCATGTTACAATGATGGTGGTGAGAAAGAGGAGGAAGAGGAGAAGCAGAAAGATGATGAGGACTAGTATGAGGAGGATAAGCAGAAGGAGGAAGAGGAGGAAGAAGAGAAGCAGGAGGACAATGGTAATAATGAGGACAATGATGAGTTTGATATCAGTACAAATTCCCCTTTCAGTCCAGTGTCTGACATCCATGTGTCCTTTATTCAGTCGTTAATATCAAATCAGTGTCTGAGTGTGGCTTCAAGCACCCCCGTGCCCAGTTCTGTTAGAGTGTATCCAGACGGGGAGCATCGCACTCTTTGAATGAAAGACCCGGTACTACTGGGTAACTTAATTTCAGCCATGTCTCTCCCCATGCACTACTCTCAATATACAGTGCATCCGGAAAGCGTTCAGACCTCTTGACTTTTTCCAACTTTCATTATGTTACAGCCTTATTCTAAAATTGATAAAATAGTTTTTTCTCCTCCCTTAACAAGCTACACACAATACTCCATAATGAAGAAAAAAACAACAGGTTTTCAGAAATCTTTGCTAATTTATAGATTTTTTAAATATTTTTAAATATGACATTTACATAAGTATTCAGACCCTTTACTCAGTACTTTGTTGAAGCACCATTGGCAACGATTATAGCATCAATTATTCTTGGGTATGACGCTACAAGCTTGGCACAACTATATTTGGGGAGTTTCTCCCATTCTTCTCTGCAGATCCTTTCAAGCTCTGTCAGGTTGGACGTGGAGCATTGCTGCACAGTTATCAGGTCTCTCCAGAGATGTTCGATCAGGTTCAAGTCCGGGCTCTGGCAGAGCCACTCAAGGACATTCAGAGACTTGTCCCGAAGCCACTCTTGCGTTGTCTTGACTGTGTGCTTTAGGTTGTTGTCCTGTTGGACGATGAATCTTCACCCCAGTCTGAATTCCTGAACACTCTGGAGCAGGTTTCATCAAGGATCTCTCTGTACTTTGCTCTGTTCATCTTTCCCTTGGTCCTGACTAGTCTCCCAGTCCCTGTCACTTAAAAACATCCCCACAGCATGATGCTGCCACCACTGTGCTCCACGGTAGGGACGGTGCCAGGTTTCCTCCAAGCGTGACTAGGAATATTGTGGTGACAATATTACCGCCACAACGGCGGTCAAGAGTCATGAAGGCAGTGAAATTACATGTGACTGTTTAGTCACAGTAACTAGGCTTTTCCAAGCTCCGATGTTGCTGATGGTCACTACCAAACTTGCTAACTGCCTGGTACTCAGCACTCTATTGTCCCTCTAATCACTCTGACATCAATGCAAATATCTTTGAAATTCTAATCAAACACTTCATTAGAGCCCATGAGCTCCTGTTGCGCAACATTTCTACAGGCTATTCAATTGTGCTAGAAAACAGAGTGATGGACTCTACTAAAAAGAGGACGATACCATCAGCTTTCCATAGGTTAGACCCACTATATTTATTTCTCAACTTTCCTAATAATGAGCACATTGTTTATCTTTACAATAGGAGTATAGCGTACCTGGTTGGCATGAAAATCAACCACATGAAAAGCTTCCTCTATTCGCTTTTAAATGCATAGATGACATGCATTTTTTCCCACTGCCCCTGTTTCAAGACAGGTGCATGGTAATGGTCCACTATAAATCAAAACAAATGTCACACATATATTATTTCATATATGTCAATACAATATACAACACAATATTAAAACAGTCTGATGGGTGACTATATTAGCCTATCATGTGATAATAGTATAGTATCACCTGGGAATGATGTCCAGCAGAAGAAACTGCCTTTTTGTTTTACGACATGTTCTAATCATAGTCACACACCTCATGTAGCCTAGCCTATAGGCCTATATGTTTTAATAAGGCTTGTAATCACAACTAAAGTGGCCAAAGAACTTCTCTATATTAAGAACATTAATCTGCTTTACAAGGGGTGTAGATCCTAACTGGCACATATAAGCAGCGCATGAGATTCAATTCCGGGGAAGATCATCTTCACCATAAAAATGCACCTTTATAATAAAACAATGACATAAATTAGCATACCACCCTGCATGCCACTTCTGGCTTGCTTCTGAAGCTCCTGGTCAGTTCCTGGATGGGAGACCAGATGATAGTGGAAGTGGTGTTGGAGGGCCAGTAGAAGGCACCCTTTCCTCTGGTCTAAAAAATGCCCCAGTGCAGTGATTGGGGACATTGCCCTGTGTAGGGTGGGATGTTAAATGGGTTCCCTGAATCTATGTGTTCACTAAAGATCCCATGGCACTTATTTTAGGAGTAGAGGTGTTAACCTCGATGTCCTATATTCTCAATTTCGCATTCCTACCATCACGGTCACCTAATCATCCCCAGCTTACAATTGTCTCATTCTTCCCTCTCCTCTGTAACTATTCCCCAGGTTGTTGCTGTAAATGAGAATGTGTTCACAGTTGACTTACCTGGTTAAAATAACAATTATTGCGTTAGCAGTCAATTTCAATAATGGTGTTTCCCTGCTAATGGAACATTCTGGCCAATGGCCATGTACGCATTGCATCCCACAACTGTCCCAGACTATGTTTGGAATATTTATTTTTCGCACAGAATAGGTCGACTTTTGTACTATGTTGGATAGTAGAGTGACGTAGGCTAGTGCTTTTGCTGTTTGTTAGGCCAACAATTTTTGGGGGGGCAGACGAAAAGTTAACGTGGACATTTCTTCCAATATCTTCAATATGCACCTCGGAATTGGATAAGGATGCTTGCAGTTGCGTCCCCGATGTGTCTGTCTTCACTTGTAGCCTGTAAGAAAGACCCAATCACTTGATGGGAGGAGGGCAGAACGGCCACTGGCCGCAAAAGGTATGCATTTCAAAGGTAATACAAAGGTATAACTGCCGTGAAATTCCAGGAACTACTGTCGTGGGAAATTACAATGTTGGAAATAATATGCTGTTCTTCCTTAGAAAATTGTGATATGCTAGTTTTCCCTGATGCAGGCGTGTTGCCTTGTGACTTAGCTTTAAGTCTGAGCGTACAGATAAGAGCCAGGTGCGACCACAGTATGTGATATCCTGTTTGCACTATCTGTAGTTACTCTTCTGCATGGAAACTTGCAGGAAGGAACAGGCAGTGGTGGCAACGTCAGCTATCTTAATCTCCACAGACAAGCTAAATGCCTTTTATACTATGTTCCCCAACCCAGTTTGCGAACATCTGGTAACTGCCAACAAAGAGTTTGGACTTTTCTATCAAATCTGAGGGCCCCAAAATATTCCCTACATTATCAAATCCCCTACAATTATCAATTTGTGAATGAGAGACGAGTGAAGTGTGAGCAGAGCTCATGTCTTTCAAGCAACTTTTTTCAAATCATAATTACAGTCTCATCATGCAGCCTTACAATGTATTAAACATCAAAACATATGGCCCCATGTTTGTAGAACAACTAAAGTTACACTAATATCTCTAAATTAAGCATATAGGAGTAGCTATTTATTTGTTAATCACTCAAAACAGAATAGGTGCATGTGCGCGCTCTCTCTATTCTTTTGGAGACAATATTGATATTTTATTCAGCTTTGTTCAACTGTATTCTTCATATTATAACATAGTAGAAAATAATGCCTTGTAATTATTACCAAATCTTGTCTGCTAAATGAACTAGTGTAGCCCACAGCCATATGGCATAGCCAGATCAGGACCTAACATAAGTACAACTCAGAGTTTTCTATTCTGTTCTCCTGAAATAGACCACATTTTCTTCATATCCTGCTTCTTTAGACCTGTCTAAAATAAATAATGGATTAATTGTGAAGGTGTAGGCTATATTACATGTATTTACTAGACTTTCTAACCAATGTCAAGTCCTAAGTGACGGAGATCAGGTACACCCCTTTCCCCCGAAACACACTCACGCTGGTCTCCCGTTGTGAACATTTTCCCTTGGATTGGTGTGAGGGGGCTGGTGAACCAGTCCCATCCTGGATTTTCAGCCCAGGCAGGCTCGTGAAGGCCCATAGCTCTGGACCAGTAGGAAGGTCTGTACCGCATCTCTGAGCAGTCAGACCTTTTGATTATTTTGTGCTGCAATATTTCATAGATAGATTTTTGTTTACTTTTATGTCCTCAATTGAGAGGCGCAATTGTTTGTTACAGCGCCAAGGCTCCTCAACTGTGACCGACAAATCAAAACAGCACTCAAAAGGATTGGGGACGAAGTGAATAAATAGACTTCCATATTTTATTCATCAGTGAGCAGTTAACAAAATGAAACATGGGATGTGGACACAGCGGAAGAGAATAGGAGTGAGTGGGAGAGATAATGAGAGAGAGAGAGAGATAGAGAGACATCTTCTCTAGTCTCAGCGTCTGTGGGAGAGGCAGCGACAGCATGCCCCTGAAGCCTGTTGCATAATTCAAGTGAACATTCCTTTTCTCTTTTGCCACTGCAGCAGTCAGCCTACAGGAAGGAGGGAGGAGAGAGGAAACAGAATACACAATCCATGTTCCCCATTTATCATGATTTGCTACCATTTAAGGCATTTTGAGGGTGAAGGAGAGGAGGATAAGGTAGAGAGGGAGAGAGAGGGGAAGGAGGAGGGGAGGGGTCATAAAGGAAGAAGACGACTCGTCTTTATCTCTCCTCACCAGACGCACCCTCTTTCGCTGCCTTGCCTTTCATACAGGTGAGCTCAACATTCTTTCCATCACAGACAGAAAGAGAGAATAGAAAAATACGATTTTTTTCAACATGGCTTTGCAATAGGCTTTAGAAAGTCCTGCTCTGAAGATTATTCCTCCAATTCTCAAATACTCTTTGTGAAGGGAAGTTTGTGTTTGGGATAGTGGGCCCTGAAAGCAGCACACATCACCTGCTGTGGTCTCCTCTCTCTTTGTAAGGGCACACACTCATGTCTGTCCTGTAAGCCAGTGAGTGGAGCTGTCCCTCCTGTCTGTCCTGTAAGACAGTGAGTGGAGCTGTCCCTCCTGTTTGTCCTGTAAACCAGTGAGTGGAGCTGTCCCTCCTGTTTGTCCTGTAAGCCAGTGAGTGGAGCTGTCCCTCCTGTCTGTCCTGTAAACCAGTGAGTGGAGCTGTCCCTCCTGTCTGTCCTGTAAGACAGTGAGTGGAGCTGTCCCTCCTGTCTGTCCTGTAAGCCAGTGAGTGGAGCTGTCCCTCCTGTCTGTCCTGTAAGCCAGTGAGTGGAGCTGTCCCTCCTGTCTGTCCTGTAAGACAGTGAGTGGAGCTGTCCCTCCTGTCTGTCCTGTAAGACAGTGAGTGGAGCTGTCCCTCCTGTTTGTCCTGTAAACCAGTGAGTGGAGCTGTCCCTCCTGTTTGTCCTGTAAACCAGTGAGTGGAGCTGTCCCTCCTGTCTGTCCTGTAAGACAGTGAGTGGAGCTGTCCCTCCTGTTTGTCCTGTAAACCAGTGAGTGGAGCTGTCCCTCCTGTTTGTCCTGTAAACCAGTGAGTGGAGCTGTCCCTCCTGTTTGTCCTGTAAACCAGTGAGTGGAGCTGTCCCTCCTGTTTGTCCTGTAAACCAGTGAGTGGAGCTGTCCCTCCTGTTTGTCCTGTAAACCAGTGAGTGGAGCTGTCCCTCCTGTTGTCCTGTAAACCAGTGAGTGGAGCTGTCCCTCCTGTCTGTCCTGTAAGCCAGTGAGTGGAGCTGTCCCTCCTGTCTGTCCTGTAAGCCAGTGAGTGGAGCTGTCCCTCCTGTGCTGAGCAACAATATTTCACAGTTTTACTAATTTTACTTCAATTCCGACGTTTGGACAGTTACAGTGGGGCAAAAAAGTATTTAGTCAGTCACCAAAAGTTCTCACACTAAAAAGATGAGGGAGGCCTGTAAATTTCATCATAGGTACACTTCAACTATGACAGACAAAATGAGAAAAAAAAATCCATAAAATCACATTGTAGGATTTTTTATGAATTTATTTGCAAATTATGGTGGAAAATAAGTATTTGGTCAATAACAAAGTTTATCTCAATACTTTGTTATATACCCTTTGTTGGCAATGAGAGAGGTCAAACGTTTTCTGTAAGTCTTCACAAGGTTTTCACACACTGTTGCTGGTATTTTGGCCCATTCCTCCATGCAGATCTCCTCTAGAGCAGTGATGTTTTGGGGCTGTTGCTGGGCAACACGGACTTTCATCTCCCTCTAAAGATTTTTTATGGGGTTGAGATCTGGAGACTGGCTAGGCCCCTCCAGGACCTTGAAATGCTTCTTACGAAGCCACTCCTTCGTTGCCCGGGCGGTGTGTTTGGGATCATTGTGTTTGGGATCATTGTCATGCTGAAAGACCCAGCCACATTTCATCTTCAATGCCCTTGCTGATTGAAGGAGGTTTTCACTCAAAATCCCACGATACATGGCCCCATTCATTCTTTCCTTTACACGTATCAGTCGTCCTGGTCCCTTTGCAGAAAAACAGCCCCACAGCATGTTGTTTCCACCCTCATGCTCCACAGTAGGTATGGTGTTCTTTGGATGAACCTCAGCATTCTTTGTCCTCCAAACATGACAAGTTGAGTTTTTACCAAAAAGTTATATTTTGGTTTCATCTGACCATATGACATTCTCCCAATCTTCTTATGAATCATCCAAATGCTCAGACGGGCCTGGACATGTACTGGCTTAAGCAGGGGGACACGTCTGGCACTGCAGGATTTGAGTCCTTGGCGGTGTAGTGTGTTACTGATGGTAGGCTTTGTTACTTTGGTCCCAGCTCTCTGCAGGTCATTCACTAGGTCCCCCAGGGTGGTTCTGGGATTTTTGCTCACCGTTCTTGTGATCATTTCGACCCCATGGGGTGAGATCTTGCGTGGAGCCCCAGATCGAGGGAGATTATAAGTGGTCTTGTATGTCTTGCATTTCCTAATAATTGCTCCCACAGTTGATTTCTTCAAACCAAGCTGCTTACCTATTGCAGATTCAGTCTTCCCAGCCTGGTGCAGGTCTACAATTTTGTTTCTGGTGTCCTTTGACAGCTCTTTGGTCTTGTCCATAGTGGAGTTTGGAGTGTGACTGTTTGAGGTTGTGGACAGGTGTCTTTTATCCTGATAACAAGTTCAAACAGGTGCCATTAATACAGGTAACAAGTGGAGGACAGAGGAGCCTCTTAAAGAAGAAGTTACAGGTCTGTGAGAGCCAGAAATCTTGCTTGTTTGTAGGTGACCAAATACTTATTTTCCACCATAATTTGTGTACCCATGATAAAAATTACAGGCCTCTCTCATCTTTTTAAGTTGGAGAACTTGCACAATTGGTGGCTGACTAAATACTTGTTTTGCCCCACTGTATGTTTGGGATAGGGTTACACTTCCGATAGAACTTGGATTAGCTAACACAACATGCCATTGGAACACAGGAGTAATGGTTGCTGATAATGGGCCTCTGTACACCTACAGTGACGTGCGAAAGTACTCACCCCCCTTGGCATTTTGCTATTTTGTTTCCTTACAATCGGAATTAACATTTATTTTTGGGAGGTTGGTATCATTTGATTTACACAACATTCCGACCACTTTGAAAATGAAAAAATATTTTTTATCATGAAAAAAACGAGAAATAAGACCAAAAAAAACAGAAAACTTCAGCGTGCATAACTATTCACCCCCCCAAATTCAATACTTTGTAGAGCCACCTTTTGCAGCAATTACAGCTGCAAGTCTCTTGGGGTTTGTCTCTATAAGCTTGGCACAACTAGCCACTGGGATTTTTGCCCATTCTTCAAGGCAAAACTGCTCCAGCTCCTTCAAGTTGGATGGATTCCGTTGGTGTACAGCAACCTTTAAGCCATACCACATATTCTCAATTGGATTGAGGTCTGGGCTCTGACTAGGCCATTCCAAGACACTTAAATGTTTCCACTTAAACCACTCAAGTGTTGCTTTAGCAGTAGGACTAGGGTCATTGTCTTGCTGGAAGTGGAACCTCAGTCTCAAATCTGTGGAAGACTGAACCAGGTTTCCCTCAAGAATTTCCCTTTATTTAGTGCCAACCATCATTTCTTCAATTCTGACCAGTTTCCCAGTCCCTGCTGATGAGAAACATCATGCTTCACTGTGGGGATGGTGCTCTCGGGGTGATGAGAGGTTTGGGTTTGCTCCAGACATAGCATTTTCTTTGATGGTCTAAAAGCTCAATTTTAGTCTCATCTGACCAGAGTACCTTCTTCCATATGTTTGGGGAGTCTCCCACATGCCTTTTGGTGAACACCAAACATGTTTTCTTATATTTTTATGCCCCCTCTTCCGTAAAGCCCAGCTCTGTGGAGTGTGTGGCTTAACTTCTCATGACTCTCAAACCCGCATGCGGGAGCGTAACCATAGCCTCAAACTAATTAGCATAACGCAGCTATTCATGAAAATCACAAATGAAATATATTGAGACACAGCTTAGCCTTTTGTTAATCACACTGTCATCTCAGATTTTCAAAATATGCTTGACAGCCAATGCTAGACAAGCATTTGTGTAAGTTTATCATGGCATAATGCTATGGCTAGGCTCTGCTACCAGCAGGCAAAATTTTCACGAAAATAAGAAAAGCAATCAAATTAAATAATTTACCTTTGAAGAACTTTGGATGTTTTCACTCAGGAGACTACCAGTTAGATAGCAAATGTTCCTTTTTTCCAAAAATATTATTTCTGTAGGCGAAATAGCTCCTTTTGTTCTTCACGTTTGGCTGAGAAATCGACCGGAAAATGCAGTCACTACAACGCCAGACTTTTTTCCAAATTAGCTCCATAATATCGACAGAAACATGGCAAACGTTGTTTAGAATCAATCCTCAAGGTGTTTTTCACATAAAAATTTGATAATATATCCGTCGGGACAATTGGTTTCTCATAAGAAGCGATTTGAAAAATGGCTACTTGTGTACTTTACACAAGATTTTCTGCGGGAGCCATCATGTGACCACTTGCTAAATGTGGTCCCTTACGGCTATTCTTCAACATAAATGCGTAAAAAGACGTCACAATGCTGTAGACACCTTGGGGAATACGTAGAAAACGTAAGCTCATTCGTAGCTCATTCACAGCCATATAAGGAGTCATTGTCATGAGGCGGTTTCAAAAAATTCGGCACTTCCTGATTTGATTTTTATCTGGGTTTTGACTGTAACATCAGTTCTGTTGCACTCACAGACAATATCTTTGCAGTTTTGGAAACGTCAGAGTGTTTTCTATCCAAAGATGTCAATTATATGCATAGTCGAGGATCTTGTCGTGACAAAATATCCCGTTTAAAACGGGAACGTTTTTTATCCAAAAATTAAAATACTGCCTCCTAGTTATAAAAGGTTAAAGTGGTCTTTGCAGCTCCTTCAGGGTCATCTTTGGTCTCTTTGTTGACTATATGATCAATTCCCTCCTTGCCTGGTCTGTGAGCTTTGGTGGGTGGCCCTCTCTTTGCAGGTTTGTTATGGTGCCATATTATTTAAAACGTGTTTTAATGGATTTAATGGTTTTCCGTGGTATGTTCAAAGTTTCTGATATTTTTTTTTATAACCCAACCCTGATCTGTACTTCTCCACAACTTTGTTCCTGACCTGTTTGGAGAGCTTCTTGGTCTTCATTGTTCTGCTTTCTTGGTGTTGCCCCTTTCTTAGTTGTGTTGCAGACTCTTGTGCATTTCAGAACAGGTGTATATATACTGAGATCATGTGACAGATCATGTGACACTTTGTTTGCATACAGGATAACTTTATTTAACTAATTATGTAACTTCTGAAAGTATTTGGTTGCACCTGATCTTATTTAGGGGCTTTATAGCAAAAGGGGTGAATACATATGGACGCACCACTTTCCGTTTTTTTGTTGTTTAAATTTTGTTGTTGATTATTCTTTTTTTTTCACGAACCAATTTTGACTTCAATAGTCCTTTACACCATTAATAATGTCCACACTGTATGTCTGATCAATTTTCTGTTATTTTAATGTACAAAAAAATAGCTTTTCTTTCAAAAACAAATACATTTCTAAGTGACCCCAAACTTTTGAAGGGTAGTGTATACAAAATATATAATTGAGTCATCACTAGAACCAGAGCTTCAGTCATCAGTCATCAGTCATCCCATCAGTCATCCCATCAGTCATCCCATCAGTCATCCCATCAGTCATCACATCAGTCATCCCATCAGTCATCCCATCAGTCATCCCATCAGTCATCCCATCAGTCATCCCATCGGTCATCCCATCAGTCATCCCATAAGTCATCCCATCAGTCATCCCATCAGTCATCCCATCAGTCATCACATCAGTCATCACATCAGTCATCACATCAGTCACCCCATCAGTCACCCCTGTCCACAGAGCCTGAGCGAACCGCATGCCTACTTGATGGTAATAGCGCTCACCATTGCCCCTAGAGGCCATTTTGTAAGTCATTTCCTGACGTCTTGGCTACCTGGACAGACGTCGTATTTCTCCTTGGATCTGGAGCGACCTGGCTGTCCTGAGAGTTAAGCAAATCACAGGCTGCTGTCACTGGCCCACACGCTGAAGTGACTGAGGCTGTGTGTGTGTGTGTGTTCCTTGCTTTCATGGCTAAGCTTTTTCACAGTAATTCTGTTTGAGTGGCGGATATCAGAGAGAGCGCCTGTCCTACACTACCTGCTGGACAGCAAATTTGCTCGCTGTCATTGTCAAAGGGGCAGGGGGCGACTCTCTCTCTCTCACACACACACACACACACTGACAAAGACATCCACAAACACACAGTTAATTAAAGACCATGGAAATCAGTGCCAATTTAATTGGCTTTCTCAAAAACACCCCCCTCTCTTGTTAACAGTTTCTCGTCTCTCTTTACTTTTCTCGCCTTCTCTTTCTCCCTCTCTCCCTCTCTCCCTTTCTCTTTCAGCTGAACAGAGGCGACAAGTCGCCCCAACAGATCAGGATGACTCACCTCTCTCCTTTACAGCCCCCCACACACACACACTGAATGCATTACTCTAGTTCACACAAAACAGGGATGGCCAACTTGGACAATTTTACACATTTTGCTATAGGGTGTAAAGAAATGCCGTTTTTTGAGCTAATTTCCAGGAATTCTACACATTTTGCCATGTTAACATGATATCTGAGTGAGAGTGAAAACGAAACGGGCCCTATGGTCAGAAATGTCACCGTGATTTCTACAAGTTAGATAGCTGGCTAGACTAACTAACGTTTGGATGACTCTGAGGGGCAACGTATTTATAGCTAATGCCGGTTTGCCTGAGGCTGATGCCGTGCAGGTGTTTGTGCACATGCATATACACATACACACCCCAAACTACCAAGATGGCGTAGCAGTCAGACGTCTTTGTCCTCGTCTTGTTCCATGTCCTGTGTATATATCCTTTATATATTTTTTCTTCTCATATCTTTAAAAAAATATTTTTCCAAAACGTCAACTTCAATATACTCTCCTGCATCCCGCCTCACCCAATGTGGTATGGATCTGCTATTTTTTAAAGTATTTTTATTTTCCTTCGAACCAGAATCCCCCAACAGAAGCTAGCCAGCTAACTAGCTACTAGCTAGTAGTCAGCTAACCACTGCTAGCGGTCATCAGCTAACCTCTAGCTTTAAATCTCTCGCCAGTTTGCACAACGCGATTCAAACCAGAGCATACCAGATTTAGGTCTCTGACCCGAAGCAAGCACCAATTAGCCTGGAGCTAGCCTATGCTAGGCCCATCTCCCGGCTAGCTGAAGAGGTCCATCAGCCATTCCTTGGGCTACAACACCTATTTTGCCAATTGGCATGGACCCCTTTACTACACGATGCCCTGCTAATCCATTACGACTGGACTACCGACGTAATCTGCCCGAGGGTTCTTTTTGCAACAGGCCCCTCCGTCGCGACCTCCCCTGAATACCCATCTGCTAGCCTGCAACAGGCCCCTCCGTCGCGACCTCCCCTTAATACCCATCTGCTAGCCTGCTAGCAGCTGCCCGCTAGCTGTCTAGAGCATATCGGACATATCTGGCAATATCTTGGGCCACTATACCTATTTTGCCAATTGGACTGGGCACCTTTACTACACAGCTGGTCTGCAGACGGAACCGCACTAGGACGCTACAACAGACTTCTTCCATCGCGATGTACCTCTAAGGCCCTTCTGCTAGATTGCTAGCTCTGGCCCGATAGCTGTCTGAATCGCCGTGTCTCCTGCCAGCTTAACTACTCACTGGAACCCCATGATAACTCTGCTACGCATGCCTCTCCCTAATGTCAATTTGCCTTGTCCATTGCTGTTCTGGTTAGTGATTATTGTCTTATTTCACTGTAGAGCCTCTAGCCCTGCTCAATATGGCTTAGCTAACCATTCAGTTCCACCTCCCGCACATGCGGTGACAACACCTGGTTAAATGATGTTTCTGGAGACAATATCTCTCTCATCATTACTCTATGCCTAGGTTTACCTCCACTGTATTCACATTCTACCATTCTACCACACACTTTGTCTGTACATTATGCCTTGAATCTATTATATCGCGCCCAGAAACCTGCTCCTTCTACTCTCTGTTCCGAACGTACTAGACGACCAGTTCTTGTAGCCTTTAGCCGTACCCTTATCCTACTCCTCCCCTGTTCCTCTGGTGATGTAGAGCTTAATCCAGGCCCAGCAGTGCCTAGCTCCACTCCCATTCCCCAGGCGCTCTAATTTGTTGACTTCTGTAACCGTGTAACCGGTTTCATGCATGTTAACATTAGAAGCCTCCTCCACAAGTTTGTTTTATTCACTGCCTTAGCACACTCTGCCAACCCGAATTTCCTAGCCGTGTCTGAATCCTGACTTAGGAAAACCAACAAAAACCTTGACATTTTCATCCCTAACTTTATCATTTTCCGCCAAGATAGAACTGCCAAAGGGGGCGGAGTTGCAATCTACCTTCAGAGATAGCCTGCAGAATTCTGTCTTACTATCCAGGTCTGTGCCCAAACAATTCAAGCTTCTACTTCTAAAAATCCACCTTTCCAGAAACAAGTCTCTCACCATTGCCGCTTGCTATAGACCACCCTCTGCACCCAGCTGTGCCCTGGACACCATATGTGAATTGATTGCCCCCATCTATCTTCAGAGCTTGTGCTGCTAGGTGACCTAAACTGGGGCATGCTTAACACCCCGGCCTTCCTACAATCTAATCTTGATGCCCTCAATCTCACACAAATTATCAATGAACCTACCAGGTACAACCCCAAATCCGTAAACACGGGCACCCTCATAGATATCATCCTAACTAACTTGCCTTCCAAACACACCTCTGCTGTCTTCAACCAAGATCTCAGCGATCACTGCCTCATTTCCTTCATCCGTAATGGGTCTGTGGTCAAACGACCTCCCCTCATCACTGTCAAATGCTCCCTAAAACACTTCAGCGAGCAGGCCTATCTAATCGACCTTGCCCGGGTATCCTGGAAGGATATTGACCTCATGCCATCAGTCGAGGATGCCTGGTTATTCTTTAAAGGTGCCTTCCTCACGATCTTAAATAAGCATACCCCATTCAAAAAGAACCAGGAACAGATATAGCCCTTGGTTCACTCCAGACCTGACTGCCTTTGACCGGCACAAAAACATCCTGTGGCGTACTGCATTAGCATCAAAAAGCCCCCGTGATATGCAACTTTTCAGGGAAGTTATGAACCAATATACACAGGCAGTCAGGAAAGCTAAGGCTAGCTTTTTCAAACAGAAATTTGCATCTTGTAGCACAAACTCAAAAAAGGTCTGGAACACTGTAAAGTCCATGGAGAATAAGAGCACCTCCTCCCAGCTGCCCACTGCATTGAGGCTAGGAAACACTGTCACCACCGATAAATCCACGATAACTGAGAATTTCAATGAGCATATTTCTACGGCTGGCCATGCTTTCCACCTGGCTACCCCTGCCCAACTGCCCTGCATCCCCCACAGCAACTCACCCAAGACTCCTCCATTTCTCCTTCACCCAAATCCAGATTCCTGATGTTCTGAAAGAGCTACAAAATCTGGACCCCTACAAATCAGCCTGGCTAGACAATCTGGATCCTCTCTTTCTAAAATGATCTGCCGAAATTGTTGCAACCCCTATTACTAGCCTGTTCAACCGCTCTTTCGTATCATCTGACATCCCCAAAGATTGCAAAGCTGCCACGGTTATCCCCCTCTTCAAAGGGGGAGACACTCTAGACCCAAACAGCTACAGACCTATATCCATCCTTCCCTGCCTTTCTAAGGTCTTCGAAAGCCAAGTTAACAAATAGATCACGGACCATTTTGAATCCCATCACACCTTCTCCACTATGCAATCTGGTTTCAGCGCTGGTCATGGGTGCACCTGAGCCACGCTCACGGTCCTAAACAATATCATAACTGCCAATGATAAGAGACAATACTGTGGAGCCGTATTCATCGACCTGGCCAAGACTTTCGACTCTGTCAATCACCACATTCTTATTGGCAGACTCAAAAGCCTTGGTTTCTCAAATGACTGCTTCGCCTGGTTCACCAACTACTTCTCTGATAGAGTTCAGTGTGTCAAATCAGAGGGCCTGTGGTCCGGACACCTGGCAGTCTCTATGGGGATGCCACAGGGTTCAATTCTCGGGCTGATTTTCTTCTCTGTATACATCAATGATGTCGCTCTTGCTGCTGGTGATTCTCTGATCCACCTCTACGCAGACAACATCATTCTGTATACTTCTGGCCCTTCTTTGGACACTTTGCTAACTAACCTCCAGACGAGCTTCAATGCAAACTGCTCTTAAATTCAAGTCAAACTAAATACATGCTCTTCAACCGATCGCTGCCCGCACCTACCCGCCCTTCCAGCATCACTACTCTGGACGGTTCTGACCTAGAATATGTGGACAACTACAAATACCTAGGGGTCTGGTTAGACTGTAAACTCTCCTTCCAGACTCACATTACGCATCTCCAATCCAAATTACCATCTAGAATTGGCTTCCTATTTCACAACAAAGCATCCTTCACTCATGCTGCCAAACATACCCTCGTAAAACTGACCATCCTACCGATCCTCGACTTTGGCGATCCAACACTCTACTCAACAAATTGGATGCAGTCCATCACAGTGCCATCCGCTTTGTCACTAAAGCCCTATATACTACCCACCACTGCGACCTGTACGCTCTCGTTGGCTGGCCCTCGCTTCATACTCGTCACCAAACCTACTGGCTCCAGGTCATCTACAAGTCTTTGCTAGGTAATGCCCCGCCTTATCTCAGTTTACTGGTCACCATAGCAGCACACGCCCGCAGCACGTGCTCCAGCAGGTATATTTCACTGGTCATCCCCAAAACCAATTCCTCTTTGGTCACCTTTCCTTCAAGTTTTCTGCTGCCCATGACTGGAACGAACTGCAAAATCGCTGAAGCTGGAGACTCTTTTCTCCCTCAATAACTTCAAGCACCAGCTGTCAGAGCAGCTCACAGATCATTGCAGCTGTACACAGCCCGTCTGTAAATAGCACACCCAACTACCTCATCCCCATACTGTACTTATTTTTTTTTGCTCCTTTGCACCCCAGTATCTCTACTTGCACATTCATCATCTGCACATCTATCACTCCCACTGTTTAATTACTATAACGTAATTACCTCGCCACTATGACCTATTTTATTGCTACCGGGTTAAATGAAGGTGACATTATTAATAAATAAAAAACACTCATTCAAATAAACGCATACAAGAAAACAAACATACATGTCATAGTGCCAGACATGCACACAAACATATACAGTTGCCATTGCTGTTTTGATATTAGATGTCCTTGATGTCCTTTGATTTTTAGTATATTTTGTCATTTTTTATGTTGTTATTATTATTTTTTTGCAGTGTTGTTTGCTGTTTTCTTCTGTCTTTTTCTTTTTTGTCTTTAATTCCTTTTCTTGGTTGTTGGAGCATTGGGGGGTTCTTAGGCGTTGGAATGGATTCTTATTATTTTTTCTTCATGGGGGGGACTGTGGGAGGGGTCGCGAATGGTTGAGGGACAGCTATTGGGGAACTGTGGGGGGATCTTAGAGGGTTCGGGTTCACGTTTTTTGACCTGGTGGGAGATCTGTCAACGTGCCCCTGAGCAGGGCATTGACCCTGGATGCTAATGTGTGTCGTTCTGAATGGGAGTCTTTTGGATGACTGGTGTGGTGTAGTTGTTGAGCGGCTTCACTGCAGGGATATTGCATGTTTCGGACATTCAATAAAAATAACACAAAAAAAACGTACTAATCTAAAAAATGTTACCCGACATGGGCTAATTGAGTGACTGCCAGTGACTGACGTAAGAAAACTGGTGATGCACAACCACATTTGTAAATTCCAGCTTGTGTATTCTACTATTCTAACTCTCAACAGTAAATTAAGACCCCGACTGAGTTCCATTTACTTTAAATATATTATCTGCGGGCCACCAGTTGCTCAACCCTGAAAAAAACATCCGGATTCACTTTACTGAATGGGATTACATTAGTGGTAAGCACGTACATGGTGTCAAGCAGATGGTAAAGCTGTGTGACAACTATTAACACTGACGAGCAAAACCAAAGGAATTTGGTTTGGGAGGGAAAAATGACACATCTACATAAAACAGAGTAAAAACAGAAAAAGAAAGCAGTCATTATATATCCATTTCTAACACAAACACCTTTGTAGTTGAATTAGTTTTGTATTTTTAAACTAAAACAAGGTCAAAGTCAATGGGAGAGATGTTTGTAGTGGTTTGTGGAGGCATTGCAGGAAACGGACATGGTGATAAAATACGGGGTCATGATGTCACCTTCCTAAGGAGCGTGTAGAGGCTTCATACAGACAATCAATAAGTCTTTAGGAGACAGACATCATGCTAGGATTATAGGGACAATGGAGAACACTGGTGACTCCAGCACATTATACACTCAAACTATAGAGTGTACACTAAATAAGGAAGTATACACGTACGGACATGCACTGATAAGCGTTTACTAAGATGCACACACTTAAAGGCATCAAGTCTCCTTTAACACTGAAAAAACAATGAACCTGAGAGTGGAGAGGGGGAGAGAGAGATACACAAAGAGAGAGGGGTAGAAAGAGACACACAGAGAGGGGGAGAGAGACAGAGACACAAAACGAGAGGGGGAGAGAGACACACATAGAGAGGAGAGAGAGAGACACACAAAGAGAGGGGGAGAGAGACACACATAGAGAGGGGAGAGAGAGACACACAAAGAGAGGGGAGAGAGACACAAAGACAAACATGGAGAGAGAGAGACACAAAGAGAGATGAGGAGAAAGAGACAAAGAGAGAGGGGATGAAAGAGACAAAGATAGAGAGAGAGAGGGAGAGAGAAACAAAGAGAGAGGGGGATAGAGAGATACACAAATACAGAGGGGGAGAGAGAGATACACAAAGAGAGAGGGGGAGAGAGAGATACACAAATGGAGAGGGGAAAGAGAGACCAAGAGAGAGGGGTAGAACGAGACACACATAGAGGGGGAGAGAGACAGAGACACAAAAAGAGAGGGGGAGAGAGACACACATAGAGAGGGGAGAGAGAGACACACAAAGAGAGGGGGAGAGAGAGACACAAAGATAGATGGGGAGAAAGAGACAACGAGAGAGGGGGTGAAAGAGACAAAGTGAGAGAGAGAGGGAGAGAGAAACAAAGACAGAGGGAGAGGGAGAGATAAACAAAGAGAGAGGGGGAGAAAGATATACACAAAGAGAGAGGGGGAGAGAGAGATACACAAAGAGAGAGGGGGAGAGAGACACACAAAGAGGGAGAAGGAAAGAGAGAGAAAGAGAGAGCACGAGAGACACAGAGAGAGAGGGGGAGAGAGACACAAAGACAAACGTTGAGAGAGAGAGACACAAAGAGAGAGGGGGAGAGAGAGACACGAGAGAGAGAGGGAAAGCGAAAGACCATTTTAGAGGGGGAGAGAGAGACAGAGATGGGGAGAGAGAGAGAGGAGGAGAGAGAAACACAAATGAGGGATGGGAGAGACAGAGAGAGAGAGTGGGAGAGAGAATGACACAAAGAGAGAGGGGAGAGAGAGACACAAAGAGAGAGGAGTGAGAGACAGAGAGAGATGGGGAGAAAAAGAGACACAAAAATAGAAAAGGGGAGAGAGAGACAAAGAGAGGGGGGAGAGAGAGAGGGAGACAAATAGAGACGGGGAGAGAGATACAGAAAGAGAGCGAGGAGAAATAGAGACAAAGAAACAGGGGGAGAGAGAGACTCACAAAGATAGAATGGGAGAGAGAGACACAAAGAGAGACGGGGAGAAAGAGACACAGAGAGAGGGTGAGAGAGACACAGATAGAGGGGGAGAGAGAGACACAAAGAGAGAGAAGGAAAGAGAGAGAAAGAGAGCATAAGAGACACAGAGAGGGACAAAGAGAGGGGGATGGAAAGAGAGACAAAGGGAGAGGGGAGAGAGAGACAGAGAGAGAGGGGAAGAGAGAGAGACACAAAGAGAGAGGAGAGAGAGAAAGAGAGAGGGTGAGAGAGACACAGAGAGAGGGGTAGAGAGAGAGAGACAAAGGGAGAGGGGTAGAGAGAGACACAAAGAGAGAGGCAGAGAGAGACACATTATAGAGAATGGTAGAGAGAGATTCAGAGAGGCAGAGGGAGAGAGACACACAAAGAGAGAGGGGAGAGAGACAAGGAAACATGAGGAGAGAGGGAGAGAAAGAGAGGCAAAGAGAGAGGGGGAGAAAGAGAAACAGAGGGGGAGAGAGAGACACACAAAAAGAGAGGGGGAGAGAGAGACACAAAGAGAGAGGGGAAGAGAGACACAAAGAGAGACAGATTGAGAAAGAGACAACGATAGAGGGCTAGAGAGAAACAAAGAGAGTTTGGAAGAAGGAGAGACAAGAGAGAGTGTGCGAGAGAGAGAGAGACACACAGACAGAGGGGGAGACAGACAGAGACCCAAAGAGAGAGGGGGATGGAGACACAAAGACAAAAGTGAATAGAAAGACACAATGGCAAACGTGGAGAGAGACACAAAGAGAGAGGGGAGAGAGAGACACAAAGAAAGAAGGGGAGAGAGAGACAAGAGAGAGGGGGAGCGAGAGACAACGATAGAGGGGGAGAGAGAAACACAAGAGAGAGGGGGAGAGAGAGACATAAGAGAGAGGGGGAGAGATAGACACAAGAGAGAGGGGGAGAGAGAGACACAAATAAAGAGGGGACGAAAGAGACACACAGAGAGAGGGGAGAGAAACACAAAGAGAGAAAGGGAGAGAGAGAAAGGCATGGAGAAAGGTGAGACGGAGAGAGCCACAACAGGAGAATACAGACAGAGACAAAAATAGAGAGCATGTACATGATAGGAAGCATGTCATTTTCCTCTTTGGATAATTGTGAAGGAATTACAGTCTCTCTCCAACATTTAGACACTAGATTACAGCCATTACAGGCATTACAGGTTCAGACACACAACAAACTTCCTCTACTCATCATTATGGAACAGTGGAAGAAAATAGCACACATGAGAATCTCTCTCTATCTCTCTCTCTCTCTCTCTCTCTCTCTCTCCGCTCTCTCTGTCTCTCTCTGTCTCTCTCTGTCTCTCTCTCTCTCTCTCTCTCCTCTCTCTCTCTCTCTCTCTCTCCTCTCTCTCTCTCTCTCTCTCTCTCTCTGTCTCTCTCTGTCTCTCTCTCTCTCTCCATCTCTCTCTGTCTCTCTCTGTCTCTCTCTCTCAATCTCTCTCTGTCTCTCTCTGTCTCTCTCTGTCTCTCTCTCTCAGTCTCTCTCTGTCTCTCCCTCTCTGTCTCTCTCTCTCTGTCTCTCTCTCTCTGTCTCTCTCTGTCTCTCTCTGTCTCTCTCTCTGTCTCTCTCTGTCTCTCCCTCTATGTCTCTCTCTCTCTGTCTCTCTCTCTCTCTCTCTCTCTGTCTCTCTCTCTGTCTCTCTCTCTCTCTCTCCCTCTCTCTCTCTCTCTCTCTCTCTCTCTCTCTCTCTCTCTCTCTCTCTCTCCTGCAGTACATACTGGGATTTTTTGGGAGTTTGAGTGTTTGGTGTGGAGGGCTCTGTCCTACATAACTTTCTTGATTCTGTCTTTGGTCTTTTTTCTTTGGTATTTTCTTTCAATTTTATTTTCTATGGTGGAGGGTTAATGCACTATTTGTTTTAGCGGTATTCACAGGTTCTTTCAAAGTTTAGGGTGGAAGAGGACAGAGTTAGTTTCCTGGGGTTTGGAAGGTGTGGTGTGTGCGATGGCTTCTCAGCCTAGCGGTGAACAGGTAGGAGCTGAATTTATACATTCCGCTTCTAGAATAAACAAAGCTGTGGTTTTGTTCATGAAAAGAGCAAATTTGGTTGGTAGGCTCATTGCTAGTGGAATATTTGTAAGGGGTGTGTTGGTGCCAATTTCACCTCTTTCAACCCCTTCGACAAAGGTGGTAGTTACAAATTTGCCTCCGTTTATTACGGATGATCAAATCAGGAAAGAGCTGAGTTGTTTTGGTAAGTTTGCCAGAGGTTTTCGGGTCAGCAGGTTTTCAGGCAGATGCCATTAAGCATGTTGTTTTGTTCCGGAGGCAAGTGTTTATGTTTCTGAGTAGCAATGAGCAACAGCTAAATGCGCATTTTAAAGTGAGGCATGTTGAGGGGCTCTACGCATGGTTTGCCAACACAGATAGTCTACGGTGTTTTTAGTGTGGGGATTTGGGGATAAGAGCTTTGCGTGCCCACATAAAGGCCATAGACAAGGTGAGGGTACAAGCGCCAGTGGGGGAAATTGAAGTCAACGTGAAAGGGGCAATGAGATGCAGACAGCAGAGGCTGGGCCTAGTCATGCCAGGGATGGTTGTGTAGGGAATGAAAACCAGGTGTGTGGAAAAACAAAGGAACACAAATGGAAAATGAAAAATGGATCGGTGATGGCTAGAAGACCGGTGATGTCGACCGCCGAACACCGCCCGAACAAGGAGAAGAACCGACTTCGGTAGAAGTCATGACAGTACTCCCCCCTTGACTCCCGGCTCCAGCAGCGCACTGACACTGGCATCGGGGACATTTACATTTACATTTAAGTCATTTAGCAGACGCTCTTATCCAGAGCGACTTACAAATTGGTACGTTCACCTTAAGACATCCAGTGGAACAGCCACTTTACAATAGTGCATCTAAATCTTTTAAGGGGGGTGAGAAGGATTACTTTATCCTATCCTAGGTATTCCTGAAAGAGGTGGGGTTTCAGGTGTCTCCGGAAGGTGGTGATTGACTCCGCTGTCCTGGCGTCGTGAGGGAGTTTGTTCCACCATTGGGGGGCCAGAGCAGCGAACAGTTTTGACTGGGCTGCGCGGGAACTGTACTTCCTCAGTGGTAGGGAGGCGAGCAGGCCAGAGGTGGATGAACGCAGTGCCCTTGTTTGGGTGTAGGGCCTGATCAGAGCCTGGAGGTACTGAGGTGCCGTTCCCCTCACAGCTCCGTAGGCAAGCACCATGGTCTTGTAGCGGATGCGAGCTTCAACTGGAAGCCAGTGGAGAGAGCGGAGGAGCGGGGTGACGTGAGAGAACTTGGGAAGGTTGAACACCAGACGGGCTGCGGCGTTCTGGATGAGTTGTAGGGGTTTAATGGCACAGGCAGGGAGCCCAGCCAACAGCGAGTTGCAGTAATCCAGACGGGAGATGACAAGTGCCTGGATTAGGACCTGCGCTGCTTCCTGTGTGAGGCAGGGTCGTACTCTGCGGATGTTGTAGAGCATGAACCTACAAGAACGGGCCACCGCCTTGATGTTAGTTGAGAACGACAGGGTGTTGTCCAGGATCACGCCAAGGTTCTTAGCGCTCTGGGAGGAGGACACAATGGAGTTGTCAACCGTGATGGCGAGATCATGGAACGGGCAGTCCTTCCCGGGAGGAAGAGCAGCTCCGTCTTGCCGAGGTTCAGCTTGAGGTGGTGATCCGTCATCCACACTGATATGTCTGCCAGACATGCAGAGATGCGATTCGCCACCTGGTCATCAGAAGGGGGAAAGGAGAAGATTAATTGTGTGTCGTCTGCATAGCAATGATAGGAGAGACCATGTGAGGTTATGACAGAGCCAAGTGACTTGGTGTATAGCGAGAATAGGAGAGGGCCTAGAACAGAGCCCTGGGGACGCCAGTGGTGAGAGCGCGTGGTGAGGAGACAGATTCTCGCCACGCCACCTGGTAGGAGCGACCTGTCAGGTAGGACGCAATCCAAGCGTGGGCCGCGCCGGAGATGCCCAACTCGGAGAGGGTGGAGAGGAGGATCTGATGGTTCACAGTATCGAAGGCAGCCGATAGGTCTAGAAGGATGAGAGCAGAGGAGAGAGAGTTAGCTTTAGCAGTGCGGAGGGCCTCCGTGATACAGAGAAGAGCAGTCTCAGTTGAATGACTAGTCTTGAAACCTGACTGATTTGGATCAAGAAGGTCATTCTGAGAGAGATAGCGGGAGAGCTGGCCAAGGACGGCACGTTCAAGAGTTTTGGAGAGAAAAGAAAGAAGGGATACTGGTCTGTAGTTGTTGACATCGGAGGGATCGAGTGTAGGTTTTTTCAGAAGGGGTGCAACTCTCGCTCTCTTGAAGACAGAAGGGACGTAGCCAGCGGTCAGGGATGAGTTGATGAGCGAGGTGAGGTAAGGGAGAAGGTCTCCGGAAATGGTCTGGAGAAGAGAGGAGGGAATAGGGTCAAGCGGGCAGGTTGTTGGGCGGCCGGCCGTCACAAGACGCGAGATTTCATCTGGAGAGAGAGGGGAGAAAGAGGTCAGAGCACAGGGTAGGGCAGTGTGAGCAGAACCAGCGGTGTCGTTTGACTTAGCAAACGAGGATCGGATGTCGTCGACCTTCTTTTCAAAATGGTTGACGAAGTCATCTGCAGAGAGGGAGGAGGGGGGGGGAGGGGGAGGAGGATTCAGGAGGGAGGAGAAGGTGGCAAAGAGCTTCCTAGGGTTAGAGGCAGATGCTTGGACTTTAGAGTGGTAGAAAGTGGCTTTAGCAGCAGAGACAGAAGAGGAAAATGTAGAGAGGAGGGAGTGAAAGGATGCCAGGTCCGCAGGGAGGCGAGTTTTCCTCCATTTCGCTCGGCTGCCCGGAGCCCTGTTCTGTGAGCTCGCAATGAGTCGTCGAGCCACGGAGCAGGAGGGAAGGACCGAGCCGGCCTGGAGGATAGGGGACATAGAGAATCAAGGGATGCAGAAAGGGAGGAGAGGAGGGTTGAGGAGGCAGAATCAGGAGATAGGTTGGAGAAGGTTTGAGCAGAGGGAAGAGATGATAGGATGGAAGAGGAGAGAGTAGCGGGGAGAGAGAGCGAAGATTGGGACGGCGCGATACCATCCAGTAGGGGCAGTGTGGGAAGTGTTGGATGAGAGCAAGAGGGAAAAGGATACAAGGTAGTGGTCGGAGACTTGGAGGGGAGTTGCAGTGAGGTTAGTGGAAGAACAGCATCTAGTAAAGATGAGGTCGAGCGTATTGCCTGCCTTGTGAGTAAAGGGGGAAGGTGAGAGGGTGAGGTCAAAAGAGGAGAGGAGTGGAAAGAAGGAGGCAGAGAGGAATGAGTCAAAGGTAGACGTGGGAAGGTTAAAGTCGCCCAGAACTGTGAGAGGTGAGCCGTCCTCAGGAAAGGAGCTTATCAAGGCATCAAGCTCATTGATGAACTCTCCGAGGGAACCTGGAGGGCGATAAATGATAAGGATGTTAAGCTTGAAAGGGCTGGTAACTGTGACAGCATGGAATTCAAAGGAGGCGATAGACAGATGGGTAAGGGGAGAAAGAGAGAATGACCACTTGGGAGAGATGAGGATCCCGGTGCCACCACCCCGCTGACCAGAAGCTCTCGGGGTGTGCGAGAACACGTGACGACCCGGAGGGTGAGGTGCAGGAGATCCGGACGGAGACGGTAGAACTCCCGCAGCATTGAAGGGTCCAACACGTCCTCCACCGGAAAACAGCATCTATCCTCCGGACCATACCCCTCCCAGTCCACAAAGTACTGAAGGCCCCTCGCCCGACGCCTCGAATCCAGTGTGGAGCGAACGGAGTACGCCGGGGCCCCCTCAATGTCCAGAGGGGGCGGAGGAACCTCCTTTACCTCAGACTCCTGTAGTGGACCAGCCACAACCGGCCTGAGGAGAGACACATGGAATGAGGGGTTAATACGGTGATCGGGGGGAAGCTGTAACCTGTAATTCACCTCGTTCAGTCTCCTCAGGACTTTAAATGGCCCCACAAACCGTGGACCCAGCTTCCAGCAGGGCAGGCAGAGGGGCAGGTTTTGGGTCGAGAGCCAGACCCGGTCCCCGATTGCGAATGTGTCGGTCTGTGTCGAAACATAAACCCTCACGTCCTTAGTCAAAGTGGGCCACCAGTACTTTCCACTCAGACAGCGCACCGTCCGACCGATTCCTGGATGACCAGAGGAGGGTGACGTGTGGGCCCAATATATCAGCCGGTCACGGACAGCAGACGGAACATACAGATGCCAAGCGGGACACTGGAGGGGAGTGGGCTCTGCACATAGCGCCTCCTCAACGTCTCCGTCCAGCTCCCACAATACCGGCGCCGCCAGGCAGGAGGCCGGGAATATGGGGGTGGGATCCATGGGCCGCTCCTCTGTGTCATACAGCCGGGACAGTGCGTCTGCCTTCACATTCTGGGAACCTGGTCTGTCAGTAAGAGTGAAAACAAAATGGGTGAAAAACATGGCCCATTGTGCCTGGTGAGGGTTCAGTCCCTCCAGATTTTTTTTGTACCTTGTCAGCTCGGGGATTTGAACTTGCAACCTTCCGGTTACTAGTCCAACACTCCAACCACTAGGCTACCCTGCCGCCCCAAGATTGTGGGGGTCAGTCCAGATGAGAAAAGGGTGTTTATCCCCATCAGGCCAATGTCTCCACAAATAACAACGTATGGGTACAAAACCCGTCACGCACCAGACAACAAAGTGCCCAAGTACTTACAAGAAACAATTCTGCACAAAGACATGGGGGGAACAGAAGGTCAAGCGGAAAAGGGAAAAGGGTGTGGTCAAAGGCACCATGGAACCTTTGCCTGGTGCTGGGGGGAGGCCCTGACCAGAGAGGAAGGGCAGGTGGTCAGCATGGGAGATGGAGATGAAGAGGAAAGTGAGTCTGAGGAAGAGGACAATGAGTAATTATTTATTTCAGACTCCTCTTCAATGGGTCTGGAGCTGACAGCGAGTCAAGCAGAAGGGTCAAGGTACACTTTGAGGGAACTGACAAGGTTGCTGAATGAGACCAAGGGGAAAATCCGAGAAAGTTTGTAAGATCAGCTTATCATGCTATGAAAAATGAGGGGCATGGTGTCCTCTGACCCAGGAAATGGTTTAGGTTGAGGAAGTGGGTAACAACATTGTGTAAAGGTCTACCTTCAGACACTGTTTAGATGTATAGTTTCTTTCTGGCACTGGGGCTTTTTGAGCTTTACATTTACATTTTACATTTAAGTCATTTAGCAGACGCTCTTATCCAGAGCGACTTACAAATTGGTGCGTTCACCTTATGACATCCAGTGGAACAGCCACTTTACAATAGTGCATCTAAATATTTTAAGGGGGGGGGGGGTGTGAGAAGGATTACTTTATCCTATCCTAGGTATTCCTTAAAGAGGTGGGGTTTCAGGTGTCTCCGGAAGGTGGTGATTGACTCCGCTGTCCTGGCGTCGTGAGGGAGTTTGTTCCACCATTGGGGGGCCAGAGCAGCGAACAGTTTTGACTGGGCTGAGCGGGAACTGTACTTCCTCAGTGGTAGGGAGGCGAGCAGGCCAGAGGTGGATGAACGCAGTGCCCTTGTTTGGGTGTAGGGCCTGATCAGTGCTTTCCTTTGGTCTCGTCTTTGCTGGTTTTTCTCCAACTTTTTATGGAGACTCTTTGGGTAGGATCACTCAATATAAATGGCGCCAGATATGCGGGAAAGTGTTGGGTGAATATGTAAAACAAACAAAAAATACAGGTGTTGTTTCTGCAGGAGACGCATAGTGACGTGTTGAATGAAGTCGATTGGGGGCTCTGGTGGAAAGGGGCAAGTGTGTTGACCCATGGGACAAATTTTAGTGCAGGGGTGGTAGTCCTTCTTGTACCGGGTCTGTCTGTAAAAATGTGTTCCTCAATGGAGGTGTGTAGGGGTAGGCTGCTTGTTGTAAAAGCAGAAATGAACAATGTGGGTTTATAAATGTGTATGCGAAAAACACAGGGAGAGAGAGGGGGTTCTATTTAGGTGTCTTAGACAGGAACTCCCACAGGTAGCGCTTAAGGAGACGCTTCCGTCATCATGAAGTGCTTTGAGAGACTAGTCAAGGACCATATCACCTCCACCCTGCCTGACACACTAGACCCACTCCAGTTTGCTTACCGCCCCAATAGGTCCACAGACGACACAATTGCAATCACAATACACACTGCCCTAACCCGTCTGGAAAAGAGGAAGACCTATGTAAGAATGCTGTTCATTAACTACAGCTCAGCATTTAACACTATAGTACCCTCCAAACTCGTCGTTAAGCTTGAGACCCTGGGTATCGACTCCGCTCTGTGCAACTGGGACCTGGACTTCCTGACGGGCCGCCCTCAGGTGGTGAGTGTAGGTAAAAATCTCTACGGCACTGATCCTCAACACTGGGGCCCAACAAGGGTGCGTTCTCAGCCCTCTCCTGTACTCCCTGTTTACCCATGACTGCGTGGCCATGCACGCCTCCAACTCAATCATCAAGTTTGAAGACGACACTACAGTGGTAGGCTTGATACTGTTCACCCCGCTATCATCAGGAAGGCAAGGTCAGTACAGGTGATTCAAAGCGGGGACCCAGAGACTGAGAAACAGCTTCTATCTCAAGGCCATCAGACTGTTAAACAGCCATCACTAACATTGAGTGGCTGCTGCCAACCTACTGACTCAACTCTAGCCACTTTAATAATGGAAAAATTGATGTAATAAATGTATCACTAGCCACTTTAACCTCTCTAGGGTATGTGGGACGCTAGCGTCCCACCTGGCCAACATCCAGTGAGATTTTAGAGCAACAAATTCAATTACAGAAATATTCATAATAAAAATTCAGAAAAATACAACTCTTTTACATAGGTTTAAAGATGAACTTCTTGTGAATCCAACCACGGTGTCAGATTTCAAAAGTGCTTTACGGCGAAAGCATACCTTACGATTATTCGAGAACATCGCCCAGCAGACAAATCATTACGAACAGTAACCAGCAGTAACCAAGTAGAAGAGTTACACAAAATTATTCACTTACCTTTGATAATCTTCATGTGGTTGCACTCAGAAGACATTAATTTATTCAATAAATGTTCCTTTTGTTCGATAAAGTCTATCTTTATATCCAAAAAGATCTGTTTTGTTCACTTGTTTTCTTCAGTACTCCACAGGCTCAAAAGCAGTCACAACAGGCAGACATAAAATCCAAATTGTATCGGTAAAGTTTATAGAAACATGTCAAACGATGTTTATATTCTATCCTCAGGTTGTTTTTAGCCTAAATAATAAATAATATTTTAAAAAACGGCGTCAATATAATAGGTAAACAAGAAAGGCACTCTCTCGGTCGTGCTTATGAAAACGCTCTATGACACGGCAGGATCCACTCATTCAGACTGGTCTTACTCCCTCATTTTTTCAGAATACAAGCCTGAAACAATTTCTAAAAGACTGTTGACATCCAGTGGAAGGCATAGGAAATGCAATTTGAGTCCTAAGTCAATGGATACTGTAATGGCATTGAATAGAAAACTACAACAACAAAAAATACTACTTATTTTATATAATGAAGTATAATGTTTACATTTATATAATGTATATAACATTTATATAATGTTCACATACTCTACATTACTTATCTCTTATGTATATACTGTACTCTATACCATCTACTGCATCTTGCCTATGGCTTTTGGCCATCACTCATTCATATATTTTGATGTACATATTCTTATTCATTCCTTTACACGTATGTATAAGGTAGTTTTTGTGAAATTGTTAGGTTAAATTAGTTGTTAGATATCACTGCAGATGATCTTCCTGTGATGGTCAGGATATGCAGGCACTAGAGACCAGTCTGATGGTGTACGAGGGAGCTTCATCAGCTAAGGTAAACTGGGGCAAGAGCAAAGCTCTGTTATGTGGGGCATGGAGGGATAGGGCTCCTCCTCTGCTTCCAGGGGGTTTGCAGTGCTGTTGTGAAGGGCTTAAAGTGTTTGGGGTGCACCTGGGCTCGGAGAGGTGGGTCAGGAAGAACTGGGAGGGCCTGACACAGGCAGTGGTGTCAAGACTGGCCAGGTGGATGTGGCTCCTGTCCCAGGTGTCATATAGAGGGAGGGTGCTGATAATCAACAACCTGGTGGCATCTTCCCTGTGGCATAAACTGGCTGTCCTCATCGCCCCCCGCCGGTCGGCTCGCAGACCTGCAATGCAAGCTGGTGGACTTTTTCTGGTCGGGCCATCACTGGCTGAGGGTGGCAGTGTTGTACATGACCGTTAGCGTAGGAGGACAGGGCCTGGTGGAACTGGAGAACAGGGTGGCTGCTTTCCGACTAAAGGTGGCACAGAGACTGCTGTACCATACTGATGTTGGCTGGAGGGAACCTGTATGCGCACTGCTGAGGAGAGCTGGCAGATTAGGGTTGGACCGGCAGCTGCTCCTCATGAGGCTGGAGAGGCTGAGTACAACAGGTCTCTCTGATTTTTACTCTGCAGTGTTGAGGGCCTGGCAGCTGTGGGGCGGAGAGTATGGTGATTTTTAGATGGAGGGGCTTTATAAACCCCCTGTACCAAAGAGGTCAGGGGACCTCCAGTGGAGAGTTCTTCATGGAGCCCTGGCCACTAACAGCTGGTTGGTACGGGTGGAACCGGGAATCGGGCAGGGGTGTCCTTTCTGTGTTATGAAAGAAACTGTGATTCATGTGTTTTCTGTGTGCTCCAGGTTAACGCCATTAATGTCTCTGTTGGAATGTTTGTGTGAGAAGCTGGGGGTGGAGTTTACTGTTGGGATGTTTGTGTGAGAAGCTGGGGGTGGAGTTTACTCTTGGGATGTTTGTGTGAGAAGCTGGAGGTGGAGTTTACTGTTGGGATGTTTGTGTGAGAAGCTGGGGGTGGAGTTTACTCTTGGGATCTTTGTGTGAGAAGCTGGAGGTGGAGTTTACTGTTGGGAAGTTTGTGTGAGAAGCTGGGGGTGGAGTTTACTGTTGGGATGTTTGTGTGAGAAGCTGGGGGTGGAGTTTACTGTTGGGATGTTTGTGTGAGAAGCTGGGGGTAGAGTTTACTGTTGGGATGTTTGTGTGAGAAGCTGGGGGTGGAGTTTACTGTTGGGATGTTTGTGTGAGAAGCTGGGGGTGGAGTTTACTTTTGGGATGTTTGTGTGAGAAGCTGGGGGTGGAGTTTACTGTTGGGATGTTTATAACGGGGTACAGGTATTCAAATAAAGAGATGGCCAAATGTGTTTTGTCGAATTGTCTGTTTGCTCAGGCGAAGTTGGCTATTTGGCTAACAAGGAGGAACAGGGTCAAAGATGGGGGGATAACAGACCCGTTACTGAAATTTAATGGGATGGTCTGTGTGCGCCTTAGGGTTGAATTTGAGTTCTATAGAATGATAAAAGTGTTGATGTTTCAGGAGATATGGTGTGTTGGGGGGGCTGTCTGTATAGCTGGGGAAGATAGTTGCAGAAGTGGTAATGTTTTTTGGTTATTGTGATGTGTGGGGTTGTTTTGTGTTGTGTGGTAGAGGGAAACGTGAGTATGGTACGTATGCAGTACAGGATATATTTTGGTGTTTTATTTTAAGGGGGGGTGGTGAGTTTTTGATGAAATGAGAATGTTTCATTAAAGAAAGACAAAAAGACAAAAGTCTCTCTCTCTCCCTCCCTCTCTCAAGGGTTTACATGAAAAACATTGCTTTACACTGCTTTACATGAAAAACATTGTGTCAATGTTGACAAAGTAACAATGTATACAATATACATTGTAATAAAATTATAAACAATAACAAATAATAATATAAAATGGTAGTAAATAATAATATGAAATTAAATTTAAAAAATAACAATGATACAATGGTAGCAGTCAATAGTACAAATGTAAAATATATAAAAAGCTAAACATGAAACATGAAAGTAAAACTAACTTATAACTAAATAACTGTCATCTTCACCATTACATCAGTACTACAACTACCATCATCATTACTTCTACTACTACCACCAACACCATCATTAAACTGCTATCATTACCATCACCCCTACTACCCATACAACTACTATTTGGGAATGATAATCACAACAACAATAATAATAGTAATAACAATGGTAATAACAAAAATATTACTAATAAGTAAGTTACTGTTTATTATTCCGTGTCTCTCAGGCTGTGCCAGGCAAATACATATTTGGCTGCAAGAGGAGCCATTGCACCTTTGCCCATCAGTATTTTTAGTTTTTCATCTAGGTTTATTAAGTAAAAATGTGGAATCAATGTAGTAATTTCTGTGAATAATGAATCACTTGGTAAAGAATATTTGTTACGGTAAAGGACAAAGAGCATGTCTGTTTCTACCTCCTCTTTGGGTAGCCATGTATTTTATGTCTGCCGGTTCTATTGCCAATTGGTGGTCATGAAGCCAATTCACATTCTCTGTTTAAGGTCAGATAGCAATTTAGTCGGCTTTGGGATTTTCTTTTGTTTTTCTAATGTTGTAAATATGAGTCCTTTGATTGGTTCATGATTTTGTTTATTAGAAATCTTTCTTTTGAAGCAGTGCTGGTGTCAGCTTGGCCCGTGAGGTCCAACACCAGATGACTGAGAGGGCTCGTTTCTGGGCTCAGCTCTTGGGCTTGAAGTGCTTTAAATTGCAGACTTGAATTTGGACTTAAATTTAGATGTAGCCAACATTTTTATGATCTTTTCTGTGTTTTCATTACCACTGGAAAAAGGCCCAGTTCTGGCCTACATGCATTAGTTGGTGTATTTCTCTCAATTTTACAACAGAATTATGCATGTAGGGCTTTAATTGGATGTTTGTCCCGCATATTAAACTCCAGTTTATTGAGTGACACCCAAACCTCACTTCCGTAAAGAGCTATTGGTAGGATTACACTGTCAAATATTTTGGTACAAATTCTAATTGGGATGTTGATATTGAATAATTACATTTTTATTGCATACAACTCTCTGCGGGCTTTTTCTTTGAGTGCATTCACTACCATATTAAAGTTTCCCGATGCAGATATGGTCAGACCAAGGTTTGAGCACTTTTTAGTGTTTTCAATGATGGTGTTGTGAATTTATATTTGTGTTTCTGACATCTGTTTTTTTTTTGGAACATCATGATTTTTGCTTTTGAAATGTGATTTGCTGCCAGGGCCCGTATATGGCAAAATTGCTCTAGAATGTTAAGGTTCTGTTGAAGACCTTCTTTGGTTGGTGATGGAAGTACCAAATCATCAGCATATAGCAGGTATTTTACATCTGTGTCAAATAGTCCTGGGTCTGAAGAATGGTCCAACAAGTCTGCTAATTGATTGATATAAATGTTGAAAAGATTTGGACTCAAACTGCAGCCTTGTCTCACACCTCGGTGTTGTGAAAGTAATTATGTTCTTTGGTTTTTGATTTATATTGCACACTTCCTTTCTGTGTACATACATTTTAATAAGTCATACACCTTACCACCAAGCCCATCTCTCTCTCTCTCTCTCTCTCTCTCTCTCTCTCCCTCTCTCACACACTCATACTCTTTCTTTCTCTCTCTCCCCCTCTCTTTCACTCCCTCCCTCCCTCCCTCCCTCCCTCCCTCCCTCCCTCCCTCCCTCCCTCCCTCCCTCCACCTGCTGTTGAGAATGTCACAGTTGTGGCGTCTATGCACTTCTACGTAGACAAGCATTAGCAGTGGAATGGCCTTACAGAAGATCTCAGTGACTTTCAACGTGGCACTTCAACGTGACTTTCAACGTGGCTTCATCACAGGATGCCACCTTTGCAACAAGTCAGTTTGTCAAATATATACTCTGTTAGAGCTGCCTCGGTCAACTGTAAGTGCTGTTATTGTGAAGTGGAAACGTTTAAGGGCAACAACGGCTCAGCCGCGAAGTGGTAGGCCACGCAAGTTCACAGAACTAGACTGCCGAGTTTGTCGTCTGTCCTTTGTTGCAACACCCACAACCGAGTTCCAAACTGCCTCTGGATGCAACGTCAGCACAATAACTGTTCCTCGAGAGCTTCATGAAACGGGTTTTCATGGCCGAGCAACCACACACAAGCCTAATGCCAAGTGTCGGCTGGAGTGGTGTTAAGCTCGCCACCATTGAACTCTGGAGCAGTGGAAATGTGTTCTCTGGAATGATGAATCTCTCTTCACCATCTGGCAGTCAGATGGACAAACCTGGGTTTGGCGGATGACAGGAGAACGCTACCTGCCCCAATACATTGTACCAACTGGAACGTTTGGTAGAGGAGGAATAATGGTCTGGGGCTGTTTTTCATGGCTCCAGTGAAGGGATATCTTCACGCTTCAATATACAATGACATTCTAGATGATTCTGTGCATCCAACTTTCTGGCAACAGTTTGGGGAATGCCCTTTCATGACGATGCAGCCATGCACAAAGCGAGGTCCATACAGTAATGGTTTGTCGAGATCGGTGTGGAAGAACTTGACTGGCCTGTACAGAGACATGACCTCAACGAACACCTTTGGGAGGATTTGGAATACCAACTGTGAGCCAGGCCTATTCACCCAACATCAGTGCCCGACCTCACTAATGCTCTTGTGGCTGAATGGAAGCAAGTCCCCGCAGTAATGTTCCAACATCTAGTGGAAAGCCTTCCCAGAAGAGTGGAGCCTGCAATAGCAGCAAAAGGGGGACCAACTTCATATTAATGCCATGATTTTGGAATGAGATGATCGATAAATGGTTGTCCACATACTTTTTGTAATGTAGTGTATGTATAGGCTACTTCCTGGTGTCCTCTGTGACATCATCTATGTCTAATGTGGCTCTATAGATTTGGGAATTTGAATAATTTAATGGGATGTACGGCTCAATATGTACAGCTCAATATGAGTCTAGTGTGAAACTGTTCTTTAGGGTGTCTCCATGGTGACAGTCAGTCACTCACGTCCACTCCAGACAGTGGAGATTAGAATGTCTGCAGCAGGATGATGGAATGATGGAAGGTTCCATTCTAGACGGACCTGTCAGAAGAAAGACCTGAGGGAGAATATGTTGCATAAAGGTAATTGAGATGTGGTCATGGTCTGTGTGTGTGTGTGTGTGTGTGTGTGTGTGTGTGTGTGTGTGTGTGTGTGTGTGTGTGTGTGTGTGTGTGTGTGTGTCCCTCTGGCTTTGCACTGAATCTGAAGCTAAGCAGGTATGGGTTTGGCAGATAGAAGGATGGGAAACGAGGGTTACATTAAATCGGTAAGGAACATGAGAATATAATTTGAAACAGATGAGGTAATACCTGAGAGATTGTCCAAATATACGTTTTCGGTGCATTCAGAAAGTATTCAAAACACTTGACTTTTTCCACATTTTGTTACATTACAGCCTTATTCTAAAATTGATTCAATTGTTGTTTTTTCTCATCAATCGATACACAATTCCCCATAATGACAAAGCAAAAACAGGTTTTAGAAACTTTTGAAAATGGAAACGTTTAAGGGCAACAACGGCAATGTATTACTAATAAAAAACTTAAATATCACATTTACATAAGTATTCAGACCCTTTGTCAGTACTTTGTCGAAGCACCTTTGGCAGCAATTACAGCCTCAGGTCTTCTTGGGTATGACGCTACAAGCTTGTCACACCTGTCATTGGAGAGTTTCTCCCATTCTTCTCTACAGATAATCTCTAGATCTGTCAGGTTGGACGTGGAGCGTCGCTGCACAGCTATTTTCAGGTCTCTCTAGAGATGTTAGATCGGGTTCAAGAATGGGCTCTGGCTGGGGCACTCAAGGACATTCAGAGACTTGGCTGTGTGCTTTTTCTACAAGAATCTCTCTGTACTTTGCTCTGTTAATTTTTCTCTCGATCCTGGCTAGTCTCCCAGACCCTACCTCTGAAAAATAGCATGATACTTCCACCACCATTCTTCACCATTGGGATGTTGCCAGGTTTCCTCCAAACGTGACACTTGGAATTCAGGTTAAAGAGTTAAAGCTTGGTTTCATCAGACCACAGAATATCGTTTCTCATGGTCTGAGAGTCTTTAGGTGTTTTTTAGCAAACTCACAGCGGGCTGTCATGTGCCTTTTACTGAGGAGTGGCTTCCGTCTGGCCACTTCTGGAAGGTTCTCCCATCTCCACAGAGGAACTCTGGAGCTCTGTCAGAGTGACCATCGAGTTCTTGGTCACCTTCCTGACCAATGCCCTTCTCCCCCGATTGCTCAGTTTGGCCGGGAGGCCAGCTCAAGAAAGAGTCTTGGTGGAGCCAAACTTCTTCCATTTAATAATGATGGAGGCCACTGTGTTCTTGGGGACCTTCAATGCTGCAGACATTTTTTGGTACCCTTTCCTAGATCTATGCCTCGACACAATCTCTACAGACAATTCCTTCAACCTCCATGGCTTGATTTTTGCTCTGACGGGCACTGTCAACTGTGAGACCTTATATAGACAGATGTGTAACTTTCCAAATAATGTCCAATCAATTCAATTTACCACAGGTCCAATCAAGTTGTATAAACATCTCAAGGATGATCAATGGCAATAGGATGTACCTGAGCTCAATTTCGGGTCTCATGGGAAAGAGTCTGAATAGTTATGTAAATAATGGAGTATTGTGATGTCATTAGGGGGTGTTGTGTGTAGATTGATAAAGATTAGTGAGTTTATTTGTAGTGAGTTTTAATTTAATCTATTTTAGAACAAGGATTTAACTAAACAAAATGTGGAATAAGTCAAGGGGTCGGAATACTTTCTGAATGTATTTTAGATTTGACATTTCATAAGACTTTTCCCCAGGTGTTTCATCGTGGAGAGGAAATGACTGTTGTTGTTCTCTTTCAGTGATGAGCTGCTGGTTTCCATGGTGGTGAGGCACACTCAGTGGTTAGAATGTCTCTGATATAATCTCTGGCCTCAATCACTTCCATTCTACTCAAGAGTTCCCCTCTCTCTCTCTCTCTCTCTCTCTCTCTACTATTCTAGGACTTTGGAGTCTGCTATTCTGATCCTTCTAATATAATTCACTGGATCCAAAAGAAAAACATGACATCAACATCATCACTCTCCAGAACGACACATTAGATTGGAATAGTACTGCCATTCAGACACTCTGTCCAGAAGGACATATTAGATTGGAATAGTACTGCCTTTCAGACACTCTGTCCAGAAGGACACATTAGATTGGAATAGTACTGCCTTTCAGACACTCTGTCCAGAAGGACACATTAGATTGGAATAGTACTGCCATTCAGACACTCTGTCCAGAAGGACACATTAGATTGGAATAGTACTGCCATTCAGACACTCTGTCCAGAAGGACACATTAGATTGGAATAGTACTGCCATTCAGACACTCTGTCCAGAAGGACACATTAGATTGGAATAGTACTGCCATTCAGACACTCTGTCCAGAAGGACACATTAGATTGGAATAGTACTGCCATACAGACACTCTGTCCAGAAGGACACATTAGATTGGAATAGTACTGCCATTCAGACACTCTGTCCAGAAGGACACATTAGGTTGGAATAGTACTGCCATTCAGACACTCTGTGCAGAAGGACACATTAGATTGGAATAGTACTGCCATACAGACACTCTGTCCAGAAGGACACATTAGATTGGAATAGTACTGCCATACAGACACTCTGTCCAGAAGGACACATTAGATTGGAATAGTACTGCCTTTCAGACACTCTGTCCAGAAGGACACATTAGATTGGAATAGTACTGCCATTCAGACACTCTGTGCAGAAGGACATATTAGATTGGAATAGTACTGCAATTCAGACACTCTGTGCAGAAGGACACATTAGATTGGAATAGTACTGCCATTCAGACACTCTGTCCAGAAGGACACATTAGATTGGAATAGTACTGCCATTCAGACACTCTGTCCAGAAGGACACATTAGATTGGAATAGTACTGCCATTCAGACACTGTCCAGAAGGACACATTAGGTTGGAATAGTACTGCCATTCAGACACTCTGTCCAGAAGGACACATTAGGTTGGAATAGTACTGCCATTCAGACACATTTAACTCCCTGTAAGTGCAGCACATTTACCAAATTAAAGGCAAATCAGGAGAAGAAAACCTTAGGCCAAGAAAACAATACGTTGGTTTTCACTAGCAACAAAGCCCATGGTAAAATTATACATGTGAGATGAAGAAGAAAAGGAGGAGGGTAAATAGCAGTTTGGAGATGATATTTGTGATGAAAATATGATGTCCTCTCCTCCCACTGACCAGTTATACTGTTAGCAGATAAAGTTAGATCTCTCCTCTCTCTCTCTTTCTCTAGATCTCTCTTTCTTTCTATCCTCTCTCTCCTCCCCCTCTCTCACCGTTCTCTCTCTCTTTCGCTCCACTCTCCACTCTCTCCTCTCCTTCGCTCCTCTCTCTCTCTCTCTCTCTCTCTCTCTCTCTCTTTCTCTCTCTCCTCTCTCCTCTCTTTCTATCTGCTTTCCCTCTATCACTCCACCTCTCCACCTCTCTTTAAACATTTTAACATTTTAACATATAACTTGATGTGATAAGCATCAGTCCCACATCTGGGTCAATTGTCTGTGCGATTGTGTAATTAGGTGCTCAGGTTCAGATCAATATACAACCTCAAATATGCACGCCTGGATTACAACAGGAACCACATAAACCCATAGGTGTCTTAGGGGGTAGAGTGGGGGGGGACTGTTATAAAAAGACTGGAATGAGAATGGCACAGCATCCAGACAAACAGCCGTATCAAGGTTTAGGTTTAGGGTTAGGGTTAAGGTTTAGGGTTAGGGTTAGGGTTAGGGTTAAGGTTAAGGTTTAGGGTTAGGGTTAAGGTTTAGGGTTAGGGTTAGGGTTAGGGTTAGGGTTAAGGTTCAGGGTTAGGTTTAGGTTTAGGGTTAAGGTTAAGGTTTAGGGTTAGGATTAGGGTTAGGGTTAAGGTTTAGGGTTAGGGTTAAGGTTAAGGTTTAGGGTTAGGGTTAAGGGTTAGGTTTAGGGTTAGGGTTAAGGTTTAGGGTTAGGCTTTGGGTTAGGGTTAAGGTTAAGGTATAGGGTTAAGGGTTAGGCTTAGGGTTTAGGGTTAAGGTTTAGGGTTAGGATTAGGGTTAGGGTTAAGGTTTAGGGTTAGGGTTAAGGTTAAGGTTTAGGGTTAGGATTAGGGTTAGGGTTAAGGTTTAGGGTTAGGGTTAAGGTTAAGGTTTAGAGTTAGGGTTAAGGTTTAGGGTTAAGGTTAAGGTTTAGGGTTAGGGTTAAGGTTTAGGGTTAGGGTTAGGGTTAAGGTTTAGGGTTAAGGTTTAGGGTTAGGGTTAAAGTTTAGGGTTAGGGCTAAGGTTTAGGGTTAGGAGTAGGGTCAGGGTGATTAGAGGAACAATAGAGTGCTGAGTACCAGTCAATTAGCAAGTTTGGTAGGCTACTAGTAACAGCCATAGTTCGGGTTAGTTTTATGTTAGGGTTACGGTTGTTCCCAGTCCAACAAATGAGGGTGTGTGGTACTGTAATGATAGGGTTAGGGTTATGTTAGGGTTAGGGTTGTACTGGGATATGATCAGGGTATGTGGTAATGTAATGATAGGGTTAGGGTTATGTTAGGGTTAGGGTTGTACTGGGATATGATCAGGGTGTGTGGTAATGTAATGATAGGGTTAGGGTTATGTTAGGGTTAGGGTTGTACTGGGATATGATCAGGGTATGCGGTAATGTAATGTAATGATAGGGTTAGGGTTGTACTGGGATATGATCAGGGTATGTGGTAATGTAATGATAGGGTTAGGGTTATGTTAGGGTTAGGGTTGTACTGGGATATGATCAGGGTATGTGGTAATGTAATGATAGGGTTAGGGTTATGTTAGGGTTAGGGTTGTACTGGGATATGATCAGGGTGTGTGGTAATGTAATGATAGGGTTAGGGTTATGTTAGGGTTAGGGTTGTACTGGGATATGATCAGGGTATGCGGTAATGTAATGTAATGATAGGGTTAGGGTTGTACTGGGATATGATCAGGGTATGTGGTAATGTAATGATAGGGTTAGGGTTATGTTAGGGTTAGGGTTGTACTGGGATATGATCAGGGTATGTGGTAATGTAATGATAGGGTTAGGGTTATGTTAGGGTTAGGGTTGTACTGGGATATGATCAGGGTATGTGGTAATGTAATGATAGGGTTAGGGTTATGTTAGGGTTAGGGTTGTACTGGGATATGATCAGGGTATGCGGTAATGTAATGTAATGATAGGGTTAGGGTTGTACTGGGATATGATCAGGGTATGTGGTAATGTAATGATAGGGTTAGGGTTATGTTAGGGTTAGGGTTGTACTGGGATATGATCAGGGTATGTGGTAATGTAATGATAGGGTTAGGGTTATGTTAGGGTTAGGGTTGTACTGGGATATGATCAGGGTATGTGGTAATGTAATGATAGGGTTAGGGTTATGTTAGGGTTAGGGTTGTACTGGGATATGATCAGGGTATGTGGTAATGTAATGATAGGGTTAGGGTTATGTTAGCGTTAGGGTTGAACTGGGATATGATCAGGGTATGTGGTAATGTAATGTTCTTCTTGCATCGGACATTCCTCCAGGAACACATCTGTCACCTCATACAGCAGTAATTCTTCAATTGGATATTTATTCGCTAAACTACAGAGAGAGTGGGACAATGTGGCGGTGTGAGTGTGTTACCATAGTCCCTCAGTAACACCGGTCAATTCCTTTAAAACATAAATAGCAGATGGATCTGAATGGATAGATTCTCCATGATCTCACTAACGGAGCCATCTCCAGTGACCGATTTACTTCCTGGAGTGTGAAAGCACAGAGCCACCAGAGGGGTTTCTCTGCCTCAGCTGACCCAGAAGTGATGCAATCACACCAAACCCATCTCCAGTGATATTTAACTAATTTAACGCATGGCTGGCCGGGCAAATCGGCAAATCGCTCCTTGTGCAAGTGTCTTGTTTTGGAAGTAGGTTGCTTGTATAAATGCATGTGTGTGTGTCCATGTTTGATTTGATTTGTGAGAAGGGGTGCGCGTTGCCAGCCACTTCAGTGATTAGTGCTTAATCTGCTGTCTGTCAACAAGCTGGGAAATCAACAGGAACATCTTGTTTGTCCCCTTATGTCCACAATAGGAAAGTGTGAAAAGAAGGAGGTGTTTAGAAACAGATCATCGTACAAGACTTGCATCAGAAACACACACACACACACACACACACACACACACACACACACACACACACACACACACACACACACACACACACACACACACACACACACACACACACACACACACACACACACACACACACACACTTGGGTTTTTGGTTTTGATTGAAACTTAACTGATTATTTGTGACACCCTGACAGAATACAAATGTATTACTTTCATATGTAGCATTTTGTCGGCCCAATGGTATGGCCTATCCCCATATCCCTAGGAAGTTAGGAGGTGTGGAGGACGTTGAAGCCATTCTGTTTGATCGTCTGCTGTAGCTCTGCTCTCAGCTAATCGAAAAACAGAGGGTGCACCCTAAATAGCATGCTATTCCATATATAGTGGTGTGCCCTAAGGGCCCTGGCCAAAAAGCAATGCACCATTGTGTACAATTTGAGAAGCAGCCATAAATGGGGGGTTTAAAGAGGTGAGAGACGAGACTGACAGGACTCTTCCTGTCTAAAGTTGGAATGTCCACACTGCAATAATAGATGTTTGCGTGTGTCAGAGCATAAAGTAGGGTTTTAGTCCCACTGTGAAAGGATGTAGGGTTTTAGTCCCACTGTGAAAGGATGTAGGGTTTATGTCCCACTGTGAAAGGATGTAGGGTTTATGTCCCATTGTGAAAGAATGTAGGATTTTAGTCCTACTGTGAAAGAATGTAAGGTTTTTATCCCACTGTGAAAGAATGTAGGGTATTAGTCCCACTGTGAAAGGATGTAGGGTTTTAGTCCCACTGTGAAAGAATGTAGGGTATTAGTCCCACTGTGAAAGGATGTAGGGTTTTAGTCCCACTGTGAAAGGATGTAGGGTTTTAGTCCCACTGTGAAAGGGTGTAGGGTTTTAGTCCCACTGTGAAAGAATGTAGGGTTTTAGTCCCACTGTGAAAGAATGTAGGGTTTTAGTCCCACTGTGAAAGGATGTAGGGTTTTAGTCCCACTGTGAAAGAATGTAGGGTTTTAGTAAAACTGTGCAAGTGTTAGTGTGACAAGAAAGCAAGGGATGGCAGGTAGCCGATTAGTTAGAGAGGCCAGCCAGCAACTGGAGGGTTGCCAGTTCAACACAGGTCTGAAAGGAAACAATCTTGGGGGAATTGAACTCACGTCTGGAAAGTTGCTAGTATCAAATCCGAGATGCCAATGCCTGGCGTTGTGCACATGAGAAAGGCACTAAACCACCCAAAACAACTACTCCACGGGTGCTGAGTGGGCCAGTCCCCTGTTCCAACCTCTCCAGCCACAATATCTACGTAACAGTCCCCTGCTCCAATCTCTTTATGTACGTAACAGTCACCTGCTCCAATCTCTTTATGTACGTAACAGTCCCCTGCTCCAACCTCTTTCTGGATATAACAGTCCCCTGCTCCAACCTCTTTCTGGATATAACAGTCCCCTGCTCCAATCTCTTTATGTACGTAACAGTCACCTGCTCCAATCTCTTTATGTACGTAACAGTCCCCTGCTCCAACCTCTTTCTGGATATAACAGTCCCCTGCTCCAACCTCTTTATGTATGTAACAGTCCCCTGCTCCAACCTCTTTATATACGTAACTGTCACCTGCTCCAATCTCTTTATGTACGTAACAGTCCCCTGCTCCAACCTCTTTCTGGATATAACAGTCCCCTGCTCCAACCTCTTTCTGGATATAACAGTCCCCTGCTCCAATCTCTTTATGTACGTAACTGTCCCCTGCTCCAATCTCTTTATGTACGTAACAGTCCCCTGCTCCAACCTCTTTATATACGTAACTGTCACCTGCTCCAATCTCTTTATGTACGTAACAGTCCCCTGCTCCAACCTCTTTCTGGATATAACAGTCCCCTGCTCCAACCTCTTTCTGGATATAACAGTCCCCTGCTCCAATCTCTTTATGTACGTAACAGTCACCTGCTCCAATCTCTTTATATACATAACAGTCCCCTGCTTCAACCTCTTTATATACGTAACAGTCCCCTGCTCCAACCTATATGTATGTAACAGTCCCCTGCTCCAACCTCTTTATATACGTAACAGTCCCCTGTTCCAACCTCTTTATATACGTAACAGTCCCCTGCTCCAACCTATATGTATGTAACAGTCCCCTGCTCCAACCTCTTTATATACGTAACAGCCCCCTGCTCCAACCTCTATTTGTATGTAACAGTCCCCTGCGCCAACCTCTTTCTATACGTAACAGTCCCCTGCTCCAACCTCTTTATATACGTAACAGCCCCCTGCTCCAACCTCTATTTGTATGTAACAGTCCCCTGCTCCAACCTCTATTTGTACATAACAGTCCCCTCATTATGTATGTAACAGTCCCCTGCTCCAACCTCATTATGTATGTAACAGTCCCCTGCTCCAACCTCTTTATGTACGTAACAGTCCCCTGCTCCAACCTCTTTATATACGTAACAGTCCCCTGCTCCAACCTCTTTATATACGTAACAGTCCCCTGCTCCAACCTATATGTATGTAACAGTCCCCTGCTCCAACCTCTTTATATACGTAACAGTCCCCTGCTCCAACCTCTTTATATACGTAACAGTCCCCTGCTCCAACCTATATGTATGTAACAGTCCCCTGCTCCAACCTCTTTATATACGTAACAGCCCCCTGCTCCAACCTCTATTTGTATGTAACAGTCCCCTGCGCCAACCTCTTTATATACGTAACAGTCCCCTGCTCCAACCTCTTTATATACGTAACAGTCCCCTGCTCCAACCTATATGTATGTAACAGTCCCCTGCTCCAACCTCTTTATATACGTAACAGCCCCCTGCTCCAATCTCTATTTGTACGTAACAGTCCCCTGCTCCAACCTCTATTTGTATGTAACAGTCCCCTGCTTCAACCTCTTTATATACGTAACAGTCCCCTGCTCCAACCTATATGTATGTAACAGTCCCCTGCTCCAACCTCTTTATATACGTAACAGCCCCCTGCTCCAACCTCTATTTGTATGTAACAGTCCCCTGCTCCAACCTCTTTATATACGTAACAGTCCCCTGCTCCAACCTCTTTATATACGTAACAGCCCCCTGCTCCAACCTCTATTTGTATGTAACAGTCCCCTGCTCCAACCTCTTTATATACGTAACAGTCCCCTGCTCCAACCTCTATTTGTACATAACAGTCCCCTCATTATGTATGTAACAGTCCCCTGCTCCAACCTCTTTATATACGTAACAGCCCCCTGCTCCAACCTCTATTTGTATGTAACAGTCCCATGCTCCAACCTCTTTATATACGTAACAGTCCCCTGCTCCAACCTCTTTCTGTATGTAACAGTCCCCTGCTCCAACCTCTTTATGTATGTAACAGTCCCCTGCTTCAACCTCTTGATGTATGTAACAGTCCCCTGCGCCAACCTCTTTATATACATAACAGTCCCCTGCGCCAACCTCTTTATATACGTAACAGTCCCCTGCTCCAACTTCTTTATGTACGTAACAGTCCCCTGCTCCAACCTCTATTTGTACATAACAGTCCCCTCATTATGTATGTAACAGTCCCCTGCTCCAACCTCTTTATATACGTAACAGTCCCCTGCTTCAACCTCTTTATATACGTAACAGTCCCCTGCTCCAACCTCTTTATATACGTAACAGTCCCCTGCTCCAACCTCTTTATGTACGTAACAGTCCCCTGCTCCAACCTCTTTATATACGTAACAGTCCCCTGCTTCAACCTCCTAATGTATGTAACAGTCCCCTGCTCCAACCTCTTTATGTATAATTGAAGTCGGAAGTTTACAAACACCTTTGCCAAATACAACTCAGTTTTTCACAATTCCTGACATTTAGTCCTAGTAAAAATTCCCTGGCTTAGGTCAGTTAAGATCACCACTTTATTTTAAGAGTGTGAAATGTCAGAATAATAATAGAGAGAGTGATTTATTTGTCAGCCCAACGGTAGCAATATTTTCTTTCATCACATTCCCAGTGGATCAGAAGTTTACACAAACTCAATTAGTATTTGGTAGCATTGCCTTGAAATTGTTTAACTTGGGTCAAACGTTTCCACAAGCTTCCCACAATAAGTTGGGTGACTTTTGTCCCATTCCTCCTGACAAAGCTGGTGTAACTGAGTCAGGATTGTAGGGCTCCTTGCTCACACATGCTTCTTCAGTTCTGTCCACAAATGTTCTATGGGACTGAGGTCAGGGCTTTGTGATGGTTACTCCAATACCTTGACTTTGATGTCATTAAGCCATTTTTCCACAACTTTGGAAGTATGCTTGGGGTCATTGTCAATTTGGAAAATCCATTTACGACCAAGCTATAACTTGGTTGCTTCAATATATCCACATACTTTTCCTACCTCATGATGCCATCTAGTTTGTGAAGTGCACCAGTCCCTCCTGCAGCAAAGCACCCCCACAACATTATGCTGCCACCCCATCCTTCATGGTTGGAATGGTGTTCTTCGGCTTATAAACCTTCCCCTTTTTCCTCCAAACATAACGATGGTCATTATGGCCAAGCAGTTCTATTTTTCGTAACAGCCCCCTGCTCCAACCTCCAACCTCCAACAATCTTTGTCCCCATGTGCAGTTGCAAACCATAGTCTGGCTATTTTTGGCAATTTGGAGCAAAGGATTCTTCCTTCCTGAGAGCCCTTTCAGGTTATGTTGATATAGGACTTGTTTTACTGTGGATATAAATACTTTAGTACCTGTTTCCTCCAGCATCTTCATAGGTTCCTTTGCTGTTGTTCTGGGATTGATTTGCACTTTTCACACCAAAGTACGTTCATCTCTAGGAGACAGAACTCGTCTCCTTTCTGAGCGGTATGACGGCTGAGTGGTCCCGTGGTGTTTATACTTGAGTACTATCGTTTGTAAAGATGAACATGGTACCTTCAGGGTTTTGGAAATTGCTCCCAAGGATGAACCAGACTGTGGAGGTCTACAACTTTTTTCGAAGGTCTTTGCTGATTTCTTTTGATTTTCCCATGATGTCAAGCAAAGAGGCACTGAGTTTGAAGGTAGGCCTTGAAATACATCCACAGGTACACCTCCAATTGCCTCAAATTATGTCAATTAGCCTATCAGAAGCATCTAAAGCCATGTCATCGTTTTCTGGAGTTTTCCAAGCTGCTTAGAGGCACAGTGTATGTAGACTTCTGACCAGCTGGAATTGTGATACAGTGAATTATAAGTGAAAAGAAATGGTCTGTAAACAATTGTTTGAAAAATGTATTGTGTAATGCGTAAAGTCCTTTGTGTAAAGTCCTAACCGACTTGCCAAAACAATGGTCTGTTAAAAATACATTTTTGGAATGGTTGAAAAACAAGTTTTAATTACTCCAAACTAAGTGTATGTAAACTTCCAACTTCAACTGTGTGTAACAGTCCCCTGCAGAGTTTGGACTGAATGGGAAGGGAAGCAAGAGGCTAGAGTGGTAACAGAGTATACCCGGTCTTTGTTTTGGCCTCAGTAGGTCCCTGTACTGTGCCAGATGTGATCTGTAGATGTATAGTGATTACTGATCCCTTGTATCCAGAGAGTCTTACAGTAGTGAGTCATTTAGCAGATATCCAGAGAGACGTATAGTAGTGAGTCATTTAGCAGATATCCAGAGAGACGTATAGTAGTGAGTCATTTAGCGGACACTCTTATCCAGAGAGACTTACAGTAGTGTCATTTAGCAGATATCCAGAGACTTACAGTAGTGAGTCATTTAGCAGATATCCAGAGACTTACAGTAGTGTCATTTAGCAGATGTTCTTATCCAGAGAGACTTACAGTAGTGTCATTTAGCAGACTCTCTTATCCAGAGAGACTTACAGTAGTGAGTCATTTAGCAGATGTTCTTATCCAGAGAGACTTACAGTAGTGTCATTTAGCAGATGTTCTTATCCAGAGAGACTTACAGTAGTGTCATTTAGCAGATGTTCTTATCCAGAGAGACTTACAGTAGTGTCATTTAGCAGATGTTCTTATCCAGAGAGACTTACAGTAGTGTAATTTAGCAGATGCTCTTATCCAGAGAGACTTACAGGAGTGTCATTTAGCAGATGTTCTTATCCAGAGAGACTTACAGTAGTGTCATTTAGCAGATGTTCTTATCCAGAGAGACTTACAGTAGTGTAATTTAGCAGATGTTCTTATCCAGAGAGACTTACAGGAGTGTCATTTAGCAGATGTTCTTATCCAGAGAGACTTACAGTAGTGTAATTTAGCAGATGCTCTTATCCAGAGAGACTTACAGTAGTGTAATTTAGCAGATGTTCTTATCCAGAGAGACTTACAGTAGTGTCATTTAGCAGATGTTCTTATCCAGAGAGACTTACAGTAGTGTCATTTAGCAGATGTTCTTATCCAGAGTGACTTACAGTAGTGTCATTTAGCAGATGTTCTTATCCAGAGAGACTTACAGTAGTGAGTCATTTAGCAGATGCTCTTATCCAGAGAGACTTACAGTAGTGAGTCATTTAGCAGGCTCTCTTATCCAGAGAGACTAACAGTAGTGAGTCATTTAGCAGATGTTCTTATCCAGAGAGACTAACAGTAGTGAGTCATTTAGCATATGTTCTTATCCAGAGAGACTTACAGTAGTGAGTCATTTAGCAGACTCTCTTATCCAGAGAGACTAACAGTAGTGAGTCATTTAGCAGATGTTCTTATCCAGAGAAACTAACAGTAGTGAGTCATTTAGCATATGTTCTTATCCAGAGAGACTTACAGTAGTGAGTCATTTAGCAGATGTTCTTATCCAGAGAGACTTACAGTAGTGAGTCATTTAGCAGATGTTCTTATCCAGAGAGACTTACAGTAGTGAGTCATTTAGCAGATGTTCTTATCCAGAGAGACTTACAGTAGTGAGTCATTTAGCAGATGTTCTTATCCAGAGAGACTTACAGTAGTGAGTCATTTAGCAGATGTTCTTATCCAGAGAGACTTACAGTAGTGAGTCATTTAGCAGATGTTCTTATCCAGAGAGACTTACAGTAGTGAGTCATTTAGCAGATGTTCTTATCCAGAGAGACTTACAGTAGTGAGTCATTTAGCAGATGTTCTTATCCAGAGAGACTTACAGTAGTGAGTCATTTAGCAGATGTTCTTATCCAGAGAAACTAACAGTAGTGAGTCATTTAGCAGATGTTCTTATCCAGAGAGACTTACAGTAGTGAGTCATTTAGCAGATGTTCTTATCCAGAGAGACTAACAGTAGTGAGTCATTTAGCAGATGCTCTTATCCAGAGAGACTTACAGTAGTGAGTCATTTAGCATACTCTCTTATCCAGAGAGACTAACAGTAGTGAGTCATTTAGCAGACTCTCTTATCCATGTTTTTGTACCCCCCCCCCCTACTGGTCCCCAGTGAAAATCGAACCCTCATCCCTGGCATTGCAAGCGTCATGTTCTACCAACTGATTCACATGGGACCCCTTATAACAGCCATGTGATCTGTGGCAACAGATGTGTTTTAATAGGCATAATGTCCATATAACATTCTTCCAGGAGTCTTGATGATCATCCAGGTGCTTTCAGGTGCTTTTTGGCAAACTTTAGGCAACTTTTTGGATGAGATGGGTCCCATTATGTCAGGCAAAAACGAAACACAGCATTCCATTGTAAGAACCCCATACCAACGGCCAAGAATGGTGGTGGTAGTGAGATTGTTTGGGGATGCTTTCCTGCCTCATGATCTGGACAACTTGCCTTAATAGAAGGAATCATGAATTCTGCTTTGTATCAGATAATTCTACAGGAGAATGTCAGGCCTGAAGCTGAAGTACAGCTCCAAAACACACAATTAAGTTTACCTGAAAATGGTTAAAAAGCAACATATTTGAAGTTTTGGAATTGCCTAGTCAAAGTCCAGACCTAATCCCAATTGAGATATTGTGGCAGGATTTGAAACGAGCAGTTCATGCTTGAAAACCCCTCAATGTCGCTAAGGTAAAGCAGTTCGGCATGCAAGAGTGGGACAAAATTCCTCCACAGTGATGTGAGAGACTGATCAACAACTACAGAAAGCATTTGGTTGTAGTTATTGCAGCTAAAGGTGGCACGACCAGTTATTGACTATAAGGAGGCAATCACTTTTTCACACAGGTGAATTGGGTGTTGCATAACTGTTAATGAAACAAATCAAATAAGTATACATTTTTTGTAATTTGTAAACTCAGGTTCCCTTTATCTAATATTAGGTTTAGATTGAAGATCTGGTAACATTCAGTATAAAAAATATGCAGAAATAGAGAAAATCAGAAATGAGGAAAATACTTTTTCTCAGCATTGTATATTCATTTAAAGTCAGCTGTCTATTATTCTAATGAACAATGCTGACTGAAGGTCAGTTTAGCAGTTTCTGTTGTATGGTTAAGGTTAAGCTGATCCTAGATCTGTGCCTAAAAGTAACTTCTAAAAGTAACTTCTACCCAGTGTCTATCTTCAGAACAGTCTGTCATACAGAATAATCATGTCAAAAGGCCCCTTAATACAAACCACACTTTAAAGACGCAAACATGGGCCTGGTCATGTGGAGCCCTCCATATGTTGGAAAGACTTTAATGGTCGTACGGCTAGGGGTAAATTAGGGATACACAAGTAAGGGGGCAAAAAAATGACAAATGGATGAATCAACAAACACATCGACACACACACACACACACATGGACGCACACACAAACGCACACACACACACACACACTCTGAGATATAGCTGAAAGATGCTGTGCTGTTATCTTCAGAGTGATGAGAGAATAGAACAGAAGAAACTCCTCCCACTCTCAGTTTAGCTGCCTTTATCAAGTGACATCACAACCATTTGAGAGACCATGTTGTGTGAATGACACTTCAACTGACAAATATAAATAACCATAATCTGACCATCTGTCAGACACCACCATGATGACACACCAAATGATGACCACCAATCAGAGACCATTATGATGACACACCAAATGATGACCACCAATCAGAGACCACTGTGATGACACACCAAATGAGTTTGATGGATCCTTTTTGTTTTCTTCTAAAGCCTCTTAAAGGGAAAGCAATCACAAAGTACTCAGATTACATTACTGAGTTTGGGTGATCTAAATGTTATATTACATTTTTGGACAGGGATGCTGGCCCCTGTTGACTCCAATGCTTCCCACAATTGTGTCAAGTTGGCTAGATTTCATTTGGGTGGTGGACCATTCCTGATACACAC
>NC_088406.1:14478625-14693625 GCF_034236695.1 Oncorhynchus nerka
TTGAGATTGTTTGTCACTGGCTTAGACACTATACATCATAACGTCAAAATGGATTATTTATTTTTATGAATTAAAAATGAAAATCTGAAATGTCTTCGGTCAATAAATACTCAACCCTTTTCTTATGGCCTAAATAACTTTCGGAATAGAAATTTGCTTTAATTTTATTTTATTTTAACTAGGCAAGTCAGTTAAGAACACATTCTTATTTATGATGATGGACTACCCCGGCCAAACCCGTGCAACGCTGGGTCAATTGTGACCCAATTGTGCCACCCTATGGGACTCCCAATCACGGCCAGATGTAATACAGCCTGGATTCAAACCAGGGACTGTAGTGACGCCTCTTGCACTGAGATGCAGTGCCGCTGCGACACTCGGGAGACCAATATTTTTCACCCAATGTTTGCTGGTCTGATGGACCCGCAACATCATTGGGTTTTTAAACAATACATCCATAATAATTTACAGTAATTTATGGAAATGATTCATGAGCCCCATTGAAGACAAGTTAAGGCCACCACATGAGTACATGTGAGGGAGAGGTAGAGAGAGAGCGAGAGGGAGAACGTGTGAGCGTGAGACAGATGGAGAGAGAGAGAGGGAGAGCACAGACAAACACACAATATATACAGTGTAGAAAATAGATAAGAGAACACGACTCAGACCCACGTGGAAGCTTTGATGACATCACAGTGTTTTCATTCTACAATTTCTTTAAAAAAATGTACCTTCTAACAGTTTATTATTTTCCCCACCAACTGTCACTCGCTCATCTCAATAACACAGACAAGTTGTTCATCCAGATCAAAGGCCTGATGATGACACATCTCAATAACACAGACAAGTTGCTACTCCAGATCAAAGGCCCGATGATGACACATCTCAATAACACAGACAAGTTGTTCCTTCAGATCAAAGGCCTGACGGTAAGGTTTTAGAGGAAGCATATTGATTAATCTCAGATTGGATCAAGGTGGATGATCTCTAGTGAAGAATGTCCGGTATGCTTCAGCAGAGAAAGGACATTTGAATGCAAAGCGTAGTCAGAGGTCTCCCTTCTGTTTGCCTGTGCATGTGCTTGTGTGTGTGTACAAACAACCAGGCCAGACTAAGCAGTGTGCCCCAAAACACTGGGTGGTGCCTGGTGTTCCAGACAGTGCTGCTAATTGAATATGTGTTCTGACTGTGCTCTTCCTCTTGTAATAAACCCAAATCATTATCATCCCACACAGAGACACACCACACGCCATTCTGTACATGCACACACACACACACACACAATCTGGACAGACAGACAGACAGACAGACAGACAGACAGACAGACAGACAGACAGACAGACAGACAGACAGACAGACAGACAGACAGACAGACAGACAGACAGACAGACAGACAGACAGACAGACAATTATATTATTCAAACAACCTCACAGTCTCAATGTAGAATTAGATGTTTATTCACGTTTACTATAAATGTCAAATTTTGAAATTCCTCCAAATGTAAAATGTAGAAAGTTAACCATTAAGGTTTAGGATACAGTTAAACGAGGTTTTGGCACTCATTCGGAATGGTCAAGGTCAGGGTTTAGAATAGGGTTAGCACATAGCAATTTAAAACAAGTGCTGTCCACTGGAATTCAACGTTAAACCTTCTGATTCAGAGTCAAGGGATTACGACCATCCGCCCCCCACGTCCACAACACCCTAGCAAAACCCTAACGTACTTAGTAGTACTAACTGTTTTTCTAGGGGCCAATTGTGAAGGCTTTTCCTAATGTCCCTAGAACACGGATAGACGTCCAATCACTCTTGACAGATCTGAACGAATTTTCATCAGTGTCTCGCAGTCACTGTGTCACAGTGACAAACTCCCTTCCTCTCAACCATCCCTCCAAACACATAGACCCACACCTGTTCTACCCCCCCCATACACACACACACACACACACACACACACACACACACACACACAACCACTGGAACTAACGATTAGAACGGAAATCAAGTTGAGGTCCCAGTGCCAAAACACGTATTATTATGTTTACAGCAGAATGAATAATTGATTATTGTATGGTTATATGGGAGTTTAATGATGTGTGATGCTCAGGTAGATGGCTCGCTGCAGTTGAGAACAATAATTAGGGTCTAATTCCATTCCTAATACAAACACACACACCCACATACACACACACTGCATCCCTTCCCTAATTAGCGTTATACTCCGACACTCTGAAAAGTTGCAACCCTTAGTTCCACTCCAGCAGAGGGTGTAAATGACACAGATCTCAATGGTGTATAATGCCTTCTAATCCCTCCAAGTTCCATGGTAAAATGAACACATTCAAAATAAGATTTATTTTATTGTTTAAAAAAACAAAACACATTTCAGGTTAGTTGATTTATGTTACACATAACTGACAATTATATGAGACATTCAAACAGAAAATTGTGAATTGTGATAATTAAAATAACACATTCTCCGGCAGTGCTCTGTTTATGTGAATCTGATTAAATGTTGCTTTTCCACATGAGCATGAAGCCCTGGTCCACGTAGACTGATAAGGCAGTGGCATCAGCAATCAGCTCCTAGAAGAAAACACACACACACAAACATCAGTCCAAACTCATCTCTCATCACCACACTGATGATCACAAACAATGCATTGCGTGGATGATTTAGTACACACACACACACACACACACACACACACACACACACACACACACACACACACACACACATGGACATGTAAACACACACACACACACACACACACAAGTCATGTAAACACACACACATTATGTAAACACACACACAGTATGTAAACACACACACAGCATGTAAACAAACACACAGCATGTAAACAAACACACAGCATGTAAACAAACACACACAGTATGTAAACACACACACACAACATGTAAACACACACACACAGTATGTAAACACACACACACTCACACAGACTGATAAGGCAGTGGCATCAGCAATCAGCTCCTAGAAGAAAACACACTATCAGTCCAAACTCATCTCTCATCACCACACTGATGATCACAAACAATGCATTGCGTGGATGATTTAGTACACACACACACACACACACACACACACACACACACACACACACACACACACACACACACACACACACACACACACACACACACACACACACACACAACATGTAAACACACACATGGACATGTAAACACACACACACACACACACACACACACACACAGCATGTAAACACACACACACAGTATGTAAACACACACACACAGTATGTAAACACACACACAGTATGTAAACACACACACAGTATGTAAACACACACACACAGTATGTAAACACACACACACAGTATGTAAACACACACACACAGTATGTAAACACACACACAGTATGTAAACACACACACAGTATGTAAACACACACACGGCATGTAAACACACACACACACACACACACACACACACACACACATGGACATGTAAACACACACACACACACACACACAGCATGTAAACACACACACACAGTATGTAAACACACACACAGTATGTAAACACACACACACAGTATGTAAACACACACACACACACAGTATGTAAACACACACACAGTATGTAAACACACACACAGTATGTAAACACACAACACACACACACACACACACACACACACACACACACACACACACACACACACACACACACACACACACACACACACACACACACACACACACAGCATGTAAACACACACATGGCAGGTAAACACAAACACACAACATGATCAGAACTCTGAGAACTCACGGGACATACAAACAAAATAGTCATTTTCACCAATCTTGTTTGGGGAAAGCAAATGTGAAAATGGGTAGATAGTGGAGATGCAAACCCTTCAGATATAATATGTATCATGGTGATTACAGACTATGATTATAGTTCCATGCGATCTGAGCTTGAAACCTGTAGATTCCACAGAAAAATATAATTCACTATGATTAGAGCTTCCCTGCAAAACATCACCGCACACATACATAGGCGTGTTTGTGTGTGTGTGTGTGTGTGTGTGCATGTGTGTGTGTTTGTGTGTGCGTGTGTGTAGCAGTGACAACCTAACACTAACATTGTAAAGAGAGATGGAACAGCCTGTTATTTGAACTTGTTATCCAGTGTAAAAACACTAAAGGAGATGAATGGATGGGCTGCTGCTGCAAATACCATTTATTCAAATGCATGTCTACTGTATCTCTCTGAGTCTGTGCCTGTCAGTCTCTTATGTTCCCTCTCAAATTATTATTTATGGAGTGTGTCGCTATCGGTTACAAGGTGCTGAATACAGTATACCTCCATATAAAGAGTCTTTGTCACAGGGTAAATGAGGACACAGACAAAATGTCATCTTCCAAACATGTCCTCTAACCATCCGTTCCCTCTGCCCTCGGTGATCGTCTTACTACTGCCATCCATCTCCTCTGCTGTCGATTAGTATTGTCTTACACTTCCTGTACTCTCTGGGCAACTTCCTCTGGCTGCTCCTCCTGGTCGTAGCTCATGTTTATGACAAAGGAACCACAAGGTGACCTCCCTGGTTACAGCTATTAGATGATGAGTCATGGCAGACATCTTGTTCTGGCAGATGATCACCCATCCACTAGCAGACACTGTGGAGAGGTGAAGAGGGGTGGGTCCAATTCTAAGCCTACAGTCTCGTCACTGCTGTAAGACAGCCAGTGGCACAATGTGCTTGGCCCAAAGCCAAAGACTTACTGGGGGGTAGAATAGATCTCTGAGAAGACATGCTCTTCTTTATCAGCTCTGCATCTTTACAAGTATTTTTAAACTGTCTTATATAGACAATCCCGTCCTTACAAGAGGAAAGCCCCAAAAATGTTTCAAAGACTCCAGTCACCCAAGTCATAGACTGTTCTCTCTGCTACCGCACGGCAAACGGTACCAGAGCGCCAAGTCTAGGACCAAAAGGCTCCTTAATAGCTTTTACCCCCCCGGCCATAAGACTGCTGAACAGCTAATCAAATGGCCATCCGGGCTATTTACATTGGTCACTTTACAAATGACCTCAACTAAACTGTACCCCCGCACATTGACCCGGTACAGGGACGCCCTGTATATAGCCTCGTTACTAACCTGTACCCCTGCACATTGACCCGGTACAGGGACGCCCTGTATATAGCCTCGTTACTAACCTGTACCCCCGCACATTGACCCGGTACAGGGACGCCCTGTATATAGCCTCGTTACTAACCTGTACCCCTGCACATTGACCCGGTACAGGGACGCCCTGTATATAGCCTCGTTACTAACCTGTACCCCTGCACATTGACCCGGTACAGGGACGCCCTGTATATAGCCTCGTTACTAACCTGTACCCCTGCACATTGACCCGGTACAGGGACGCCCTGTATATAGCCTCGTTACTAACCTGTACCCCTGCACATTGACCCGGTACAGGGACGCCCTGTATATATCCTCGTTACTAACCTGTACCCCTGCACATTGACCCGGTACAGGGACGCCCTGTATATAGCCTCGTTACTAACCTGTACCCCTGCACATTGACCCGGTACAGGGACGCCATGTATATAGCCTCGTTACTAACCTGTACCCCCGCACATTGACCCGGTACAGGGACGCCCTGTATATAGCCTCGTTACTAACCTGTACCCCCGCACATTGACCCGGTACAGGGACGCCCTGTATATAGCCTCGTTACTAACCTGTACCCCTGCACATTGACCCGGTACAGGGACGCCCTGTATATAGCCTCGTTACTAACCTGTACCCCTGCACATTGACCCGGTACAGGGACGCCCTGTATATAGCCTCGTTACTAACCTGTACCCCTGCATATTGACCCGGTACAGGGACGCCCTGTATATAGCCTCGTTACTAACCTGTACCCCTGCACATTGACCCGGTACAGGGACGCCCTGTATATAGCCTCGTTACTAACCTGTACCCCGCACATTGACCCGGTACAGGGACGCCCTGTATATAGCCTCGTTACTAACCTGTACCCCTGCACATTGACCCGGTACAGGGACGCCCTGTATATAGCCTCGTTACTAACCTGTACCCCTGCATATTGACCCGGTACAGGGACGCCCTGTATATAGCCTCGTTACTAACCTGTACCCCTGCACATTGACCCGGTACAGGGACGCCCTGTATATAGCCTCGTTACTAACCTGTACCCCTGCACATTGACCCGGTACAGGGACGCCCTGTATATAGCCTCGTTACTAACCTGTACCCCTGCACATTGACCCGGTACAGGGACGCCCTGTATATAGCCTCGTTACTAACCTGTACCCCTGCACATTGACCCGGTACAGGGACGCCCTGTATATAGCCTCGTTACTAACCTGTACCCCTGCACATTGACCCAGTACAGGGACGCCCTGTATATAGCCTCATTACTAACCTGTACCCCTGCACATTGACCCGGTACAGGGACGCCCTGTATATAGCCTCGTTACTAACCTGTACCCCTGCACATTGACCCGGTACAGGGACGCCCTGTATATAGCCTCGTTACTAACCTGTACCCCTGCACATTGACCCGGTACAGGGACGCCCTGTATATAGCCTCGTTACTAACCTGTACCCCTGCACATTGACCCGGTACAGGGACGCCCTGTATATAGCCTCGTTACTAACCTGTACCCCTGCACATTGACCCGGTACAGGGACGCCCTGTATATAGCCTCGTTACTAACCTGTACCCCTGCACATTGACCCGGTACAGGGACGCCCTGTATATAGCCTCGTTACTAACCTGTACCCCTGCACATTGACCCGGTACAGGGACGCCCTGTATATAGCCTCGTTACTAACCTGTACCCCAGCACATTGACCCGGTACAGGGACGCCCTGTATATAGCCTCGTTACTAACCTGTACCCCTGCACATTGACCCGGTACAGGGACGCCCTGTATATAGCCTCGTTACTAACCTGTACCCCTGCACATTGACCCGGTACAGGGACGCCCTGTATATAGCCTCGTTACTAACCTGTACCCCTGCACATTGACCCGGTACAGGGACGCCCTGTATATAGCCTCGTTACTAACCTGTACCCCTGCACATTGACCCGGTACAGGGACGCCCTGTATATAGCCTCGTTACTAACCTGTACCCCTGCACATTGACCCGGTACAGGGACGCCCTGTATATAGCCTCGTTACTAACCTGTACCCCAGCACATTGACCCGGTACAGGGACGCCCTGTATATAGCCTCGTTACTAACCTGTACCCCTGCACATTGACCCGGTACAGGGACGCCCTGTATATAGCCTCGTTACTAACCTGTACCCCTGCACATTGACCCGGTACAGGGACGCCCTGTATATAGCCTCGTTACTAACCTGTACCCCTGCACATTGACCCGGTACAGGGACGCCCTGTATATAGCCTCGTTACTAACCTGTACCCCAGCACATTGACCCGGTACAGGGACGCCCTGTATATAGCCTCGTTACTAACCTGTACCCCTGCACATTGACCCGGTACAGGGACGCCCTGTATATAGCCTCGTTACTAACCTGTACCCCTGCACATTGACCCGGTACAGGGACGCCCTGTATATAGCCTCGTTACTAACCTGTACCCCTGCACATTGACCCGGTACAGGGACGCCCTGTATATAGCCTCGTTACTAACCTGTACCCCTGCACATTGACCCGGTACAGGGACGCCCTGTATATAGCCTCGTTACTAACCTGTACCCCTGCACATTGACCCGGTACAGGGACGCCCTGTATATAGCCTCGTTACTAACCTGTACCCCAGCACATTGACCCGGTACAGGGACGCCCTGTATATAGCCTCGTTACTAACCTGTACCCCTGCACATTGACCCGGTACAGGGACGCCCTGTATATAGCCTCGTTACTAACCTGTACCCCTGCACATTGACCCGGTACAGGGACGCCCTGTATATAGCCTCGTTACTAACCTGTACCCCTGCACATTGACCCGGTACAGGGACGCCCTGTATATAGCCTCGTTACTAACCTGTACCCCTGCACATTGACCCGGTACAGGGACGCCCTGTATATAGCCTCGTTACTAACCTGTACCCCTGCACATTGACCCGGTACAGGGACGCCCTGTATATAGCCTCGTTACTAACCTGTACCCCAGCACATTGACCCGGTACAGGGACGCCCTGTATATAGCCTCGTTACTAACCTGTACCCCTGCACATTGACCCGGTACAGGGACGCCCTGTATATAGCCTCGTTATTGTTATGTCATTTTCTTGTGTTACTTTTTTTATTTATCTAGTAAATATTTTCTTAACTCTATTCCCTTGAAGTGCATTTATGGTGAAGTGCTTTTAAGTAAGCATTCTCACGGTAAGGTAACATTGTATTCGGTGCATTTTATTTGAACCTTACCCATGTCTACTGAAAATAATATTGGTTTGTTCTGAGTGTGTTGTGGTGGTTGGGTTTGGTATGTTTTGGAGTGGTTTGTTGTGGTGTGTTTTGGTGTGGTGTGGTATGGTATGTTTTGGAGTGGTTTGTTGTGGTGTGTTTTGGTGTGGTATGTTTTGGAGTGGTGTGTTTTCATGTGGTGTGGTGTATTTTAGTGTGGGGTGGTGTTTTGGTGTGGTGTTTTGTGGTTTATTTTGGAGTTGTGTGTTGTGGTGTGTTGTGGTGTGTTTTGGTGTGGTGTGGTGTGTTTCGGTGTTGTGTGGTGTGGTGTATGTCTCACCTCAGTGTTGGTGTGGCTTTGTGGTGATCTTGTTCACTGTTTCTAAGCCATCTAGTATTGTCACTTTTGTGATGGGAACGCTCCCGGCCCCTTCACCACACCTCCCCCACCTCCACCACAACTTCACCTCACCGCCCCCACACCTTCACCACACTCGGGTTCAGCCTCCCCCACAACTTCACCACACCCAGATTCAGCCTCCCCCACATCTCCCCTACACCTCCTCCACACCTCCACATTTCCCCTACACCTCCTTCACATCTCCCCTACACCTCCACTACACCTCCTCCACATCTCCCCTACACCTCCTTCATTTCTCCCCTACACCTCCAGATCTCCCCTACACCTCCACTACACCTCCTCCATACCTCCCCTACACCTCCTTCACATCTCCCCTACACCTCCACTACACCTCCTCCACATCTCCCCTACACCTCCTTCATTTCTCCCCTACACCTCCAGATCTCCCCTACGCCTCAACTACACCCCCTCACACCTCCCTATACCTCCTCCACATCTCCCCTACACCTCCTTCATTTCTCCCCTACACCTCCAGATCTCCCCTACACCTCCACATCTTCCCTACGCCTCAACTACACCCCCTCACACCTCCCCTATACCTCCTCCACATCTCCCCTACACCTCCACTACACCTCCTCCACCCCCTCCACATCTCCCCTACACCTCCTCCACACCTCCACTACACCTCCTCTATATCTCCCCTACACCTCCTCTACACCTCCCCTACATCTCCCCTACACCTCCTCCACATCTCCCCTACACCTCCTCCACATTTCCCCTACACCTCCACTACACCTCCTCCACACCTCCCTACACCTCCTCCACACCTCCTCCACATCTCCCCTACACCTCCCCTACACCTCCCCTACACCTCCTCCACATCTCCCCTACACCTCCTCCACACCTCCCCTACACCTCCTCCACCCCTCCACACCTTCCCTACACCTCCTCCTCCACATCTACCCTACACCTCCTGCTCCACACCTCCTCCACATCTCCACTACACCTCCTCCACATCTCACCTACATCTCCCCTACAACTCTCTATATCTCCCCTACACCTCCTGCTCCACACCTCCTCCACACCTCCCCTACACCTCCTTCAATTTTCCCATACACCTCCTCCACATCTCCCCTACACCTCCACTACACCTCCTCCACATCTCCCCTACACCTCCACATTTCCCCTACACCTCCTCCACATCTCCCCTACACCTCCCCTACACCTCCACTACACCTCCTCCATACCTCCACTACACCTCCTCCACATCTCCCCTACACCTCCCCTACACCTCCACTACACCTCCTCCATACCTCCACTACACCTCCTCCACACCTCCCCTACACCACATCTCCCCTACGCCTCAACTACACCTCCTCCACACCTCCCCTACACCTCCTCCACACCTCCCCTACACCTCCTCCACATTTCCCCTACACCTCCACTACACCTCCTCCACCCCTCCACATCTCCACTACACCTCCTCCACACCTTCACTACACCTCCTCCACATTTCCCCTACACCTCCACTACACCTCCTCCACCCCCTCCACACATCCCCTATACCTCCTCCACATCTCCCCTACACCTCCCCCTACACCTCCACTACACCTCCTCCATACCTCCACTACACCTCCTCCACATCTCCCCTACACCTCCCCTACACCTCCACTACACCTCCTCCATACCTCCACTACACCTCCTCCACACCTCCCCTACACCTCCTCCACATCTCCCCTACGCCTCAACTACACCTCCTCCCACCTCCCCTACACCTCCTCCACACCTCCCCTACACCTCCTCCACACCTCCCCTACACCTCCTCCACATTTCCCCTACACCTCCACTACACCTCCTCCACCCCCTCCACATCTCCACTACACCTTCTCCACACCTTCACTACACCTCCTCCACATTTCCCCTACACCTCCTCCACCCCCTCCACACATCCCCTATACCTCCTCCACATCTCCCCTACACCTCCACTACACCTCCTCCACACCTCCACTACACCTCCTCTATATCTCCCCTACACCTCCTCCACATCTCCCCTACACCTCCTCTACACCTCCTCCACACCTCCCCTACACCTCCTTCATTTCTCCCCTACACCTCCTCCACATCTCCCCTACACCTCCTCCATACCTCCCCTACACCTCCTCCACATCTCCCCTACACCTCCTCCATACCTCCACTACACCTCCTCCACATCTCACCTACACCTCCTCCACATCTCCCCTACACCTCCTCTACACCTCCTCCACACCTCCCCTACACCTCCTCTACACCTCATCCACACCTCCCCTACACCTCCACTACACCTCCTCCACACCTCCCTACACCTCCTCCACCCCTCCACATCTCTCCTACACCTCCTCCATACCTCCACTACACCTCCTCTACACCTCCACTACACCTCCTCCACACCTCCTCTACACCTCCTCCACCCCTCCACATCTCTCCTACACCTCCTCCACACCTCCTCTACACCTCCTCCACCCCCTCCACATCTCTCCTACACCTCCTCCACACCTCCCCTACCCCTCCACTACACCTCCTCCACACCTCCCCTACACCTCCTCCACCCCCTCCACATCTCTCCTACACCTCCTTCACACCTCCACTACACCTCCTCTATATCTTCCCCTACACCTCCTCTACACCTCCACTACACCTCCTCCACACCTCCTCTACACCTCCTCCACCCCCTCCACATCTCTCCTACACCTCCTCCACACCTCCACTACACATCCTCTACATCTCCCCTACACCTCCTCCACACCTCCACTACACCTCCTCTATATCTCCCCTACACCTCCTCCACACCTCCCCTACACCTCCTCCACAGCTCCCGACACCTCCTCTATATCTCCCCTACACCTCCTCTACACCTCCTCCACACCTCCCCTACACCTCCTCCACATCTCCCCTACACCTCCTCTACACCTCCTCCACACCTCCCCTACACCTCCACTACACCTCCTCCACACCTCCCCTACACCTCCTCCACCCCCTCCACATCTCTCCTACACCTCCTCCATACCTCCACTACACCTCCTCTACATCTCCCCCCTACACCTCCTCCACACCTCCACTACACCTCCTCTATATCTCCCCTACACCTCCTCCACACCTCCCCTACACCTCCTCCACAGCTCCCCTACACCTCCTCTATATCTCCCCTACACCTCCTCTACACCTCCTCCACACCTCCCCTACACCTCCTCCACATCTCCCCTACACCTCCTCTACACCTCCTCCACACCTCCCCTACACCTCCACTACACCTCCTCCACACCTCCCCTACACCTCCTCCACCCCCTCCACATCTCTCCTACACCTCCTCCATACCTCCACTACACCTCCTCTACATCTCCCCTACATCTCCACTACACCTCCTCCACACCTCCCCTACACCTCCTCCACCCCCTCCACATCTCTCCTACACCTCCTTCAAACCTCCACTACACCTCCTCTACACCTCCACTACACCTCCTCCACACCTCCTCTCACCTCCTCCACCCCCTCCACATCTCTCCTACACCTCCTCCACACCTCCTCTACACCTCCTCCACCCCCTCCACATCTCTCCTACACCTCCTCCACACCTCCCCTACCCCTCCACTACACCTCCTCCACACCTCCCCTACACCTCCTCCACCCCCTCCACATCTCTCCTACACCTCCTTCACACCTCCACTACACCTCCTCTATATCTTCCCCTACACCTCCTCTACACCTCCACTACACCTCCTCCACACCTCCTCTACACCTCCTCCACCCCCTCCACATCTCTCCTACACCTCCTCCACACCTCCACTACACATCCTCTACATCTCCCCTACACCTCCTCCACACCTCCACTACACCTCCTCTATATCTCCCCTACACCTCCTCCCACATCCCCTACACCTCCTCCACAGCTCCCCTACACCTCCTCTATATCTCCCCTACACCTCCTCTACACCTCCTCCACACCTCCCCTACACCTCCTCCACATCTCCCCTACACCTCCTCTATATCTCCCCTACACCTCCTCCACACCTCACCCACAACTTCACTACACCTCCCCAACACCTTCAGCTCACCTCCCCTACTCCTTCACCACACCCAGGGTCAGCCTCTCATCCACCTTTTCATCCACCTTTCTCATCAAAAGGAGAAAAAGGACAAAGAGCAAATGTAAACAGTATATCATGATTATTCAACCATGCTGGTCATTTATGAACATTTGAACATCTTGGCCACGTTCTGTTATAATCTCCACCCGGCACAGCCAGAAGAGGACTGGCCACCCCACATATGCTCTCTCTAATTCTCTCTTTCTTTCTCTCTCTCGGAGGACCTGAGCCCTAGGACCATGCCCCAGGACTACCTGACATGATGACTCCTTGCTGTCCCCAGTCCACCTGACTGTGCTGCTGCTCCAGTTTCAACTGTTCTGCCTTATTATTATTCGACCATGCTGGTCATTTATGAACATTTGAACATCTTGGTCATGTTCTGTTATAATCTACCCGGCACAGCCAGAAGAGGACTGGCCACCCCACATAGCCTGGTTCCTCTCTAGGTTTCTTCCTAGGTTTTGGCCTTTCTAGGGAGTTTTTCCTAGCCACCGTGCTTTTACACCTGCATTGTTTGCTGTTTGGGGTTTTAGGCTGGGTTTCTGTACAGCACTTTGAGATATCAGCTGATGTACGAAGGGCTATATAAATACGTTTGATTTGATTTGATTTGATTTGATGATTGATAGTAAATGTAAACAGTGTATGATCATAATTGATAGTAAATGTAAACAGTATTTCATGACGATTGACAGTAAATGTAAACAGTTGTATTTGAACCAATGTAACAACAGCACTATTACAGACCATGCACACTACTACAAAGTAGACACCTCTTTAAAGGGTAATACTACACTACCACTGTCACGACTCCTACAGAAGGTGGCTCCCCCTCCTGTTCAGGTGGCGCTCGGCGGTCGTCGTCACCGGCCTACTAGCTGCCACTGAAGGTGGCTCCCCTTCCTGTTCAGGTGGCACTCGGCGGTCGTCGTCACCGGCCTCGCTGCCACTGAAGGTGGCTCCCCTTCCTGTTCAGCTGGCGCTCGGCGGTCGTCGTCACCGGCCTACTAGCTGCCACTGAAGGTGGCTCCCCTTCCTGTTCAGGTGGCACTCGGCGGTCGTCGTCACCGGCCTACTAGCTGCCACTGATCCCTTTTCCCCTTTCTGTTTATTGGTTTCACCTGTTTGTGTTTTAGGCTGATTTATTTACCAGTAGACCCGCCTGCTCTTTGTGCGGGATTGTTTTGTGTAACTTGTGTGCACGTCTGTGGGTAACGTGTTTCACATTTTGTGGGTTTTGCTGGACTGTTTAAGTCCCCGTGTTTGGGGCATTTGTTTTGTTGTGCGTTACAACCACCCCTTCTACAACCTACTTACCAAGACACACAGAAAGACACAAATGCCAACCCATTGACCTATGAACTCTCCATGGCTGGACTGATAAACAATTGGAGAGGAGTTGAGCTCATGGCTGTGTTCTGGTCCATTCTGGCTCCATTCTGGCCATGTTTATAATTTTCAGAATTATTTGTGGGTTTAAATCACCAGAAGGAGCTGCTCTGTGCTGTGGCTGTTCTGATTAACTAGCTCCTGCAAACAGGGCTCACTCACACACATATCCATCCAACGTCCATATTACCCAGCACTGACCTCACTGCCTGATTCCTCCTCCCACATCTGACTGTGGAAAATGGACCACACACACACACACACACACACACAGGCTCAGTCTTATCAGTGAAATTGTTTTGGAATGGGTCTGATGGCAGGCAGAGGACAGCCACAGATGTCTAGCTACCAAAGTGTGCGTGTGAGTGTGTGAGTGTGATTCCCATTGGTCCAGGCAATGACTGAGTGTCTGCCTATCACAAATAAAACAGAAACCCCTGGTTAGTAAACAGTGGTTTCTGGTTGAACCCAAAGCAAGACTTGGACATTAAGGCTTGACAAGCATAAAAGAGTGAGTGATGGAGAGCATGAGACAGGGTTATTACAGTAACACTTCCTGTCACTCCTCTTCTCTATTATATGACACAACCACCCTCACAACCTAACACAGGAGAGCAGCTCTCAAACCACTTCAAATACACTCCACCATGTCAGAGACAGACACTGTGTGTGTGTGTGTCTGTACATGTATTTGTGTGATGTATCTACTTGCCGATCCCTTCCACATCATCCCAGAACAGGGAACGACTCGAAGTTCCATTGTCGCTCAGGGCAACGATCAGCCCTAGAGGATTCTTCATACTGGGAGGGGGGGTGAGAGACAATCAGTAAGAGGGAATGAGAGCGAGAGAGAGGTGAGGAGGGTGGAAAGGAGAGAGAGAGAGAGAGAGAGAGAGAGAGAGAGAGAGAGAGAGAGAGAGGGTGGGTGGGTTGAAAGGGGTAGAGAGAGAGAGAGAGAGAGAGAGTGGGTGAGTGGGTGGGAGGGTTGAAAGGGGTAGAGAGGGAGAAAGAGAGAAAGAGAGAGAGAGAGAGAGAGTGGGTGGGTGGAAGGGTGGGAGGGTGGGTTGAAAGGGGTAGAGAGGGAGAGATAGAGAGAGAGAGAGGGTGGGTGGGTTGAAAGGGGTAGAGAGAGAGAGAGAGAGGGTGGGTGGGTGGGTTGAAAGGGGTAGAGAGTGAGAAAGAGAGAGAGGGTGGGTGGGTGGGTGGGAGGGTGGGTTGAAAGGGGTAGAGAGTGAGAAAGAGAGAGAGGGTGGGTGGGTGGGTGGGTGGGTGGGTGGGTGGGTTGAAGGGGTAGAGAGAGAGAGAGAGAGAGGGTGGGTGGGTGGGTTGAAAGGGGTAGAGAGAGAAAGAGAGAGAGGGTGGGTTGAAAGGGGTAGAGAGTGAGAAAGAGAGAGAGGGTGGGTGGGTGGGTGGGTGGGTTGAAAGGGGTAGAGAGTGAGAAAGAGAGAGAGGGTGGGTGGGTGGGTGGGTGGGTTGAAAGGGGTAGAGAGTGAGAAAGAGAGAGAGGGTGGGTGGGTGGGAGGGTGGGTTGAAAGGGGTAGAGAGGGAGAGATAGAGAGATAGAGAGAGGGTGGGTGGGTTGAAAGGGGTAGAGAGTGAGAGAGAGAGAGGGTGGGTGGGTTGAAAGGGGTAGAGAGTGAGAAAGAGAGAGAGAGGGGGTGGGTGGGTGGGAGGGTGGGTTGAAAGGGGTAGAGAGAGAGAGAGAGAGGGTGGGTGGGTGGGTTGAAAGGGGTAGAGAGTGAGAAAGAGAGAGAGGGTGGGTAGGTGGGTGGGTGGGAGGGTGGGTTGAAAGGGGTAGAGAGTGAGAAAGAGAGAGAGGGTGGGTGGGTGGGTGGGAGGGTGGGTGGGAGGGTGGGTTGAAAGGGGTAGAGAGAGAGAGAAAGAGGGTGGGTGGGTGTGTGGGAGGGTGGGTTGAAAGGGGTAGAGAGTGAGAAAGAGAGAGGGTGGGTGGGTGGGTGGGTTGAAAGGGGTAGAGAGGGAGAGATAGAGAGAGAGAGGGTGGGTGGGTTGAAAGGGGTAGAGAGAGAGAGAGGGTGGGTGGGTGGGTGGGTTGAAAGGGGTAGAGAAAGAGAGAGAGGGTGGGTTTGGGTTGAAAGGGGTAGAGAGTGAGAAAAAGAGAGAGAGGGTGGGTGGGTTGAAAGGGGTAGAGAAGAGAGAGAGGGTGGGTTTGGGTTGAAAGGGGTAGAGAGTGAGAAAGAGAGAGAGGGTGGGTGGGTGGGTGGGAGGGTGGGTTGAAAGGGTAGAGCGAGAGAGAGAGAGGGTGGGTGGGTGGGTTGAAAGGGGTAGAGAGTGAGAAAGAGAGAGAGGGTGGGTGGGTGGGTGGGTGGGAGGGTGGGTTGAAAGGGGTAGAGAGTGAGAAAGAGAGAGAGGGTGGGTGGGTGGGTTGGAGGGTGGGTTGAAAGGGGTAGAGAGAGAGAGAGAGAGGGTGGGTGGGTGTGTGGGAGGGTGGGTTGAAAGGGGTAGAGAGAGAGAGAGAGAGAGGGTGGGTGGGTGGGTGGGAGGGTGGGTTGAAAGGGGTAGAGAGTGAGAAAGAGAGAGAGGGTGGGTGGGTTGAAAGGGGTAGAGAGTGAGAAAGAGAGAGAGGGTGGGTGGGTGGGTGGGTGGGAGGGTGGGTTGAAAGGGGTAGAGAGTGAGAAAAGAGAGAGGGTGGGTGGGTGGGTGGGTGGGTTGAAAGGGGTAGAGAGTGAGAAAGAGAGAGAGGGTGGGTGGGTGGGTGGGTGGGTGGGTGGGTTGAAAGGGGTAGAGAGTGAGAAAAGAGAGAGAGGGTGGGTGGGTGGGTGGGAGGGTGGGTTGAAAGGGGTAGAGAGTGAGAAAGAGAGAGGGTGGGTGGGTGGGTGGGAGGGTGGGTTGAAAGGGGTAGAGAGTGAGAAAGAGAGAGAGGGTGGGTGGGTGGGTGGGAGGGTGGGTTGAAAGGGGTAGAGAGTGAGAAAGAGACAGATACATATAAAGAAGCTGATTGCAGACTGCTGAAGGACAATGACAAGTGTATGTCAACTGCAGTGCATTGTGGGGGTTTATTTATACCTATTTCTAAGGACAGACATTAATATTCATGCTGCTGTGAGTTACATCTGATCCCTCACCATTGCCTCCTTCCCTCCGCAATGAATATCACATCTAACACACACACACACACACACACACACACACACACACACCTACCTACCTACCTACCTATAGTGTGTTTTTTTCTCAGGTTTCTGCAAGGGAGGATGTATACTCCACTTACAAGGAAGTTGATGTAGTGGAGAGGCATTGGCATGGTTACCATCTGGCCCCTCACAACAACAGCCTTAGCCGGGACACAACATGACAATAAAATAAATAATGAATATGAATACAGCAGACATCCACATTTATTATAAATGTATTTTTAACATCAATTTATATGTTTTCAATAATTACAATATGTGTTTTTTGGCGCCTCACTCACGCCTTTTCTGGGATGTAGCCCTCTACATCTCTGGCCTCCTGTCAATCAAATATGGTCAAACAACACTTCAGAAAGATCCAGACCAGGACTTATGACATATCAGAACATTAAGCGTAATGTTTGAAAGAACATTGAAGTCCTGGTTGAAGTTGGAAGTTTACATACAATTTTGGAGTCATTAAAATGCGTTTTTCAACCAATCCACACATTACTTGTTAACAAACTATAGTTTGGGCAATTTGGTGAGGACATCTACTTTGTGTATGACACAAGTCATGTTTCTGTATACAGTTGAAGTCTAAAGTTTACATACAACTTAGCCAAATACATTTCAACTCAGTTTTTCACAATTCCTGACATTTAATCCAAGTAAACATTCCCTGTTTTAGGTCAGTTAGGACCGTCACATTATTTTAAGAATGTGAAATATCAGAATAATAGTAGAGAGAATGATTTATTTCAGCTTTTATTTCTTTCATCACATTCCCAGTGTGTCAGATGTTTACATTCACTCAATTAGTATTTGGTAGCGTTGCTTTTAAATTGTTTAGCTTGGGTCAAACATTTTGGGTAGCCTTCCACAAGCTTCCCACAATAAGTTGGGTGAATTTTGGCCCATTCTTCCTGACAGAGCTGGTGTAACTGAGTCAGGATTGTAGGCCTCCTTGCTCGCACACGGTTTTTCAGTTCTGCCCACAAATTTTCAATAGGAATGAGGTCAGGGCTTTGTGATGGCCACTCCAATACCTTGACTTAAGCCACTTAAGAAAACTCTTGGAATTCTCCTACAACCAGCTTCACCTGGAATGATTTTCCAACAGCCTTGAAGGAGTTCCCACATATCCTGAGCAATTGTTGGCATGCTTTTCCTTCACTCTGCAGTCCAACTCAGCCCAAACCATCTTAATTGGTTTGAGTTCGGGTGATTGTGGAGGACAGGTCATCTGATGCAGCTGTTCATCACTCTCCTTCTTGGTCAAATAGCCCTCACACAGCCTGGAGGTGTGTTTTGGGTCATTGTTCAGAAGGGAAGGCATATCGCTGCAGAATGCTGTGGTAGCCATGCTGGTTAAGTGTGCCTTGAATTCTAAATAAATCACTGACAGTGTCAGCAGCAAAGAACCCCCACACCATCACACCTCCTCCTCCATGCTTCACGGTGGGAACCACACATGCAGAGATCATCCGTTCACCTATTGTGCATATCACAAAGACCAAAACATCTCAAATTTGGACTCATCGGACCAAAGGACAAATTAGCACCAATCTAATGTCCATTGTTCGTTTTTATTGGCCCAATCAAGTCTATTCTTCTTATTGGTGTCCTTTAGGAGTGGTTTCTTTGCAGCAAATCGATCATGAAGGCATGATTGAGGCAGTCTCCTCTGAACAGTTAATGTTGAGATGTGTCTGTTACTTGAACTCTGTGAAGCATTTATTTGGGCTGCAATCTGAGGTGCAGTTTATTCTACCCTCTGCAGCATAGGTAACTCTGGGTCTTCCTTTTCTATGGCGGTCCTTATGAGAGCCAGTTTCATCATAGCGCTTGTTGGTTTTCACGACTGCACTTGAAGAAAGTTCTTGAATTTTTCCGCATTGACTGACCTTCATGTCTTAAAGTAATGATGGACATTTATCTTTACTTATTTGAGCTGTTCTTGCCATAATATGGACTTGGTCTTTTACCAAACAGGGCTCTCTTCTGTATACCAACCCTACCTTGTCACAACACAACTGATTGGCTCAAACTTAATGAAAAGGAAAGAAATTCAACAAATTAACTTTTACAAGGCACACGTGTTAATTGAAATGCATTCCAGGTGACTACTTCATGGTTGAGAGAATGCCAAGACTGTGAAAAGCTGTCATCAAGTCAAAGGGTGGCTACTTTGAAGAATCTCAAATATTAAATATATTTTGTTAATCACATCTTTGGTTTCTACATGATTCCATATTTGTTATTTCATAGTTATGAGGTCTTCACTATTATTCTACAATGTAGAAAATAGTAGAAATCAAGAAAAACATTTGAATGAGTAGGTGTGTCCAACGCTTTGACTGGTACTGTATACCTACCTTCATTTTGCTGCAGGAGGAAACAAGACTCTTTGATACAGTCCAGCTGAGGATTGTGGGTAAAGCCAGCTGTGAGGCTGACAGAGGGCAGAGGACAGCTGTGGCCTACAGGACCCAGCCATTGGTCTGAGTGGAGAGAGAGAGAGGGAGCAAGCGAGGGAGATAGGAGAGAGAGAAGGAGGGAGGCTGAGGGAGGGAGAGTTAGTGATTGAGTCTCAAAGAGAGGGTGTGGGTTGTGAACTATGTCAGATGCAGTTAGTTTGTCAAAGTCTACACTGTACTGTAATCTCTATCCACATTATTGACATGATTAGCTTCACTGGTGCTACCTGGCCTGGTTCCATTTTGACATTATCTTGTGACCTGGAGAATTTAAGATGATCACATTCTGGGAGGATTTACAAAATTATAATTATCTTGCGACTCACGAGTGCTTACCCTCTCCTCTCCTCTCCTCTCCTCTCCTCTCCTCTCCTCTCCTCTCCTCTCCTCTCCTCTCCTCTCCTCTCCTCTCCTACACATTCATTCTTCCCCTACCACCTTTTACCAAAACCTATGCCTCTTCAGCTACCAAGAGGATGGCTGCTGTGAACGGTAATTACATATTGTGTTCCAACCACTTTAACTATGGGCATGTGTGGAGACAGCAGACTGTAAGAATGTTATGTTAAAGATGTTCAGTCCAACTAAACAGTCCTCTTCAGTTAAATGAGACATCAAATTAACTTTTACTTTTCTTCAGTACTGGAATATTGCATGGTTATCAAACTAAGGAGAAGAGAAAATAACTGAGAGGAGAGAAAATAACTGAAGAGTAGAAAAAATAACTGAAGAGGAGAGAAAATAACCGAGGAGGAGAGAAAATAACTGAGGAGGAGAGAAAATAACCGAGGAGGAGAGAAAATAATTGAGGAGGAGAGAAAATAACCGAGGAGTAGAGAAAATAACCGAGGAGGAGAGAAAATAACTGAGGAGGAGAGAAAATAACCGAGGAGGAGAGAAAATAATTGAGGAGGAGAGAAAATAACTGAAGAGGAGAGAAAATAACTGAAGAGGAGAGAAAAGAAAGGAGAGAGAGAGATGAGGGTGGATTATTTTTTATTTTAATTCATTTATTTCACCTTTATTTAACCAGGTAGGCCAGTTGAGAACACCTTTATTTAACCAGGTAGGCCAGTTGATAACACCTTTATTTAACCAGGTAGGCCAGTTGATAACACCTTTATTTAACCAGGTAGGCCAGTTGATAACACCTTTATTTAACCAGGTAGGCCAGTTGATAACACCTTTATTTAACCAGGTAGGCTAGTTGAGAACACCTTTATTTAACCAGGTAGGCCAGTTGATAACACCTTTATTTAACCAGGTAGGCCAGTTGATAACACCTTTATTTAACCAGGTAGGCCAGTTGAGAACACCTTTATTTAACCAGGTAGGCCAGTTGATAACACCTTTATTTAACCAGGTAGGCTAGTTGATAACACCTTTATTTAACCAGGTAGGCCAGTTGATAACACCTTTATTTAACCAGGTAGGCCAGTTGATAACACCTTTATTTAACCAGGTAGGCTAGTTGAGAACACCTTTATTTAACCAGGTAGGCTAGTTGAGAACACCTTTATTTAACCAGGTAGGCTAGTTGAGAACACCTTTATTTAACCAGGTAGGCTAGTTGAGAACACCTTTATTTAACCAGGTAGGCTAGTTGATAACACCTTTATTTAACCAGGTAGGCTAGTTGAGAACACCTTTATTTAACCAGGTAGGCTAGTTGAGAACACCTTTATTTAACCAGGTAGGCTAGTTGATAACACCTTTATTTAACCAGGTAGGCTAGTTGAGAACACCTTTATTTAACCAGGTAGGCTAGTTGAGAACACCTTTATTTAACCAGGTAGGCTAGTTGATAACACCTTTATTTAACCAGGTAGGCTAGTTGAGAACACCTTTATTTAACCAGGTAGGCTAGTTGATAACACCTTTATTTAACCAGGTAGGCCAGTTGATAACACCTTTATTTAACCAGGTAGGCTAGTTGATAACACCTTTATTTAACCAGGTAGGCTAGTTGATAACACCTTTATTTAACCAGGTAGGCCAGTTGATAACACCTTTATTTAACCAGGTAGGCTAGTTGATAACACCTTTATTTAACCAGGTAGGCTAGTTGATAACACCTTTATTTAACCAGGTAGGCTAGTTGATAACACCTTTATTTAACCAGGTAGGCTAGTTGATAACACCTTTATTTAACCAGGTAGGCTAGTTGATAACACCTTTATTTAACCAGGTAGGCTAGTTGATAACACCTTTATTTAACCAGGTAGGCTAGTTGATAACACCTTTATTTAACCAGGTAGGCTAGTTGAGAACACCTTTATTTAACCAGGTAGGCTAGTTGAGAACACCTTTATTTAACCAGGTAGGCCAGTTGATAACACCTTTATTTAACCAGGTAGGCCAGTTGATAACACCTTTATTTAACCAGGTAGGCCAGTTGAGAACACCTTTATTTAACCAGGTAGGCCAGTTGATAACACCTTTATTTAACCAGGTAGGCTAGTTGATAACACCTTTATTTAACCAGGTAGGCCAGTTGATAACACCTTTATTTAACCAGGTAGGCCAGTTGATAACACCTTTATTTAACCAGGTAGGCTAGTTGAGAACACCTTTATTTAACCAGGTAGGCTAGTTGAGAACACCTTTATTTAACCAGGTAGGCTAGTTGAGAACACCTTTATTTAACCAGGTAGGCTAGTTGAGAACACCTTTATTTAACCAGGTAGGCTAGTTGATAACACCTTTATTTAACCAGGTAGGCTAGTTGAGAACACCTTTATTTAACCAGGTAGGCTAGTTGAGAACACCTTTATTTAACCAGGTAGGCTAGTTGATAACACCTTTATTTAACCAGGTAGGCTAGTTGAGAACACCTTTATTTAACCAGGTAGGCTAGTTGAGAACACCTTTATTTAACCAGGTAGGCTAGTTGATAACACCTTTATTTAACCAGGTAGGCTAGTTGAGAACACCTTTATTTAACCAGGTAGGCTAGTTGATAACACCTTTATTTAACCAGGTAGGCCAGTTGATAACACCTTTATTTAACCAGGTAGGCTAGTTGATAACACCTTTATTTAACCAGGTAGGCTAGTTGATAACACCTTTATTTAACCAGGTAGGCCAGTTGATAACACCTTTATTTAACCAGGTAGGCTAGTTGATAACACCTTTATTTAACCAGGTAGGCTAGTTGATAACACCTTTATTTAACCAGGTAGGCTAGTTGATAACACCTTTATTTAACCAGGTAGGCTAGTTGATAACACCTTTATTTAACCAGGTAGGCTAGTTGATAACACCTTTATTTAACCAGGTAGGCTAGTTGATAACACCTTTATTTAACCAGGTAGGCTAGTTGAGAACACCTTTATTTAACCAGGTAGGCTAGTTGAGAACACCTTTATTTAACCAGGTAGGCTAGTTGATAACACCTTTATTTAACCAGGTAGGCCAGTTGATAACACCTTTATTTAACCAGGTAGGCCAGTTGATAACACCTTTATTTAACCAGGTAGGCCAGTTGATAACACCTTTATTTAACCAGGTAGGCTAGTTGAGAACACCTTTATTTAACCAGGTAGGCTAGTTGAGAACACCTTTATTTAACCAGGTAGGCTAGTTGAGAACACCTTTATTTAACCAGGTAGGCTAGTTGAGAACACCTTTATTTAACCAGGTAGGCTAGTTGATAACACCTTTATTTAACCAGGTAGGCTAGTTGAGAACACCTTTATTTAACCAGGTAGGCTAGTTGAGAACACCTTTATTTAACCAGGTAGGCTAGTTGATAACACCTTTATTTAACCAGGTAGGCCAGTTGATAACACCTTTATTTAACCAGGTAGGCTAGTTGATAACACCTTTATTTAACCAGGTAGGCTAGTTGATAACACCTTTATTTAACCAGGTAGGCCAGTTGATAACACCTTTATTTAACCAGGTAGGCTAGTTGATAACACCTTTATTTAACCAGGTAGGCTAGTTGATAACACCTTTATTTAACCAGGTAGGCTAGTTGATAACACCTTTATTTAACCAGGTAGGCTAGTTGATAACACCTTTATTTAACCAGGTAGGCTAGTTGATAACACCTTTATTTAACCAGGTAGGCTAGTTGATAACACCTTTATTTAACCAGGTAGGCTAGTTGATAACACCTTTATTTAACCAGGTAGGCTAGTTGAGAACACCTTTATTTAACCAGGTAGGCTAGTTGATAACACCTTTATTTAACCAGGTAGGCCAGTTGATAACACCTTTATTTAACCAGGTAGGCCAGTTGATAACACCTTTATTTAACCAGGTAGGCCAGTTGATAACACCTTTATTTAACCAGGTAGGCCAGTTGATAACACCTTTATTTAACCAGGTAGGCCAGTTGATAACACCTTTATTTAACCAGGTAGGCCAGTTGATAACACCTTTATTTAACCAGGTAGGCCAGTTGATAACACCTTTATTTAACCAGGTTGGCCAGTTGATAACACCTTTATTTAACCAGGTAGGCCAGTTGAGAACACCTTTATTTAACCAGGTAGGCCAGTTGATAACACCTTTATTTAACCAGGTAGGCTAGTTGATAACACCTTTATTTAACCAGGTAGGCCAGTTGATAACACCTTTATTTAACCAGGTAGGCCAGTTGATAACACCTTTATTTAACCAGGTAGGCCAGTTGATAACACCTTTATTTAACCAGGTAGGCCAGTTGATAACACCTTTATTTAACCAGGTAGGCCAGTTGATAACACCTTTATTTAACCAGGTAGGCTAGTTGATAACACCTTTATTTAACCAGGTAGGCTAGTTGATAACACCTTTATTTAACCAGGTAGGTCAGTTGAGAACACCTTTATTTAACCAGGTAGGCCAGTTGAGAACACCTTTATTTAACCAGGTAGGCCAGTTGAGAACACCTTTATTTAACCAGGTAGGCCAGTTGAGAACACCTTTATTTAACCAGGTAGGCTAGTTGAGAACACCTTTATTTAACCAGGTAGGCCAGTTGAGAACACCTTTATTTAACCAGGTAGGCCAGTTGAGAACACCTTTATTTAACCAGGTAGGCTAGTTGAGAACACCTTTATTTAACCAGGTAGGCCAGTTGAGAACACCTTTATTTAACCAGGTAGGCCAGTTGAGAACACCTTTATTTAACCAGGTAGGCCAGTTGAGAACACCTTTATTTAACCAGGTAGGCCAGTTGAGAACACCTTTATTTAACCAGGTAGGCCAGTTGAGAACACCTTTATTTAACCAGGTAGGCCAGTTGAGAACACCTTTATTTAACCAGGTAGGCCAGTTGAGAACACCTTTATTTAACCAGGTAGGCCAGTTGAGAACACCTTTATTTAACCAGGTAGGCCAGTTGATAACACCTTTATTTAACCAGGTAGGCCAGTTGAGAACACCTTTATTTAACCAGGTAGGCCAGTTGATAACACCTTTATTTAACCAGGTAGGCCAGTTGATAACACCTTTATTTAACCAGGTAGGCCAGTTGATAACACCTTTATTTAACCAGGTAGGCCAGTTGAGAACAAGTTCTCATATACATCTGCGACCTGGCCAAGATAAAGCAAAGCAGTGTGACACAAACAACAACACAGAGTTACACATGGAATAAACATAGTCAATAACACAATAGAAAAATGTCTACATACAGTGTGTGCAAATTGCGTAAGGAGGTAAGGCAATAAATAGGCCATAGTAGCGAAATATTTACAATATAGCAAATTAACACCAGAGTGATAGATGTGCAGATGATGTGCAAGTAGAAATACTGCTGTGGAAAAGAGCAAAAAAGTAAATAAAAACAATATGCGGATGAGGTAGGTAGTTGGATGGGCTATTTACAGATGGGCTGTGTACAGCTGCAGCGATCGGTAAGCTGCTCAGAACGCTGATGCTTGAAGCTAGTGAGGGAGATATGCCTACAACTTCAGCGATTTTTGCCATTTGTTCCAGTCATTGGCAGCAGAGAACTGGAAGGAAAGGCGGCCAAAGGAAGTGTTGGCTTTGGGGATGACCCGTGAGATATACCTTCTGGAGCGGGTGCTACGGGTGAGTGTTGTTATGGTTACCAGTGAGCTGAGAGAAGGGGAAGCTTTACCAAGTAAAACTTATAGATGACCTGGAGCCAGTGGATCTGGTGACGAATATGTAGGGAGGGCCAGCCGACGAGAGCATACATATCGCAATGGTGTGTAGTATATGGGGCTTTGTGACAAAATGGATGGCACTGTGATAGATTGCATCCAGTTTGCTGAGCAGAGTGTTGGAGGCTATTTTGTAAATGACATCGACGAAGTCGAGGATTAGTAGGATAGTCAGTTTTGGCAGCGTGTGTGGAGGCTTTGTGGCGAAATAGGAAGCCAATTCTAGATTTGATTTTGGATTGGAGATGTTTAATATGAGTCTGGAAGGAGAGTTTACATTCTAACCAGACACCTAGGTATTTGTAGTTGTTCACATATTCTAAGTCAGAACCGTCCAGAGTAGTGATGCTAGTCGGGCGGGCGTGTGCGGGCAGCGATCGGTTGAAAAGCATGCATTTAGTTTTAATAGCATTTAAAAGCAGTTGGAGGCCATGGAAGGAGTGTTGTATGGCATTGAAGCTCTTTTGGAGGTTAGTTAACACAGTGTCCAAAGAAGTTCCAGATGTATACAGAATGGTGTCGTCTGCGTAGAGGTGGATCAAGGAATCCCCCGCAGCAAGAGCGACATCGTTGACATATACAGAGAAAAGAGTCGTCCCAAGAATTGAACCCTGCGGTACCCCCATAGAGACTGCCAGAGGTCCGGACAACAGGCCCTCACAGCTGCACAGTACTGTCTTTGATCGATGGCGGTTACGATATCGTTTAGAACCTTTAGCGTGGCTGTGGTGCACCAACTCGGAAGCTGGATTGCACAGCGTAGAAGGTACGGTGGGATTCGAAATGGTCAGTGATCTGTTTGTTAACTTCGCTTTCGAGATGGAGAGAGATAGAGATGGAGAGAGAGGAGAGATACAGGGTGAGGTAGAGTGAGAGATAAAGAGAAAATAGAGATGAGTGTTGAAGGAGAGAGGAGAGATACAGGGTGAGGGAGAGTGAAAGATGGAGCTATATGGGGTGAGTGAGAGTGAGAGATGGGAGAGAGTAGAAATATGGGGTGAGAGAGAGTAGAGATACGGGGTGAGGGAGAGTGATAGATGGAGAGAGAGAAGGGATGTGGGGTGAGGGAGAGAGAGATGGAGAGATACGGGATGATGTAGAGTGAGATAGAGAGAGAGGAGGGATATGGGGTGAGGGAGAGTGAGAGATGGAGAGATACGGGGTGATGTAGAGTGAGAGATGGCTAGAGAAGGGATACGGGGTGAGGGAGAGTGAGAGATTGAGAAAGAAGAAAGAAAGCACACGGTGACCTCTGCCTTCCTCTTCTTTTTGTATCAATAACTCGACAAAACCAGCACTTCATCGAGCTAGACCAGACATTAGGTGATCATTTTCAGCAAACACAGAAATGCTTTTGACAGTGCACCTAGCACAGAGCCACAAACTGCAGGTCTTTCAGAGAAAATAGGAGATAATGGGAGGAGTAGAGAAGATAGGAAGTGAATAAAGAGGAGCAGAGAAGAGAGGGAGGGAATGAGAGGAGTAGAGAGGAGAGGAGGGAATGAGAGGAGTAGAGAGGAGGGAATGAGAAGAGTAGAGAGGAGAGGGAGGGAATGAGAGGAGCAGACAGGAGATGAGGGAATGAGAGGAGCAGAGAAGAGAGGAAGGGAATGAGAGGAGCAGAGAAGAGAGGGAGGGAATGAGAGGAGTAGAGAAGAGAGGGAGGGAATGAGAGGAGTAGAGAGGAGAGGGATGGAATGAGAGGAGTAGAGAAGAGAGGGAGGGAATGAGAGGAGTAGAGAAGAGAGGAAGAGAATGAGAGGAGCAGAGAGGAGAGGGAGAGAATGAGAGGAGCAGACAGGAGATGAGGGAATGAGAGGAGTAGAGAAGAGAGGGAGGGAATGAGAGGAGCAGAGAGGAGAGGGAGAGAATGAGAGGAGTAGAGAGGAGAGGGAGGGAATGAGAGTAGAGAAGAGAGGGAGGGAATGAGAGGAGTAGAGAAGAGAGGGAGCGAATGAGAGGAGTAGAGAAGAGAGGGAGGGAATGAGAGGAGTAGAGAAGAGAGGGAGGGAATGAGAGGAGCAGAGAGGAGATAAGGGAATGAGAGGAGCAGAGAAGAGAGGGAGCGAATGAGAGGAGTAGAGAGGAGAGAGAGGGAATGAGAGGAGTAGAGAAGAGAGGGAGGGAATGAGAGGAGCATAGAGGAGATGAGGGAATGAGAGGAGCAGAGAAGAGAGGGAGGGAATGAGAGGAGTAGAGAGGAGAGGGAGGGAATGAGAGGAGCAGAGAAGAGAGGGAGGTAATGAGAGGAGTAGAGAGGAGAGGGAGGGAATGAGAGGAGCAGAGAAGAGAGGGAGGGAATGAGAGGAGCAGAGAGGAGAGGGAGGGAATGAGAGGATTAGAGAAGAGAGGGAGGGAATGAGAGGAGCAGAGAGGAGAGGGAGGAAATGAGAGGAGTAGAGAAGAGAGGGAGGGATATAGGGGAGTGACTGGGCCCATTATCTGTGTGCGCGTGTGTTTGCTGTATTTTGTGTGTGCTTGCAGGACAGTTTTGGGCAGTAGTAATCACTGTCATGTTTCTACATTAGGTAGTAAACAGGTAAGTAACTCTACCCACGACAGGGGCTGAATGAGTCCAAATATGGAACACACACACACACACACACACACACACACACACACACACACACACACACACACTGTCTCGGTCATGATAGACGCTTCCTCTCTGCTCACTCAGGAAAGACGATAAAAAAGAAAAGAGGAAGAAAAATGAGAGGAGAGAAAAGTGAGTGTGTTGGTGATGGTGGTTTAAGCTCAGTTTGTGTTGGTGATGGTGGTTTAAGCTCAGTTTGTGTTGGTGATGGTGGTTTGAGCTCAGTTTGTGTTGGTGATGGTGGTTTAAGCTCAGTTTGTGTTGGTGATGGTGGTTTAAGCTCAGTTTGTGTTGGTGATGGTGGTTAAATCTCAGTTTGTGATGGTGATGGTGGTTCAAGCTCAGTTGGTGTTGGTGATGGTGGTTTAAGCTCAATTTGTGTTGGTGATGATGGTTTAAGCTCAGTTTGTGTTGGTGATGGTGGTTTGAGATCAGTTTGTGTTGGTGATGGTGGTTTAAGCTCAGTTTGTGTTGGTGATGGGGGTTTGAGATCAGTTTGTGTTGGTGATGGTGGTTTAAGCTCAGTTTGTGATGGTGATGATGGTTTAAGCTCAGTTTGTGATGATGGTTAAATCTCAGTTTGTGTTGGTGATGGTGGTTTAAGATCAGTTTGTGTTGGTCATGGTGGTTTAAGCTCAGTTTGTGTTGGTGATGGTGGTTTAAGCTCAGTTTGTGTTGGTGATGGTGGTTCAAGCTCAGTTTGTGTTGGTGATGGTGGTTTAAGCTCAGTTTGTGATGATGGTTTAAGCTCAGTTTGTGTTGGTGATCTTGGTTTAAGCTCAATTTGTGTTGGTGATGGTGGTTTAAGCTCAGTTTGTGTTGGTGATGGTGGTTTAAGCTCAGTTTGTGTTGGTGATGATGGTTTAAGCTCAGTTTGTGTTGGTGATGGTGGTTTAAGCTCAGTTTGTGTTGGTGATGATGGTTTAAACTCAGTTTGTGTTGGTGATGGTGGTAAAATCTCAGATTCTTTAATGACATTGATCTGATTTCTGACATGCAGTTCCTCCATAGTTTCTAATGTCTGCTTCCAACTCACACTCTCAAACACGTAGATCCCCAGAACGCAGCTCACTTTCCAGCTCACACTCTCAAACTCATAGATCCCCCTGAACGCAGCTCACTCTCCAAATCCCAATCACCTGAATTCTAATCACCTGTTCACACACCTGTATGTCATTATCACACACTATTTAGTTCAGTTCTTTTCACCCCATCACTGTGAGGTATTGTTTGTTTTGTCACACACTTCTATTGGGAGTGCTGGGTTTCACCTGAATTTAATCTTCCTGTGTATGATTGTTTTTGCCTGCCTCACAAACGACACCTTTTGCCTTTTCCCTGCCTGTACTTTAGCATATCGGATATCCTGATATCAACCTATTGCCTGATCTCCCGGACTACGTTACAAGCCTTTCCTGCCTGTACTGTTGCCTTTTTGGACCCCCTGTGTATGACCTTCTACCTGCCTGTACTGTTGCCTTTTTGGACCCCCTGTGTATGACCTTCTACCTGCCCCTGGACCCAGCTACCTGCCTCCTCCTGTGGTCCTTTACCAATAAACACCTGCTGCGCCCTGCGCTTGAAACCAGCTCTCTGTCTCCCATTGTGTTCAGTACAGTATTTCTGTAATGTTTTTGTGATTCACCATAGTGAAAGCGTAGAATCCGGTTTTCTTGGTCTCTGTTTTTGGTTGGACAGGTTTCTCAGTTTCTTTCTTATGGTTTTGTATTCTTCATCAAACCATTTGTTTTAGTTAAAACCTTTCTGGCGCAGGCGTTCTGCTAGCGACCCACCTCAACAACATCCGGTGAAATTGCAGAGCGCCAAATTCAAAATGCAATATTAAACATTCATGATAATACAAGTGTCATAAATGCTTCTTCAGCTTAGAATCTTGGCAATCTAACCGCATCGTCGGATATCAAAAAGGCTTTACGGCAAAAGCACAGCATTTGATTTTCTGAGGTCAGCGCCCCACAACAGTATTTTATCCAAACAACGAATGGTCATTTTGCTCGATAAATTCCTTCTTTATATCCCACAGAGTCCGTTTGGTAGCCGTCATTAAGTTCAGTAATCCACCCGTTTAGAATGCAGACATAGGAGTTCCAAATGTTACCAGTAAAGTTTGTCCAAACAAATAAAACAATGTTTCTATTCCATTATTAGGTACTCTAATATATAATATATATCTAATATCTAATATATAAATACATTTGATTTCATACGGAGCAAACTATTTTCAAAAGGAAAGGAAAAGAACGCAGGGCGCTCCCTCGGTCACGCGTGCAATGAGACTAGTTTTGCCATAGGACTCCCTGAGGATAAACAACTATTCCTCTGTGGTGTTTCAGAATACAAGCCTGAAACCATGTATAAAGACTGTTGACATCTAGTGCAAGCCATAGGAACTGCAATTTGGGAGGCGTAAGTCTTTGTTTTTAATAGCTTAACCTTTGAATTGGCTGGCAGGTTAACAGGAAAAAAATGTGTCCTCGGGTTTTGCCTGCCAAATCAGTTCTGTTATACTCACAGACATAATTGTAACAGTTCTAGAAACTTTAGAGTGTTTTCTATCTAATACTACCATGCATATGCATATCCTAGCTTCTGGGCCTGAGTAGCAGGTAGTTTACTTTGGGCACCTCAGTCATCCAATCTTCCGAATACTGCCCCCTATCCCGAACAAGGTTGAATTTTCTTAGGGTGTCTGCTTAAATTTGTTTGATTTGATAGGGAAGCTGAAAGGTCAAATATACAGTTTAGGCTTTCTTCTGCCAAGTTTACACATTTTACTCTCAGAGGAAGGGATTGCATATGTTGCTTTCTAATAGTTGTTGGTAAGTTTCTACACCACTTTCCTTCCATCCTTCCTTCCATCCATTATTCAGTTCCTTTGGCTATGATGCCTGATGATTGAGTATTGCTCTGTTTAGGTAGAGTGTGATGTTGCTTTGATCTGATAGGGGTGTTAGTGGGCTTACTAAACACTCTGAGAGACTCTGGTTTGAGATCGGTGACAAAGTAATCTACAGTACTACTGCCTCACAGAGTCTCCTCAAAGCCTACCATTGACTGTGTACAGACCCAGCGTGCTACAGAGCTGCAGGAGTTGTGACCTGTTTTTGTTGTTTTATCATAGTTATGTCTAGGGGAGCATATTTGGGAGGGAATATTGTCTCTCTCTCTCTCATATACCTACACAGATGCACACACACACCTCGCTGTGTCCGTCTTGTATTCCGACTCAGGAGCAGGGATATGTTGCCCGGGCGGATCGATCTTCTGACTCCGTTATTGGATTTTGTCAGATGTGTTCCAACCCTCCCAAAGGTCACTTCTAGAACGAATGCCACTGCCATTACGCCTGCACATCATAGCCACATCATTCAGTCTCTCTCTGTGTGTGTGTGTGTGTATGTGTGTGTGTGTGCATGCGCGCACGTGTGTGTGTGTATATGTGTGTGTGTGTGTGTGCGTGCGTGGGTGTGTGTGTGTGTGTGTGTGTGCGTGCGTGCATGTTTGTGTGTGTGTGTGTGTGCGTGTGTGTGTGTGTGTGTGTGTGTGCGTGTGTGTGTGTGTGTGTGTGTGTGTGTGTGTGTGTGTGTGTGTGTGTGTGTATGTGTGTGTGTGTGTGTGTGTGTGCGTGGGTATGCTCGTGTGTTTGGCTCTTGGTTTCGAGTGACCTTATCAGTGGAGTGGAGAGTGTCAGTAGGTCTCTATGAAAAGCACACTGGGGTTATCAGTGCTGGACATGTTCTAATGCTGACACTGTCATCCACTCACAAAGCACTGTCAACTTGAAGTTCATTTATGACCAAGGGGGACTGCCTTATAGTGAATGGCTATGCGACTGCATGCGTGTGTCAGTGTATGCACGGTAGTTTGCTAGATACTCACAGGGCTTAACTTGCCAGTGGTTGAGTAAGCTGAATCCAGCAGAGATACATCTCATACTGAAGAACCCACAGATATCAGCTCCAGTCTGAGATAGGGAGAGATATAGGGAAGGGAGAGAGAGATATAGGGGAAGGGGGAGAGAGAGAGAGATATAGGGGAAGGGGGAGAGAGAGATATATAGGGGAAGGGGAGAGGGAGAGATATAGGGGAAGGGGAGAGGGGGAGAGATATAGGGAAAGGGGAGAGAGATATAGGGGAAGGGGGAGAGGGGGAGAGATATAGGGAAGGGAAGAGAGAGAGAGATAGGGGAAGGGGGAGAGGGGAGAGCGGAGAGATATAGGGAAGGGGAGAGGGAGAGAGATATAAGGGAAGGGGGAGAGATATATAGGGAAGGGGGAGAGGAGAGATATATAGGGGAAGGGGGAGAGGGAGAGCGATATAGGGGAAGGGGGAGAGAGAGAGATATAGGGGAAGGGGAGAGAGAGAGAGAAAGGGAGGAGGAGGGAGCGGGAGAGAGAGACCGAGAGAGGGGGGAAGAAGAGGTAGGTAGGTAGGTAGGTAGGTAGAGAGAGACAGAGAGAGAGAGAGAGAGAGAGAGAGAGAGAGAGAGAGAGAGAGAGCAAGGGAGACAGAGGCAGAGACATAGAAAGAGGGGGCAGAGAGAGAGAGAGAGACTTGAATTAGAGTACTAGTTAAGTTGTAAAGTGTTTTCATCGACTGCAGTATGGGTTGTACAAAAATGTGTTTGTTACTTCAGTAATATTTTTATTGTGAAAACAACTAAGAAGAAGACAAACAAAACAGTAACAAAATCAATAGCAATTTCCATGTAGAAAGGAGCCAGAGAGGAGAGTCACTTACATAAGGAATTCCAAACAGACTGACTGTTAAATAGAGAGACAGAACAGCCAATAGATAGACAAACAAACAAACACACACACACCTATGACGGTGTTGTAGAGCAGATCCCAGCTGACGTTGGTGTCTCCCAGGCGGTGTCCAGCCCAATTACCATTTGGGGGCTCGGTAGACCTGGTCACCACTATCCCCCTATCCCCTATCACACTCAGCAAGGCGCTGGAGGAGGGGAGAGGGGGAAGAGAGGTCAGATATCTGCCTGCAGTCTAGCTCAGGTCAAACTATTGTATGTGAACAGGCACGTAAGGCATTGGTTGGAGCTGTTCATGAACTGTCTAGTTGCTGTATCCATTTCACTATATAGGAGTCATACCAAAGAGTGTAAATATGGCACCTGATGTGTCTCTACTTGGCACTCAGCAGGAGATTGTGGATAAGGCCCTGTGATAGACTAGCATCCTTTCCAGGGTGTGTAGGTGTACATCAAGCTGCCTCACTCTACAGAAAGCCAAGGCTCGTGCAAGGCTACTGACTTACTTAAGTGGTTGCGAGAGGTCATTGATGATGGTGTGTATCGTGATAAGGGTGTGAGTGTTCTTACGTGGCATGTATGGTTGGTTATTGTAGACAGCGAGACACAGACACTAATCTTCAACGGTTCCACGGACAAAGCTGGCTGGTTCATTCATGTCCTAAATGCACAGTGAAGGTTAACGACATACTGTGTATGCACAGATGCACAGATGTAGGATTTCACTCACGATCCAGAGGCCATCAGACCACCACTAACATTGAGTGGCTGCTGCCAACACACTGACTCAACTCCAGCCACTTTAATAATGGGAATTGATGGGAAATATATCACTAGCCACTTTAAACAATGCTACTTAATATAATGTTTACATACCCTACATTATTCATCTCATATGTCTACGTATATACTGTACTCTATATCATCTACTGCATCTTTATGTAATACATGTATCACTAGCCACTTTAAACTGTGCCACTTTGTTTACATACTCATCTCATATGTATATACTGTACTCGATACCATCTACTGCATCTTGCCTATGCCGCTCTGTACCATCACTCATTCATATATCTTTATGTACATATTATTTATCCCTTTACACTTGTGTGTAGAAGGTAGTAGTTTTGGAATTGTTAGTTAGATTACTCGTCGGTTATTACTGCATTGTCGGAACTAGAAGCACAAGCATTTCGCTACCCTCGCATTAACATCTGCTAACCATGTGTATGTGACAAATAAAATTTGATTTGAATTGTATTGTAGAATTCTGCAATTTCCCAATGCCACCACATTGCTGTAGGCTAAATGAAGAAATCTGGGAATGCTGCATAGGACCAGTAGATCTGGGATTTGCCAGAGATCTCAGAACAAAGAGATAGAGCATTAAGGCATGTCAGTAATTGGACTTTGAAACAGGAAGTGCCCTGTCAGGCACTGTGATTGGCTAGTTGATGTGTTAACAGGAAGTTAAATATACCTCTACATATACCTCTACTTTCGTGTCCAAGTCTACAGACTCGTTGACTACAATACCAGGGAAGTCAGGCCATACCTAAAGTAGATAGAAAAGACAGCTTTAGTAGAGTTTACTAGAGACAATTAGTAGATTTTACGAGAGACAATTAGTCGAGTTGAATAGGGACAATTAGTAGAGTTGAATAGAGACAATCAGTAGAGTTGAATAGAGACAATCAGTAGAGTTGAATAGGGACAATTAGTAGAGTTGAATAGAGACAATCAGTAGAGTTGAATAGGGACAATTAGTAGAGTTGAATAGAGACAATTAGTAGAGTTGTATAGGGACAATCAGTAGAGTTGAATAGAGACAATTAGTAGAGTTGAATAGAGACAATTAGTAGAGTTGTATAGGGACAATTAGTAGAGTTGAATAGAGACAATTAGTAGAGTTTACTAGATACAATAAGTAGAGTTGAATAGAGACAATTAGTAGAGTTTACTAGATACGATAAGTAGAGTTGAATATAAACAATTATTAGAGTTGTATAGAGAACAGAGAGCCTGGTTAACACGACAGCTTTTTGAATCTGACGACAAGCACCCGAGTCAGAAGACTCCCTCTGAATACTTCCTCCTTCTCTCTCTCACTTCCTCTCTCCTGTCTTCATTACACTTCAAATTGGTAGGTTAAATACTTCAATATTCCTCTTTGTCCATCTGTTTGTTCTGACCCCAACCAACCCTCGCCTCCCCATCACTCTCTGTGCCTCCCCCTCCCTCCCAGGAATTGAATTACTAGTGCTGACAAGTGTGCTGGAGATAAGGATGCTTAAACAGAAACAAAGGGGTGTAATATAGGTAGAGTGTATTGTAGGGTCTAAAGTAAGGGTACTTGAGTTGAATGTATTTAGAGGCGCACCAAACTACTTATGATGACAAGTGGTGGTGTAGGGTGTTGAGTAAGGGCACTTGTTTGAAGGGTATAATATAAGGGTGCTTACGTAGGGTATTCCTGCTGCTCTCATTGTCATTGGAGTATCCATAGCGACAAAGCTGGGACCCAAAGGACCAATTGGCAGGAATCGCTGGACGTCCAATCAGCTGATGGGAATGAACAAGGAAGTGAAAACATTTAACTTCTCTAGGGTAGGGGGCAGCATTTGGAATTTTGGATGAAAAGCATGCCCAAATAAAACTGCCTTCTACTCAGGCCCAGAAGATAGGATATGGATATAATTAGTAGATTTGGATAGAAAACACTCTAAAGTTTCCAAAAACTGTTAAAATAATGTCCGTGAGTATAACATAACTGATTTTGCAGGTGAAAACCTGAGAAAAATCCATTCAGGAAGTAGGATTGTTTGATGTTGTTGTAGTTTTCTATTCAATGCCATTACAGTATCCATTGACTTAGGACTCAAATTGCAGTTCCTAGGCCTCCCACTAGATGTCAACAGTCTTTAGAAATTGTTTGAAGCTTGTATTCTGAAAAATGAGGGAGTAAGAGCAGTCTGAATAAGTGGACCCTGCCGTGTCACAGAGATTTTTCATGCGCATGACCGAGAGAGTGCCTTTCTTTACCTTTTATATTGACAACGTTATTGTCCGGTTGAAATATTATAGATTATTTAGGCTAAAAACAACCTGAGGATTGAATATAAACATTGTTTGACATATTTCTATGAACTTTACGGATACAATTTGGATTTGTTTTGTCTGCCTGTTGTGAATGCGTTTGAGCCTGTGGATTACTGAAGAAAAAGCGCAAACAAAACGGAGATTTTCGGATATAAAGAGAGACTTTATCGAACAAAAGGAACATTTATTGAATAAATTAATGTCTTCTGAGTGCAAACTTATGAAGATTATCAAAGGTAAGTGATTCATTTTATCTCTATTTCTGACTTGTGTAACTTTTTTACTTGGCTGGTTACTGTTTGTAATGATTTGTCTGCTGGGCTATGTTCTCAAATAACTGTAAGGTATGCTTTCGCCATTAAAGCATTTTTTAAATCTGACACCATGGTTGGATTCACAAGAAGTTCATCTTTAAACCTATGTGAAATAGTTGTATCTTTTCTGAATTTTTATAATGAGTATTTCTGTATTTGAATTTGTCACTCTGCAATCTCACTGGATGTTGGCCAGGTTGGACGCTAGCATCCCACATACCCTAGAGAGGTTTTAAGAAAGTTTCCTTGTCTATGATAAGTTGTTGTTTGTGGGCTTTGTTGTGTATTTATCTGAGTTTGCGTGTGTGTGTGTGTGTGTGTGTTTGTGTTTGTGTGCATGTGTGTGTGTGTGTTTAGATTGGCTAGATGAGGGAGCAATGAAGCGTAAAAGCCCCAGCTGCTGTAGTCCATCAGGAGGGGCACAGAGCCAGACAAAACACTCACGTGCACACAGACGCATACACAAGCACACACACACACACACACACACAGCGGTACACTCCTCCACCACCAGTTCTGGGGTGGGTCCCATCACCATGTAGAAGTCCAGGATGCCCCCTCCCCATCCGGGTACTATAGGTTGGCTGGAAGTTCACATCTAGGGTCAAAGTTTAAAGGTCAGTGAATGTAAATGTTTAGATACAATCACATAAGGTCAAAAAAGGACCATGTACATTTGTATTACATTATGCCAGTATGCCCTTGAACTGCAACACAACAAACCTGACTGAGATTTGGAGTTAGGAAGGGCGTGTTTGAGACTTTAGTTAGAAAAGGGTGGTTTTGGAGGCACGTTTGTGTGTTTGAGCAGTGCTGAACAAACAACCCTAATGTGTGTGTGTAAGAGAGAGAGAGAGAGAAAGAGATAAATAAAGAGAGAGAGAGATAAAGAAAGTGAAAGAGAGCGACAGAGATACAGAGAGAGAGAGAGAGAGAGTGATAGAGGCACAAAGAGAGAGAGACAGAGAGGCAGAAAGAGAGGGACAGAGAGACAGAAAGAGAAAGAAAGATAGAGAGAGAGAGAGAGAGAGAGGGAAAGGAGTGGGTGTGTGAGAGGGAGGCAGAGACTGCATACTAATGCTCAGAAAGTTCTGCAGCCACATTGCAATGCCAATACAGAGAGAGAACAAAAGAGGGAGAGATGGATAGGGGGATGGGCTGCCCTGTGACACTATACAAGTCACTATCTATCTCTTTCTCACTCTCTTTTTCTCTCTCTAAGTCAAGTGAGGACTGTCTGTGCATACTGGTTTGGTATCAACCATACCAAGAACACTCATTATCTGGTACAATGTGATTACTATCATTACTGTATTGTCAGTTTCCAGTGTTATACCTAGGGACTATAATAATGAGTGTCATTATATTTGACATTTACATGTTAGTCATTTAGCAGATGCTCTTATCAAGAGTGACTGAGAAATGTTGTCCTGTATCTTATCAGAACACCTGCAAATGAAATGACACCAGAGTTGTTTTTTCCCCCTGGATTTAGAACATATTTTTGGAACGAGTAATGTTGCTGACTATTCCCTACCTCCAGCAAGCGCACCTGACTTTTTTAAGTGTGAAGACATTTCTAGAATCATATAAGTTATACATGTTCTGTCAATAGGATATATATCAAAATGTAGCAAAGTGTCTGCACACATGAACTTACATGTACATAGATTAATTAATGTATATAGACAGACACATAAACTGTGTGTGCTTGTGTGTGTGTTGTCCTCAGCGTTTCAGTTCAGAAGTAGTGCACCATGACCATGACAGTCTCCCCCAGGACCCTATGGAAGGGATGCATAACACAGCAGATACACTTCTAGTCTACCCAGAGAGAGACATAGCAAGAGAGAGAGAGAGAGAGAGAGAGAGAGAGAGATAAAGACATAGAGAGATAGACATAGAGAGAGAGATAAAGACAGAGAGAGAGAGATAGAGAGAGGGGCATAGAGAGAGAGAGATAAATACATAGAGAGAGAGACATAGAGAGAGATACATATAGAGAGAGATAAAGACATAGAGAGAGAGACAGAGAGAGAGAGAGAGATAAAGACAGAGAGAGAGAGACATAGAGAGAGATAAAGACAGACAGAGAGAGAGACATAGAGAAAGAGACAGAGAGAGAGAGAGATATAAAGACATAGAGAGAGATAAAGACAGAGAGAGAGATAAAGACAGAGAGAGATAAAGACAGAGAGAGAGACATAGAGAGAGAGAGAGATAAAGACAGAGAGAGAGAGACATAGAGAGAGATAAAGACAGACAGAGAGAGAGACATAGAGAAAGAGACAGAGAGAGAGAGAGAGATATAAAGACATAGAGAGAGATAAAGACAGAGAGAGAGATAAAGACAGAGAGAGATAAAGACAGAGAGAGAGACATAGAGAGAGAGAGAGATAAAGACAGAGAGAGAGAGACATAGAGAGAGAGATAAAGACATAGAGAGAGAAAAACAGAGAGAGAGAGACATAGAGAGAGATAAAGACAGAGAGAGAGAGATAAAGACAGAGAGAGAGATATATAGAGAGAGATAAAGACAGAGAGAGAGAGAGATAAAGACAGAGAGAGAGATATATAGAGAGAGATAAAGACAGAGCGAGAGAGAGTAAAAGTTCAGGGAGAGTTGGGAGAAATTAAATTGATGCATTAGATCAGTGTCCCTGGGTTAATTTGAATTCCCACTCTGTGGAGGCAGAGAGAGAGACTGGATACTGAGTTCCCTCAGTGTAGGCAGAGATAGAGAGACTGGATACTGAGTTCCACTGGGAGGACCACTGGGAAAGTCACAAGTCATTCCTGCCTGTTTCATGTCAGAGAGGAATATATGTGTGTCTGTTGTTTGTCTGTGTGTGTGTCTGGGACCTTGTGCCATTAGAACGTGGCGTTATGACGTGAGTCAGAAGAGAAAGGTTGTTAGCTCGTCCACTAGCAAGGACTGACAGCTAACGACACACACACAAAAAACACGTACACACACACACAGCAGAGGCTCAAGACTGGAACATACACACTGAAGTACCCTGTGGAGTTGTCATAACAGCTCAGCAATAAAAAAGGATAAAGCTGACATGAGCAGACTTATTGGACCTGTGTGTGCTGGGCCTCAGTGGTGGGCCGGAGGAAAGGCATGGAGCAACGGCAATATACACTGATAGGAAGTTTTCCACTTATTATTATGGTCATAGTTCTAGAGAGAGAGTGAGAAGGAGAGAGAGAGAGAGAGAGAGAGAGAGAGAGAGAGAGAGAGAGAGAGAGAGAGAGAGAGAGAAGAGAGAGAGAGAGAGAGAGAGAGAGAGAGAGAGAGAGGAGAAAGAGAGAGAGAGAGAAAGAGAGAGAGAAGGAGAGAGAGACATAGAGGAGAGAGAAAGAGAGAGAAAGAGAGAGAGATAAAGAGAGAGAGATGGAAAGAGAGAGAGAGAAGGAGAGAGGAGAAAGAGAGAGAGAAGGAGAGAGAAGGAGAAAGAGAGAGAGAGAGAGAGGAGAGAGAAGGAGAAAGAGAGAGAGAGAGTGAGAGAGAGAGGTATTGAACTCATGGGCTCCTGAGTTTTTCTGCAAAAAGATAGAATAAATGTAGATAAACTTGAACTCATTCAGGATACTAACCTCAACATCAAAACCTTAATCCAAATGAATAACAAGAGAGCATAAGGATGTCTGAGAGAGCTGACTGTTCTACAGGCTGAGGTGAGAGAACTTAGAGGCACACATTTTTTATTATTATTATTTTTTACCTTTATTTAACTAGGAAAGTCAATTAAGAACAAATTCTTATTTTCAATGATGGCCTAGGAACAGCGGGTTAACTGCCTGTTCAGGGGCAGAACGACAGATTTGTTCCTTGTCAACTCGGGGGTTTGAACTTGCAACATTCCGGTTACAAGTCCAACGCTATAACCACCCAGGCTACCCTGCCGCCCCATGGCACATGGCACTGAAGGAGGAGGTGACAGAGAGCAGGACACTCCCCCAGAGAAGCCAGCAGAACGGCCAAACTCAGACCCAGACCACAACAACACAATGGGACAGGCAACACAGGACCCACCAAACCAACAGAGCCCCTCCAAACAGACTCCCTGTCAGCTCCCCTGATAGGTCTCTTGACAACCCCCACACATCCACTGAGAACACACAAAAGCCAGAGATTGTGCTCCTCATTGACTCAAATGACAAATAGGGTCAAGAGGATACACTTCTTCCAAAACACAAAGTGGCTAAACTCTGGAGCCCAAACACTAGGCATAGCCTGGAGCTGTTTTCAGAGGACAGACTAGGGTCCCCCAGCCACATCCTTATTCACACGGGCATAAATAACCCAGCAGTAAAGGGAGGAAAGGGAAAGCCATATCACTCAAGGGAGTGATTAAAAAAAGTCTTATTCCACTTTCCGCAACACACAAGTGTCTATCTCCACCCTGCTACCATGAAAATGATTTCTTCCTGTCACCATACAGCTGGTAAATGCAAGCATTTCACGAGACTGTGCCTCAAAACCTATTGTCTACCTGGCCCACCACTCCACACTGGACATTAACAGGATTTACAACCAGGTCCAGCTCTACACCCCAGCAATCCCAACTATTACCAGAACCCTGAAGGACGTAGGTGGCCTCAGCACCTCACACAGAAGAATCAGAGCAACGGACACGCTGCCCAGATCAGTGAGACACCCTTCCAGACCTGCAAACCACCTCCTGAAGGACCTGCACCGAGAGAACCCACGCCAAGAGGACCTACACCCAGACCACAGCATCACCAGCCACACCCCAACCAGCTAAGATCACCCTAACCAAACCCTGTCCACACCCTATATAGGCCCCCCCACATCATACCTATGCCCCTTCTACCCACCCCATGCCCCCGCCCCTGAGGCAAGGACCTCAACATGACAGCAGACCTATGCCCCTTCTACCCACCCCATGCCCCCGCCCTGAGGCAAGGACCTCAACATGACAGCAGACCTATGCCCCTTCTACCCACCCCATGCCCCCCGCCCCTGAGGCAAGGACCTCAACATGACAGCAGGACATATGCCCCTTCTACCCACCCCATTCCCCCGCCCCTGAGGCAAGGACCTCAACATGACAGCAGGACATATGCCCCTTCTACCCACCCCATGCCCCCCGCCCCTGAGGCAAGGACCTCAACATGACAGCAGGACATATGCCCCTTCTACCCACCCCATGCCCCCGCCGCTGAGGCAAGGACCTCAACATGACAGCAGGACATATGCCCCTTCTACCCACCCCATGCCCCCCCGCCCCTGAGGCAAGGACCTCAACATGACAGCAGACCTATGCCCCTTCTACCCACCCCATGCCCCCCGCCCCTGAGGCAAGGACCTCAACATGACAGCAGACATATGCCCCTTCTACCCACCCCATGCCCCCCGCCCCTGAGGCAAGGACCTCAACATGACAGCAGACCTATGCCCCTTCTACCCACCCCATGCCCCCCCGCCCCTGAGGCAAGGACCTCAACATGACAGCAGGACATATGCCCCTTCTACCCACCCCATGCCCCCGCCCCTGAGGCAAGGACCTCAACATGACAGCAGACCTATGCCCCTTCTACCCACCCCATGCCCCCGCCCCTGAGGCAAGGACCTCAACATGACAGCAGGACATATGCCCAGGCCATGAGCAGAGCAACAGGCCCAACCCCCACTATTACACCCGTTACATCCTGTGATGTAAGAGGTAGGTATCGGGTGTTCAACATGGTCTGCTCACACCTACTGTGATGGTCCAGGCCTAAACCACACAAAAATAACACTAGGCACTATGAAAAACGAAGCTTTTACTATCTCATCCTGGAATTTACAAGGTCTGAGGTCATTTGCCTTTGGCCTAAAGAACAGGAACCCAGACTTCATCACAGAAATTGGAAATACAGACTTTGTTATCCAACAAGAAACATGGAATAAAAGAGACGGACCCAGTGGTTGCCCTCTAGGTTACAGAGACCTGGTAGTCCCATGCACCAGTCTACCAGGTGTGAAACAGTGAAGAGACTCAGGGGGTATGCTACTTTTGTATAGAGCAGACCTAACCCAATATTAAATGAGTCAAAACAGGAACATTTTACATCTGGCTAGAAATGAATAAGGAAATGTTAACAGAGAAAAATGTCCTTAATGTGTGATACCTACAGTATATCCCCCTAATAGAATCACAATACTTTCACTATATGTCACGGCTGTTGAAGGAGGAGGAGGACCAAGGTGCAGCGTGGTGAGTGTACATTTTACTTTATTTAAGAAATGACACCAACAAAACAAAACAAAACAACCAATAAACAATACAAAACGTGCCGCTTAAGGCTCTGTGCCATCAAACTAAGATAACTTCCCACAAACACAGGTGGGAAAAAGGGTACCTAAGTATGATTCCCAATGAGAGACAACGATAGACAGCTGTCCCTGATTGAGAACCATACCCGGCCAAAACATAGAAATAGAAAATCATAGAAACACAAAACATAGAATGCCCACCCCAACTCACGCCCTGACCAAACCAAAATAGAGACGTAAAAAGGATCTCTAAGGTCAGGGTGTGACACGATAACAGCTTCTCCATCCTAGAGGAGGAGATCAACAACTTCCAGGCCCAGGGACATGTACTAGTCTATGGTGACCTAAATGCCAGAACTGGACAAGAACCTGACATCCTCAGCACACAGGGGGACACACACCTTCCTGGGGGTGACAGCATTCCCCCATATGCCCCGTTAGACACAACTACGACAACATCCAACAAAAATGGATCACATATCCTGCTGCTCTGTCGAACGCTGGGAATGTACATAGTCAATAGGCTTCAAGGGGACTCCTTTGGTAGGTACACCTACAGCTCAGTTATTGGCAGCAGTACAGTAGACTACTTTATCACTGACCGTAACCCAGAGTCTCTTAGAGTGTTCACAGTCAGTCCGCTGACGCCCCTATCAGATCTCAGCAAAACCACACTCTACTTGAACAGAGCTATGCTCTATCATGAGGCATAAAAAGCCAAAGGAACTGAATGATAGTAAGACATGCTATAGATGGAAGGAGGTAGTGTGGAAATCAAGGGGAAAAAATTAGGCAACAACAAATGCAATCTCTTTTAGACAATTTCCTTGAAAAAATGTTTCACTGTAGTTGTGAAGGTGAAAACTTACCAGAAGAAAACCTAAACAGCATATTTGACCCCTATCAAACCTAAAAATGTTAACATCAGTATTAAAAACACTCTTCCTTAACCACGTCTCAGTACTGACCAACACATCTGGATTGGAGCTGTGAACCCACACTTTCAATTGATCCATTTTAGGTAATAAGCGTCTAGTGTTAACGTGCAGAAAAGTGTTAATCTACAGAGAAGAAGGGGGAAAATCCCAAAATACAGTTGTACCATGCTTGTAGCATCATACCCAAGAAGACACCAGGCTGCCAAAGGTGATTCAACAAAGTACTGAGTAAAGGGTCTGAATACTTAAGTAAATGTAATATATATATATATATATATTTTTTTTTTATAAATTAGCAACAATTTCTAAAAACATGTTTTTTCTTTGTCATTATGTGGTATTGTGATGTCATTATGGGGTATTGTGATGTCATTATGGGGTATTTTGATGTCATTATGGGATATAGTGATGTCATTATGGGATTTTGTGTGTAGATTGATGAAAGGAAAAAAAAAACAATTCCATTTTAGAGTAAGGCTGTAACGTAACAAAATGTGGAAAAAGTCAAGGGGTCTGAAAACTTTCCGAATGCACTGAAAATCCCTTTCTCCCTCATTCCTTCCTTCTCTCCCTCCCTCCCTTCCTCTCTCCCTCTCTCTCTCCCTCCCACTTCACCTGAGATTCACACCTGTACTGGACCTTGTGAGTACATGTAATGAAGCAGACTTTACATTAACTCAGTTCTATAGTATGACGCACACATACCATGTGTTTTACATTCCACTTGATTGATCTGCAAAGATATTGTTGGGATAAACCCATTGAAATGAGATATCTCTCTCTAACACACACAGACAGACACAGACACAGACACTAGTTGACCTCCGTTGGGACGAGCACATGACATGGGATTTACTTTCCTTCCTCCCTCTCCTCCATCTCATTCCCCTGCTTTTCCTTCCCCTGTAATGAGAGCACTGACCTCATTACAAGCAGATTACAAGTGCCGATACATTTTGTGTGTGTGTTTGTGTGTGTGCGTGTGTGTGAGCGCACACAATAGTTTTTGTGTGCGTGCAGAGGAGTTTGTGTTTGCTCATTTTTAGGTATTTACACATTTGTATTTATGAGTGTGTATGCGTGCCTGTGTGTGTGTTTGTATGTCTATGTATTTTTGTATGAGTCTGTATGTGTGCGAGTGCAAATAGATTGATGTCATGTTAAAGTGGCCTGATTAATGAGCAATTTAGCCTGGCCTCTGGCAAAGTAGAGACAAGCAGTGGGACTCAATTCTGGATATCATAATAACGTTTATTACGCTAGCAGAGAGAAATAAGAAGGTTTTGAGGCTGTCACCCACGAGCTTCACATCTCCTTGGGGATACAGAGAGGTTGTCCTCCACAAATCTGATCAAAAGTTAATCATTCAGACTTATGTAATAAGTTGTTTATTGACATCAATACAGAAGTGTGAAAGAGTGTTTTCTTTGTTGGTCCTTCAAAGGGTTCTGTAAATAGATTCTGGATGCTTAGACGGTTTATTACTCCGTCTTTATCTAAATGCAATCTATTGCTTTGCAGCCTCTCTCTCTCTCTCTCTCTCTCTCTCTCTCTCTCTCTCTCTCTTTCTCTCTCTCTCTCTCTCTCAATGTGTAGCACTAAAATGTGAGTTCAGAGGGGATCTCTTAACCTTGATCTCTCCAGCGCATGGACAGACTGGGGAGATCTAGCCTTGTCCCTCCGAGCCCACCCCATACCTCTCCTTCTGTTATTCTCCTTTTTTCATCTCTTCTTCAAAAGCAGCCTCTCTCGTCTCATTTGATTTATCTTAATCAAGCACACTCTCAAACCTCTGATCACATTGCTTTCTCCTTCTCCCTCACTCCCTGGCTCTCCTTCTCTCTCACGCTCTCCTTCTGTCTCTCACTCTCGCTCACTCTCTCTCCTTCTCTCTCGCGCTCTCCTTCTGTCTCTCCCTCTCGCTCACTCTCTCTCCTTCTCTCTCGCGCTCTCCTTCTGTCTCTCCCTCTCGCTCACTCTCTCTCCTTCTCTCTCGCGCTCTCCTTCTGTCTCTCCCTCTCGCTCACTCTCTCTCCTTCTCTCTCCTTCTCTCTCCTTCTGTCTCTCCCTCTCGCTCACTCTCTCTCCTTCTCTCTCGTGCTCTCCTTCTGTCTCTCCCTCTCGCTCACTCTCTCTCCTTCTCTCTCCTTCTCTCTCCTTCTGTCTCTCCCTCTCACTCACTCTCTCTCCTTCTCTCTCCTTCTCTCTCCCTCTGTCTCTCCCTCTCGCTCACTCTCTCTCCTTCTCTCTCCTTCTCTCTCCTTCTGTCTCTCCCTCTCACTCACTCTCTCTCATTCTCTCTCCTTCTGTCTCTCCCTCTCGCTCACTCTCTCTCCTTCTCTCTCCTTCTCTCTCCTTCTGTCTCTCCCTCTCACTCACTCTCTCTCCTTCTCTCTCCTTCTCTCTCCTTCTGTCTCTCCCTCTCGCTCACTCTCTCTCCTTCTCTCTCGCGCTCTCCTTCTCTCTCCTTCTCTCTCCTTCTCTCTCCTTCTGTCTCTCCCTCTCACTCACTCTCTCTCCTTCTCTCTCCTTCTCTCTCCTTCTGTCTCTCCCTCTCGCTCACTCTCTCTCCTTCTCTCTCCTTCTCTCTCCTTCTGTCTCTCCCTCTCACTCACTCTCTCTCCTTCTCTCTCCTTCTCTCTCCTTCTGTCTCTTCCTCTCGCTCACTCTCTCTCCTTCTCTCTCCTTCTCGCTCACTCTCTCTCCTTCTCTCTCATTCTCTCTCCTTCTGTCTCTCCCTCTCACTCACTCTCTCTCCTTCTCTCTCCTTCTCTCTCCTTCTGTCTCTCCCTCTCGCTCACTCTCTCTCCTTCTCTCTCCTTCTGTCTCTCCCTCTCACTCACTCTCTCTCCTTCTCTCTCCTTCTCTCTCCTTCTGTCTCTCCCTCTCGCTCACTCTCTCTCCTTCTCTCTCCTTCTCTCTCCTTCTGTCTCTCCCTCTCACTCACTCTCTCTCCTTCTCTCTCCTTCTCTCTCCTTCTGTCTCTCCCTCTCGCTCACTCTCTCTCCTTCTCTCTCGCGCTCTCCTTCTCTCTCCTTCTCTCTCCTTCTCTCTCCTTCTGTCTCTCCCTCTCACTCACTCTCTCTCCTTCTCTCTCCTTCTCTCTCCTTCTGTCTCTCCCTCTCGCTCACTCTCTCTCCTTCTCTCTCCTTCTCTCTCCTTCTGTCTCTCCCTCTCACTCACTCTCTCTCCTTCTCTCTCCTTCTCTCTCCTTCTGTCTCTCCCTCTCACTCACTCTCTCTCCTTCTCTCTCCTTCTCTCTCCTTCTGTCTCTCCCTCTCGCTCACTCTCTCTCCTTCTGTCTCTCCCTCTCACTCACTCTCTCTCCTTCTCTCTCCTTCTCTCTCCTTCTCTCTCCTTCTGTCTCTCCCTCTCACTCACTCTCTCTCCTTCTCTCTCCTTCTCTCTCCTTCTCTCTCCTTCTCGCTCACTCTCTCTCCTTCTCTCTCATTCTCTCTCCTTCTGTCTCTCCCTCTCACTCACTCTCTCTCCTTCTCTCTCCTTCTCTCTCCTTCTGTCTCTCCTTCTCGCTCACTCTCCTTCTCTCTCCTTCTCTCTCCTTCTCTCTCCTTCTCGCTCACTCTCTCTCCTTCTCTCTCCTTCTCTCTCCTTCTGTCTCTCCCTCTCACTCACTCTCTCTCCTTCTCTCTCCTTCTCTCTCCTTCTGTCTCTCCCTCTCGCTCACTCTCTCTCCTTCTCTCTCCTTCTGTCTCTCCCTCTCACTCACTCTCTCTCCTTCTCTCTCCTTCTCTCTCCTTCTGTCTCTCCCTCTCGCTCACTCTCTCTCCTTCTCTCTCCTTCTCTCTCCTTCTGTCTCTCCCTCTCACTCTCTCTCCTTCTCTCTCTCCTTCTCTCTCCTTCTGTCTCTCCCTCTCTCCTCTCTCTCCTTCTCTCTCTCCGCTCTCCTTCTCTCTCCTTTCTCTCTCCTTCTCTCTCCTTCTGTCTCTCCCTCTCACTCACTCTCTCTCCTTCTCTCTCCTTCTCTCTCCTTCTGTCTCTCCCTCTCGCTCACTCTCTCTCCTTCTCTCTCCTTCTCTCTCCTTCTGTCTCTCCCTCTCCTCACTCTCTCTCTCCTTCTCTCTCCTTCTCTCTCCTTCTGTCTCTCCCTCTCACTCACTCTCTCTCCTTCTCTCTCCTTCTCTCTCATTCTGTCTCTCCCTCTCGCTCACTCTCTCTCCTTCTCTCTCCTTCTCTCTCCTTCTGTCTCTCCCTCTCACTCACTCTCTCTCCTTCTCTCTCCTTCTCTCTCCTTCTCTCTCCTTCTGTCTCTCCCTCTCACTCACTCTCTCTCCTTCTCTCTCCTCTCTCCTTCTCTCTCCTTCTCGCTCACTCTCTCTCCTTCTCTCTCCTTCTCTCTCCTTCTGTCTCTCCCTCTCACTCACTCTCTCTCCTTCTCTCTCCTTCTCTCTCCTTCTGTCTCTCCTTCTCGCTCACTCTCTCTCCTTCTCTCTCCTTCTCTCTCCTTCTCTCTCCTTCTCGCTCACTCTCTCTCCTTCTCTCTCCTTCTCTCCCCTTCTCTCTCCTTCTCTCTCCTTCTCTCTCCTTCTGTCTCTCCTTCTCGCTCACTCTCTCTCCTTCTCTCTCCTTCTCTCTCCTTCTCTCTCCTTCTGTCTCTCCCTCTCCCTCACTCCCTGGCTCTCCTTCTCTCTCCTTCTCTCTCCTTCTCTCTCCTTCTGTCTCTCCTTCTCGCTCACTCTCTCTCCTTCTCTCTCCTTCTCTCTCCTTCTCTCTCCTTCTTTTTCCTTCTCGCTCACTCTCTCTCCTTCTCTCTCCTTCTCTCTCCTTCTGTCTCTCCCTCTCCTCTCTCTCTCCTTCTCTCTCTTCTCTCCTTCTGTCTCTCCTTCTCGCTCACTCTCTCTCCTTCTCTCTCCTTCTCTCTCCTTCTCTCTCCTTCTGTCTCTCCCTCTCCTTCTCTCTCCTTCTCTCTCCTTCTCTCTCCTTCTCTCTCTCCTTCTCTCTCCCTCTCTCTCCTTCTCTCTCCTTCTCTCTCCTTCTCTCTCCTTCTCTCTCCTTCTGTCTCTCCTTCTCGCTCTCCTTCTCTCTCCTTCTGTCTCTCCTTCTCTCTCCTTCTCTCTCCTTCTCTCTCCTTCTCGCTCTCTCTCTCTCCTTCTCTCTCCTTCTCTCTCCTTCTGTCTCTCCCTCTCCTTCTCTCTCCTTCTCTCTCCTTCTCTCTCCCTTCTGTCTCTCCTTCTCTCTCTCTCTCTCTCCTTCCTCTCTCTCCTTCTCTGTCTCTTCTCTCTCCTTCTCTCTCCTTCTCTCTCTTCTGTTTCTTCTCACTCCTGTCTCTCCTTCTCTCCTTCTCTCTCTCTCTCTCCTTCTCTCTCCTTCTGTCTCTCCTTCTGCTCTCCCTTCTCCTTCTCTCCTTCTCTCTCCTTCTCTCTCCTTCTGTCTCTCCTCATCTCTCTTCTCTCTGTCCTTCTCTCTCCTTCTCTCTCCTTCTGTCTCTCTCCTTCTCCTCTCTCTCCTTTCTCTCTCCTTCTCTCTCCTTCTCTCTCCTTCTCTCTGTCTCTCCTCTGTCACTCTCTCTCCTTCTCTCTCCTTCTCTCTCCTTCTCTCTCCTTCTGTCTCTCCCTCTCCACTCACTCCTCTCCTTTGTCTCCTTCTCTCTCCTTCTCCTCTCCTTCTCTCTCCTCTCACTCACTCTGTCTCTCCTTCTCTCTCCTTCTGTCTCTTCTCTCTCCTTCTCTCTCTCTCCCTGCTCACTCTCTCTCCTTCTCTCTCCTCTCTCTCCTTCTGTCTCTCTCTCTCCTCTGTCTCTCTCTCCTTCTCTCTCTCTCTCTCCTTCTGTCTCTCCTTCTGTCTCTCTCTCCTTCTCTCTCCTTCTCTCTCCTTCTGTCTCTCCTTCTCGCTCACTCTCTCTCCTTCTCTCTCCCTTCTCTCTCCTTCTCTCTCCTTCTGTCTCTCCCTCTCACTCTCTCTCCTTCTCTCTCCTTCTCCTTCTGTCTCTCCTTCTGTCTCTCCTTCTGCTCACTCTGTCTCTCCTTCTCTCCTTCTCTCTCCTTCTGTCTCTCTCTTCTTCTGTCTCTCCTTCTCTCTCCTTCTCTCCTTCTCTCTCCTTCTGTCTCTCCTCTCACTCACTCTCTCTCCTTCTCTCCTCTCTCTCTCCTTCTCTCTCCTTCTGTCTCTCCTTCCGTCTCACTCTCTCTCCTTCTCTCTCCTTCTCTCTCCTTCTGTCTCTCCTTCTGTCTCACTCTCTCCTTCTCTCTCCTTCTCTCTCCTTCTCTCTCCTTCTCTCTCCTTCTCTCTCCTTCTCTCTCCTTTCTCTCCTTCTCTCTCTTCTCTCCCCTCTCTCCTTCTCTCCCTCTCTCTCCTTCTGTCTCTCCTTCTCTCTCTGCCTCTCTCTCCTCCTCTCCTCTGTCTCTCCTTCTGTCTCTCCTCTCTGTCTCTCTCTCCTTCTCTCTCTTCTCTCTCCTTCTTCTGTCTCTCCCTCTCCTTCTCTCTCCTTCTCTCTCCTTCTCTCTCCTTCTGTCTCTCCCTCTCCTTCTCTCTCCTTCTCTCTCCTTCTCTCTCCTTCTGTCTCTCTCCCTCTCGCTCCTCTCTCTCCTTCTCTCTCCTCTCTTCTCTCTCCTTCTCTCTCCTTCTCTCTCCTTCTGTCTCTCTTCTCTCTCTTCTCTCTCCTTCTCTCTCCTTCTCTCTCCTTCTGTCTCTCCCTCTCGCTCTGTCTCTCTCTCCTTCTCTCTCCTTCTCTCTCCTTCTGTCTCTCCCTCTCTCACTCCTCTCTTCTCTCTCCTTCTCTCTCCTTCTGTCTCTCCCTCTCTCTCTTCTCTCTCTCTCTCCTGTCTCTTCTCTCTCCCTTCTCTCTCCTCTCTCTCCTTCTCTCTCCTTCTGTCTCTCCCTCTCACTGCCTCTCCTCCTTCTCTCTCTCTTCTCTCTCCTTCTGTCTCTCCCTCTGTCTCTCCTCTCTCTCCTTCTCTCCTCTCTCCTTCTCTCTCCTTCTGTCTCCCTCTCCTTCTCTCTCTTCTCCTGTCTCTCCTTCTGTCTCTCCTCTCTCTCTCTCCTTCTCTCTCTCCTTCTCTCTCCTTCTCTGTCTTCTCTCTCCTTCTGTCTCTGTCTCTCCTCTCTCTCCTTCTCTCTCTCCTTCTCTCTCCTTCTGTCTCTCTCTCTCTTCTGTCTCTGCCTCTCCTTCTCTCTCTTCCCTGTCTCTCCTTCTGTCTCTCTCTCCTTCTCTCTCCTTCTGTCTCTCCTTCTGTCTCTCCTCTCTCTCTCTCCTTCTCTCTTCTCTCTCCTTCTGTCTCTCCTTCTGCTCTCTCTCTCCTTCTCTCTCCTTCTCTCTCCTTCTGTCTCTCCTTCTCTCTCTCCTTCTCTCTCTCCTTCTCTCTCCTTCTCTCTCCTTCTCTCTCCTTCTGTCTCTCCCTCTCTCTGTCCTCTCTCTCTTCTCCTTCTTCTCTCTCCTCTCTCTCTCCTCTCTTCTCTCCTCTCGCTCCTTCTCTCTCCTTCTGTCTCTCCTTCTCGTCTCTCTCCTTCTGTCTCTCCCTCTCTCTCACTCTCTCTCCTTCTCTCTCCTTCTCTCTCCTTCTCTCTCTCCTTCTGTCTCTCCTCTCTCCTTCTCTCTCCTTCTCTCTCCTTCTCTCTCCTTCTCTCTCCTTCTCTCTCCTCTCTCTCCTTCTCTCTCCTTCTCTCTCCTTCTGTCTCCTTCTCTCTCCTTCTCTCTCCTTCTCTCTCCTTCTCTCTCCTTCTGTCTCTCCTTCTCCTCACTCTCTCTCCTTCTCTCTCCTTCTCTCCTTCTGTCTCTCTCTCTCCTTCTCTCTCCTCTCTCTCCTTCTGTCTCTCCTCTCTGTCTCTCTCTCTTCTCTCTCTCCTTCTCTCTCCTTCTGTCTCTCCCTCTCACTCACTCTCTCTCTTCTGTCTCTCTCTCCTTCTCTCTCTCCTTCTGTCTCTCCTTCTGTCTCTCTCTCTCCTTCTGTCTCTCCTCTCCTTCTGTCTCTCCCTCTCTCTCTCTCTCTCTCCTTCTGTCTCTCTCTCTCCTTCTCTCTCTCCTTCTCTCTCCTTCTCTCTCCTTCTGTCTCTCCCTCTCACTCTCTCCTCTCTCTTCTTCTCTCTCCTTCTCTCTCCTTCTGTCTCTCCTTCTGTCTCTCCCTCTCACTCTCTCTCCTTCTCTCTCCTTCTCTCTCCTCTGTCTCTCCTCCTCTGTCTCTCTCTCCTTCTCTCTCCTTCTCTCTCCTTCTGTCTCTCCCTCTCACTCACTCTCTCTCCTTCTCTCTCCTTCTCTCTCTTCTGTCTCTCCTTCTGTCTCTGCCTCTCCTTCTCTCTCCTTCTGTCTCTCCTTCTGTCTCTCTCTCTCCTTCTCTCTCCTTCTCTCTCCTTCTGTCTCTCCTTCTGTCTCTGTCTCTCTCTCCTCTCTCTCCTTCTCTCTCCTTCTGTCTCTCCTTCTGTCTCTCTCTCTCTGTCTCTCCTTCTGTCTCTTCTCTCTCCTTCTGTCTCTCCTTCTGTCTCTGCCTCTCCTTCTCTCTCTCTCTCTCCTTCTGTCTCTCCTTCTCCTCTCTGTCTCTCCTTCTCTCTCCTTCTCTCTCCTTCTGTCTCTCCTTCTGCTCTCTCTCTCCTTCTCTCTCCTTCTCTCTCCTTCTCTCTTCTTCTCTCTCCTCTCTCTCCTTCTCTCCTTCTCTCTCCTTCTCTCTCCTTCTCTCTCCTTCTCTCTCCTTCTGTCTCTCCTTCTGCTCACTCTCTCTCCTTCTGTCTCTCCCTCTCTCCCTCTCTCTCCTTCTGTCTCTCTCTCCTTCTGTCTCTCCTTCTCTCTCTGTCTCTCCTTCTCTCTCTCTCTCTCTCCTTCTGTCTCTCTCTCTGCTCTCTCCTTCTGTCTCTTCTCTCTCACTCTCTCTCTCCTTCTGTCTCCTTCTCTCTCCTTCTGTCTCTCCCTCTCTCTCCTTCTCTCTCCTTCTCTCCTTCTGTCTCTCCTCTCCTTCTCTCTCTCCTTCTCTCTCCTTCTCTCTCTTCTGTCTCTCCTTCTGTCTCTGTCTCTCCTTCTCTCTCCTTCTCTCTCCTTCTCTCTCCCTTCTCTCTCCTTCTGTCTCTCCCTCTCGCTCACTCTCTCTCCTTCTCTCTCTTCTCTCTCCTTCTGTCTCTCCTCTCCTCTGTCTCACTCTCCTTCTCTCTCCTTCTCTCTCCTTCTCTCTCCTTCTGTCTCTCCTCTGTCTTCTCTCTCCTTCTCTCTCTCCTTCTCTCCTTCTCTCTCTCCTTCTGTCTCTCCTTCTGTCTCTCCCTCTCTCTCACTCTCTCTCTCCTTCTCTCTCTTCCTCTCCTTCTCTCTCTCTCTCCTTCTCTCTCTTCTCTCTCTGTTCTCTCTCCTTCTGTCTCTCCCTCTCTCTCTCTCTCTCCTTCTCTCTCCTTCTCTCTCCTTCTGTCTCTCCTTCTCGCTCTCTCTCTCTCCTTCTCTCTCCTTCTCTCTCCTTCTCTCTCCTTCTGTCTCCTTCTGTCTCTCCCTCTCTCCCTCACTCCCTTCTCCTTCTCTCCTCCTTCTCTCCTTCTCTCTCCTTCTCTCTCCTTCTGTCTCTCCTTCTGTCTCTCTCTCTCCTTCTCTCTCCTTCTCTCTCTCTTCTCTCCTTCTGTCTCTCTTCTCTCTTCTCTCTCCTTCTCTCTCTCCTTCTGTCTCTTCTCTCTCCTTCTCTCTCCTTCTGTCTCTCCTTCTCTCTCACTCTCTCTCCTCTGTCTCTCTCCTTCTCTCTCCTTCTCTCTCTCTTCTCTCTCCTCTGTCTCTCCTTCTCCTTCTCTCTCCCTTCTCTCCTTCTGTCTCTCTCCTCTGTCTCTCTCTCTCCTTCTGCTCTCTCCTCTCCTTCTCTCTCCTTCTCTCTCCTTCTGTCTCTCCCTCTCCTTCTCTCTCTCCTTCTCTCTCCTTCTCTCTCTTCTGTCTCTCCTTCTTCTGCTCTCTCTCTTCTCCTTCTCTCTCCTTCTCTCTCCTTCTGTCTCACTCTCTCTCCTTCTCTCTCCTTCTCTCTCCTCTCTCCTTCTGTCTCTCCCTCTCCTTCTCTCTCCTTCTCTCTCCTTCTCTCTCCTTCTCTCTCCTTCTGTCTCCCTCTCCTCACTCTCTCCCTCCTTCTCTCTCCTTCTCTCTCCTTCTCTCTCCTTCTGTCTCTCCCTCTCCTTCTGTCTCTCTCTCCTTCTCTCTCCTTCTCTCTCCTTCTCTCTCCTTCTCGCTCCTTCTGTCTCTGTCTCTCTCTCTGTCTCTCTCTCCTTCTCTCTCCTTCTCTCTCCTTCTGTCCTCTCTCCTTCTCTCTCCTTCTCTCCTTCCCTCTCCCTCTCTCTCTCTCTCCTTCTCTCTCCTTCTCTCTCCTTCTCTCTCTTCTCTCCTCTCTCTCTTCTCTCTCCTTCTCTCTCTCCTTCTCTCTCCTTCTGTCTCTCCCTCTCACTCACTCTCTCTCCTTCTCTCTCCTTCTCTCTCCTTCTGTCTCTCCCTTCTCGCTCCTCTCTCTCCTTCTCTCTTCTGTCTCTCCTCTCACTCTCTCTCTCTTCTCTCTCCTTCTCTCTCCTTCTGTCTCTGCCTCTCCTTCTCTCTCTCCTTCTCTCTCCTCTCTCTCCTTCTGTCTCTCCTCTCACTCACTCTCTCTCCTTCTCTCTCCTTCTCTCTCCTTCTGTCTCTCCCTCTCGCTCCTCTCTCTCCTTCTTCTCTCTCCTTCTCTCTCTTCCTCTCCTTCTCTCTCCACTCTCTCTCCTTCTCTCTCCTTCTGTCTTCTCTCTCCTCTCTGCTCTCTCTCTCTCCTTCTCTCTCTTCTCTCTCCTTCTGTCTCTCTCTCCTCTCTCTCTCCTTCTCTCTCTCTTCTCTCTCCTTCTGTCTCTCCTTCTGTCTCTCCTCTCTCTCTCTCCTTCTGTCTCTCCCTCTCTCTCTCTCTCCTTCTGTCTCTCCTTCTCTCTCTGTCTCTCCTTCTCTCTCTCTCTCCTTCTCTCTCCTTCTCTCTCCTTCTGTCTCTCCCTCTCACTCTCTCTCTCTCCTTCTCTCTCCTTCTCTCTCCTTCTCTCTCCTTCTGTCTCTCCCTCTCTCCTTCTCTCTCTCCTTCTCTCTCCTTTCTCTCTCCTTCTGCTCTCTCTCTCTCCTTCTCTCTCCTTCTCTCTCCTTCTGTCTCTCCTTCTGTCCTCTCTCTCCTTCTCTCTCCTTCTCTCTCCTTCTGTCTCTCCTTCTCGCTGTCTCTCTCTCCTTCTCTCTCTCTCTCTCCTTCTGTCTCTCCCTTCTCCTTCTCTCTCTCTCCTCTCTCTCTCTCCTTCTGTCTCTCTCTCTCCTTCTCTCTCTCTCTCTCCTTCTCTCTCCTTCTGTCTCTCCTTCTGCTCACTCTCTCTCCTCTCTCTCTCTCTCTCCTTCTCTCTCTTCCTCTCCTTCTGTCTCTCCCTCTCCTTCTCTCTCTCTCTCCTTCTCTCTCCTTCTCTCTCCTTCTCTCTCTCCTTCTCTCTCCTTCTGTCTCTCTCTCCTTCTCTCTCCTTCTTCTCTTCTCTCTCCTTCTGTCTCTTCTTCCTCTCTCTCTCCTTCTCCTCTCTTCCTTGTCTCTCCTCTCGCTCTCTCTCTCTCCTTCTCTCTCCTTCTCTCTCTCTTCTGTCTCTCCCTCTCACTCTCTCTCTCCTTCTCTCTCCTTCTCTCTCCTTCTCTCTCCTTCTGTCTCTCCCTCTCCTCTCTCTGTCTCTCTCTCCTTCTCTCTCCTTCTCTCTCCTTCTGTCTCTCCCTCTCCTCTCTCTCTCTCCTTCTCTCTCCTTCTCTCTCCTTCTGTCTCTCCTTCTCCTCTCTCTCTCTCCTTCTCTCTCCCTTCTCTCTCCTTCTGTCTCTCCCTCTCTTCTGTCTCTCTCTCCTTCTCTCTCCTTCTCTCTCCTTCTGTCTCTCCTTCTGCTCTCTCTCTCTCCTTCTCTCTCCTTCTCTCTCCTTCTCTCTCCTTCTCGCTCACTCTCTCTCCTTCTCTCTCCTTCTCTCCCCTTCTCTCTCCTTCTCTCTCCTTTCTCTCTCCTTCTCTCTCCTTCTCTCTCCTTCTGTCTCTCCTTCTGCTCACTCTCTCTCCTTCTCTCTCCTCCTTCTGTCTCTTCCTCTCCTTCTGTCTCTCCCTCTCCCTCCTTCTGCTCTCCTTCTCTCCTTCTCTCTCCTTCTCTCTCCTTCTCTCTCCTCTCTTCTCCTTCTGTCTCTCCTCTCTTCTGTCTCTCTCTCCTTCTCTCTCCTGTCTCTCCTTCTCTCTCTCCTTCTGTCTCTCCTTCTCTCTCCTTCTGTCTCTCTCTCTCCTTCTCTCCTCTCTCTCCTTCTCTCTCCTTCTGTCTCTCCTTCTCTGTCTCTCTCTCTCTCTCTCTCTCTCTCTCCTTCTCTCTTCTCCTCTCCTCTCTCCTTCTCTCTGTCTCTCCTTCTCTCTCCTTCTCTCTCCTTCTCTCTCCTTCTGTCTCCTTCTCTCTCTCCTTCTCTCTCTCTCCTTCTCTCTCCTTCTCTCTCCTTCTCTGTCTCCCTCTCCTTCTGTCTCTCCTCTCTTCTCTCTCTCCTTCTCTCTCCTTCTCTCTCCTTCTCTGTCTCTCCTTCTGTCTCTCCTCTCTCTCCTTTCTCTCTCCTTCTCTCTCCTTCTCTCTCCTTCTGTCTCTCTCTCTCTCCTTCTCTCTCTTCTCTCTCCTTCTCTCTCCTTCTCTCTCTTCCTCTCTCCTTCTCTCTCCTTCTGTCTCTCCCTCTCTCCCTCTCTCTCTCCTTCTCTCTCCTCTCTCCTCTCTCCTTCTCTCTCCTTCCTCTCCTTCTCTCTCCCTCTCTCCTTCTCTCTCCTTCTGTCTCTTCTCTCTCCTTCTGTCTCTCTCTCCTCACTCTCTCTCCTTCTCTCTCCTTCTCTCTCCTTCTGTCTCTCCTTCTCACTCCTCTCTCTCCTTCTCTCTCCTTCTCTCTCTTCTGTCTCTCCCTCTCCTTCTCTCTCTCCTTCTCTCTCCTTCTCTCTCCTTCTGTCTCTCCTCTCTCACTCTCTGTCTCTCCTTCTCTCTCCTTCTCTCTCCTTCTGTCTCTCCCTCTCCTTCTCTCTCCTTCTCTCTCTCCCTCTCACTCTCTCTCCTTCTGTCTCTGCCTCTCCTTCTGTCTCCTTCTCTCTCCTTCTGTCTCCTTCTCTCTCCCTTCTCTCTCTTCTGTCTCTCCTTCTCTCTCTCTCCTTCTCTCTCCTTCTCGCTCTTCTGTCTCTCCTTCTCTCTCCTTCTCTCTCCTTCTCTCTCCTTCTCTCTCCTTCTCTCTCCTCTCCTTCTGTCTTCTCTCTCTCTCCTTCTCTCTCCTCTCTCTCTCCTTCTCTCCTTCTCTCCTTCTCTCTCCTTCTGTCTTCTCTCTCCTTCTCTCTCTCTCTCTCCTTCTCTCTTCTCTCTGTCTCTCTCTCTCCTTCTCTCTCCTTCTCTCTCCTTCTGTCTCTCCCTCTCCTTCTCTCTCTCCTTCTCTCTCCTTCTCTCTCCTTCTGTCTCTCCCTCTCCTTCTCTCTCCTTCTCTCTCCTTCTCTCTCCTTCTGTCTCTCCCTCTCTCCTCTCTCTCCTTCTCTCTCCTTCTCTCTCCTTCTGTCTCTCCTTCTCGCTCTCTCTCTCCTTCTCTCTCCTTCTCTTCTTCTCCTCTCCTTCTCTCCTTCTCTCTCCCTCTCTCCTTCTCTCTCCTTCTCTCTCCTTCTCCTTCTCTCTCCTTCTGTCTCTTCTCCTCTCCTTCTGTCTCTCCCTTCTCTCTCTCCTTCTCTCCTTCTCTCTCCTTCTGTCTCTCCCTCTCCCTCTCCCTCTCCTTCTCTCTCCTTCTCTCTCTCTTCTCTCTCTCTCTCTCCTTCTGTCTCTCCTTCTCTCCTTCTCTCCTTCTCTCTCCTTCTCTCTCTCTCCTTCTCTCTCTCTCTCTCCTTCTCTCTCCTTCTCTCTCCTTCTCTCCTTCTCGCTCTCTCTCTCCTTCTCTCTCCTTCTCTCCCTTCTCTCTCCTTCCTCTCTTCTCTCTCCTTCTGTCTCTCCTTCTCTCTCCTTCTCTCTCCTTCTCTCTCCTTCTCTCTCCTTCTGTCTCTCCCTCTCCTTCTCTCTCTCCTTCTCTCTCCTTCTCTCTCCTTCTGTCTCTCCCTTCTGCTCTCTCTCTCCTTCTGTCTCTTCTCTCTCCTTCTGTCTCTCCTTCCTCTCTCCTCTCTCCTTCTCTCTCTTCTGTCTTCTCTCTCCTTCTGTCTCTCCTCTCCTTCTCTCTCCTTCTGTCTCTCCTCTCTCCCTCTGTCTCTCTCTCCTTCTGTCTCTTCCTCTCCTTCTCTCTCCTTCTCTCTCCTTCTCTCTCCTTCTCTCTCCTTCTGTCTCTCCTTCTCTCTCCTTCTCTCTCTCCTTCTGTCTCTCCTCTCCTTCTCTCTCCTTCTCTCTCCTTCTGTCTCTCCCTCTCCTCCTTCTCTCTCCTTCTGTCTCCCTTCTCTCTCCTTCTCTCTCCCTGTCTCTCCTTCTGTCTCTCCTTTCTCTCCTTCTCTCTCCTTCTCTCTCCTTCTCTCTCCTTCTCTCCTTCTCTCTCCTTCTGTCTCTCCTTCTCGCTTCCTTCTCTCTCCTTCTCTCTCCTCTCTCCTTCTCTCTCCTCTCTCTCCTTCTCTCTCCTTCTCTCTCCTTCTCTCTCCTTCTCTCCTTCTCTCTCCTTCTCTCTCTCTCTCCTCTGTCTCTCTCTCCTTCTCTCTCTCTCTCTCCTTCTCTCTCCTTCTCTCTCCTTCTGTCTCTCCTCTCTCTCTCTCTGTCTCTGTCTCTCCTTCTGTCTCTTCCTCTGTCTCTCTCCTTCTGTCTCTCCTTCTCTCTCCTTCTGTCCTTCTCTCTCCTTCTCTCTCTTCCTCTCCTTCTGTCTCTCCCTCTCTCTCCTTCTCTCTCCTGTCTCTCCTTCTGTCTCCTTCTCTCCTTTCTCTGTCTCTCCTTCTCTCTCCTTCTCTCTCCTTCTCTCTCCTTCTGTCTCTCCTTCTGTCTCTCTCTCTCTCCTCTCTCTCTCCTTCTCTCTCCTTCTGTCTCTCCTTCTCACTCTCTCTCTCTCCTTCTCTCTCCTTCTCTCTCCTTCTCTCTCCTTCTGTCTCTCCTTCTCTCTCTGTCTCTCCTTCTCTCTCCTTCTCTCTCCTTCTCTCTCCTTCTCTCTCCTTCTCTGTCTCTCTCTCCTTCTGTCTCTCTCTCTCCTTCTCTCTCCTCTCTCTCCTTCTCTCTCCTTCTCTCTCCTTCTGTCTCTCCTCTCTCCCCTTCTCTCTCCTTCTCTCTCTTCTCTCTCCTTCTCTCTCCTTCTGTCTCCTTCTGTCTCCTTCTGTCCTTCTCTCTCCTTCTCTCTTCTCTCTCCTTCTCTCTCCTTCTCTCTCCTTCTGTCTCTCTGTCCTCTGGCTTCTCTCTCCTTCTCTCTCCTTCTCTCTCTCCTTCTCTCTCCTTCTGTCTCTCCTCTCCTTCTCTCTCTGCCTTCTCTCTTCTCTCTCCTTGTCTCTCCCTTCTCCCTCTCTCTCCTCTCTCTCCTTCTCTCTCCTTCTGTCTCTCCCTCTCTCCTCTCTCCTTCTCTCTCCTTCTCTCTCCCTCTCTCTCCTTCTCTCTCCTTCTCTCTCCTTCTGTCTCTCCTTCTCTCTCCTTCTCTCTCTCCTTCTCTCTCCTTCTCTCTCCTTCTCTCTCCTTCTCTCTCCTTCTCCTCTTTCTCTCCTCTCTCTCTCCTTCTCTCTCCTTCTCTCTCCTCTCTCTCCTTCTCTCTTCTTCTCTCCTTCTGTCTCTCCTCTCCTCTCTCCTTCTCTCTCCTTCTCTCTCCTTCTGTCTCTCACTCTCTCTCCTTCTCTCTCCTTCTCTCTCCTTCTGTCTCTTCTCTCTCCTCCTCTCTCCTTCTCTCTCCTTCTCTCTCTTCTCTCTCTCCTGTCTCTCCCTGGCTCTCCTTCTCTCTCCTTCTCTCTCCTTCTGTCTCTCTCTCTCCTTCTCTCTCCTTCTCTCTCCTTCTCTCTCCTTCTCTCTCCTTCTGTCTCTCCCTCTCTCCTCTCTCTCCTTCTCTCTCCTTCTCTCTCCTTCTGTCTCTCCCTCTCCTCACTCTCTCTCCTTCTCTCTCCTTCTCTCTCATTCTGTCTCTCCTCTCTGCTCACTCTCTCTCCTTCTCTCTCCTTCTCTCTCCTTCTGTCTCTCCCTCTCTCTCTCTCTCCTTCTCTCTCCTTCTCTCTCCTTCTCTCTCTCCTCTCTCTCTCTCCTCTCTCTCCTTCTCTCTCTCTCTCCTTCTGTCTCTCCTTCTCTCTCCTCTCTCTCTCTCTCTCTCTCTCCTTCTGTCTCTCCCTCTCTCTCCTCTCTCTCCTTCTCTCTCCTTCTCTCTCCTTCTGTCTCTCCTTCTCTCTCTCTCTCTCCTTCTCTCTCTCTCTCCTCTCTCTCTCCTTCTTCTCTCTCCTTCTGTCTCCTTCTCTCTCCTTCTCTCTCTCTCTCCTTCTCTCTCCTTCTCTCTCCTTCTGTCTCTCCTTCTCGTCTCTCTCTCCTTCTCTCTCCTTCTCTCTCCTTCTGTCTCTCCTTCTCTCCTTCTCTCTCTTCTCTCCCTGTCTCTCTCTCCTTCTCTCTCCTTCTCTCCTTCTCTCTCCTTCTCTCTCCTTCTCTCTCCTTCTCGCTCTTCTCTCTCTCCTTCTCTCTCCTTCTCTCTCCTTCTCTCTCCTTCTCTCTCCTTCTCCTCACTCTCTCTCCTTCTCTCTCCTTCTCTCTCCTTCTGTCTCTCTCTCTCCTTCTGTCTCTCCTTCTGTCTCTCTCTCTCTTCTCTCTCCTTCTGTCTCTCTTCTCTCCTCTCTCCTCTCTCTCCTTCTCTCTCTTCCTCTCCTTCTGCTCACTCTCTCTCTTCTCTCTCCTTCTCTCTCCTTCTCTCTCCTTCTGTCTCTCCCTCTCTCTCCTCTCTCTCTCCTCTCTCCTGTTCTGTCTCTCCTTCTCTCTCTCTCTCCTTTCTCTCCTTCTCTCTCCTTCTGTCTCTCCCTCTCCTTCTCCTCTCCTTCTGTCTCTCCTTCTCTCTCCTTCTCTCTCTTCTCGCTCTCTCTCTCTCTCTCCTTCTCTCTCCTTCTGTCTCTCCCTCTCCTCTCTCTCTCTCCTTCTCTCTCCTTCTCTCTCCTTCTCTCTCCTTCTGCTCACTCTCTCTCCTTCTCTCTCCTTCTCTCTCCTTCTGCTCTCCTTCTCTCTCTTCTCTCTCCCTTCTCTCTCTCTCTCCTTCTCTCTCCTTCTCTCTCTCCTTCTCTCTCCTCTCTCTCTCCTTCTCTCTCTCTCTCTCCTTCTCTCTCCTTCTCTCTCTTCTTCTCTTCTCTCTCCTTCTCTCTCCTTCTCTCTCCTTCTCTCTCTCTCTCTCCTTCTCTCTCTCCTTCTCTCTCCTTCTCTCTCCTTCTCTCTCCTTCTCTCTCCTTCTCTCTCTCTCTCCTTCTCTCTCCTTCTCTCTCCTTCTCTCTCTCTCTCTCTCCTTCTGTCTCTCCTCTCCTCTCTCCTTCTCTCTCCTTCTCTCTCCTTCTCTCTCCTTCTGTCTCCTTCTGTCTCCTTCTCTCCTCACTCTCTCTCCTCTCTCTCCTTCTCTCTCCTTCTCTCTCCTTCTCTCTCCTTCTGTCTCTCTGTCTCTCCTTCTCTCTCCTTCTCTCTCCTTCTGTCTCTGTCTCTCCTTCTGTCTCTCCTTCTCTCTCCTTCTCTCTCATTCTCTCTCTCCCTTCTCTCTCCTTCTCTCTCCCTCTCTCCCTCTCCTTCTCTCTCTTCTCTCTCCTTCTGTCTCTCTCTCTCTCTCCTCTCTCTCCTTCTCTCTCCTTCTCTCTCCTTCTGTCTCCTTCTCTCCTTCTCTCTCTCCTTCTCTCTCCTTCTCTCTCTCTCTCTCCTTCTCTCTCTTCTCTCTCCTTCTCTCTCCTTCTCTCTCTTCTCTCTCCTTCTCTCTCCTTCTCTCTCTCTCTCTCCTTCTCTCTCCTTCTCTCTCCTTCTCTCTCCTCTGCTCACTCTCTCTCTTCTCTCTCCTTCTCTCTCCTTCTGTCTCTCTGTCTCTCCTTCTCTCTCTCTCTCTCCTTCTTCTCTCTCCTTCTCTCTCTCTCTCTCCTTCTCTCTCTCCTTCTCTCTCCTTCTCTCTCCTTCTCTCTCCTTCTCTCTCTCCTTCTCTCTCTCCTCTCCTTCTCTCTCCTTCTGTCTCTCCCTCTCTCTCTCTCTCTCCTTCTCTCTCCTTCTCTCTCCTTCTCTCTCTCCTTCTGTCTCTCCTTCTGTCTCTTCTCTCTCCTTCTCTCTCCCTCTCTCTCCTTCTCTCTCCTTCTCTCTCCTTCTCTCTCTTCTGTCTCTCTCTGTCTCTCCTCTCTCTCTTCTTCTCTCTCCTTCTGTCTCTGTCTCTCCTTCTCTCTCCTCCTTCTCTCTCCTTCTCTCTCCTTCTCTCTCTCCTTCTCTCTCCTCTCCTTCTTCTCTCTCCTTCTCTCTCCTTCTCTCTCCTTCTGCTCCTCTCTCTTCTTCTCTCTCCTTCTGTCTCTCTCTCCTTCTCTCTCCTCTCTCTCCTTCTCTCTCCTTCTCTCTCCTTCTGTCTCTCCTTCTGTCTCACTCTCTCTCCTTCTCTCTCCTCTCTCTCTCCTTCTCTCTCTCCTTCTCGCTCTCCTTCTCTCTCCTTCTCTCTCCTTCTCTCTCCTTCTCTCTCCTTCTCTCTCCTTCTCTCTCCTCTCTCTCCTCTCTCTCCTTCTGTCTCCTTCTCTCTCCTTCTCTCTCCTTCTCTCTCCTTCTCTCTCCTTCTGTCTCTCCTTCTCTCTCCTTCTCTCTCCTTCTGTCTCTCCTCTCCTCTCTCCTTCTCTCTCCTTCTCTCTCCCTCTCTCCTTCTGTCTCTTCCCTCTCCTCTCTCCTCTCTCCTTCTCTCTCCTTCTCTCTCCTTCTCTCTCCTTCTGTCTCTCCCTCCTCTCTCTCTCCTTCTCTCTCCTTCTCTCTCCTTCTCTCTCCTTCTGTCTCTCCTCTCTCCTTCTCTCTCCTCTCTCTCCTTCTGTCTCTCCCTTCTCTCTCCTTCTGTCTCTCCTTCTGTCTCTCTCTCTCCTTCTCTCTCCTTCTCTCTCCTTCTCTCTCCTTCTGTCTCTCCTCTCGCTCACTCTCTCTCCTTCTCTCTCCTTCTCTCTCCTTCTGTCTCTCCTCCTCACTCTCTCTCTCTCTCTCTCTCTCCTTCTCTCTCCTTCTCTCTCCTTCTCTCTCTCTCTGTCTCTCCTTCTCTCTCCTCTCTCTCCTTCTGTCTCTCCTCTCCTTCTCTCTCTCCTTCTCTCTCCTTCTCTCTCTTCTCTCTCCTTCTCTCCTTCTGTCTCTCTCTCCTTCTCTCTCCTTCTGTCTCTCCTTCTCTCTCCTCTCCTTCTCTCTCTCCTCTCTCCTTCTGTCTCTCCTTCTGTCTCTCTCTCTCCTTCTCTCTCTTCTCTCTCCTTCTCTCTCTCTCTCTCCTCACTCTCTCCTTCTCTCTCCTTCTCTCTCCTTCTCTCTCCTTCTCTCTCCTTCTCTCTCCTTCTCTCTCTCCTTCTCTCTCTGTCTCTCTCCTCTCTCTCTCCTGCTCTCTCCTTCTCTCTCTTCTCTCTCCTTCTCTCTCCTCTCTCTCCTTCTTCTGTCTCTTCTGTCTCTCCTTCTCTCTCCTTCTCTCTCCTTCTCTCTCCTTCTGTCTCTCCTTCTCCTCACTCTCTCTCCTTCTCTCTCTTCTCTCTCTTCTGTCTCTCCTTCTCCTTCTGTCTCTCCCTCTCCTCTCTCTCTCCTTCTCTCTCCTTCTCTCTCCTTCTCTCTCCTTCTGTCTCTCCCTCTCTCTCTTCTCTCTCCTTCTCTCTCCTTCTCCTCTGTCTCTCCCTCTGTCTCTCCTCTCTCTCCTTCTTCTCTCTCCTTCTCTCTCCTTCTGTCTCTCCTCTCTGTCTCTGCTCTCTCCTTCTTCTCTCTCCTTCTCTCTCCTTCTGTCTCTCCTCTCACTCTCTCTCTCTCCTTCTCTCTCCTTCTCTCTCCTCTCTCTCTCCTTCTCTCTCCTCTCTCTCCTTCTCTCTCCTTCTCTCTCCTTCTGTCTCTCCTCTCACTCACTCTCTCTCTCCTTCTCTCTCCTTCTCTCTCCTTCTCTCCTCTCTCTCTCCTTCTCTCTCCTTCTCTCTCTCCTTCTGTCTCTCCTTCTCTCTCCTTCTCTCTGTCTCTCTCTCCTTCTCTCTCCTTCTCTCTCCTTCTCTCTCCTTCTCTCTCCTTCTCTCTCCTTCTCTCTCCTTCTGTCTCTCCTTCTCTCTCCCTTCTCTCTCCTTTCTCTCTCCTTCTCTCTCCTTCTCTCCTTCTCTCTCCTCTCTCTCTCCTTCTCTCTCCTCTCTCCTCTCTCCCTGCTCTCCTTCTCTCTCCTTCTCTCTCCTTCTCTCTCCTTCTCTCTCCTTCTGTCTCCTTCTGTCTCCTTCTGTCTCTCCTTCTGATCTCCCTCTCTCTCCTTCTCTCTCCTCTCTCTCCTTCTGTCTCTCCCTCTCGCTCACTCTCTCTCCTTCTCTCTCCTTCTCTCTCCTTCTCTCTCCTTCTGTCTCTCCCTCTCACTCCTCTCTCCTTCTCTCTCCTTCTCTCTCCTTCTCTCTCCTTCTGTCTCTCCCTCTCTCTTCTCTCTCCTCTCTCTCTCCTTCTCTCTCCTCTCTCTCTCCTTCTCTCTCCTTCTCTCTCATTCTCTCTCCTTCTCTCTCCTTCTCTCTCCTTCTCTCTCCTTCTGTCTCTCCCTCTCTTCTCTCTCTCTCTCCTTCTCTCTCCTTCTCTCTCCTTCTCTCTCCTTCCTCTCACTTCTGTCTCTCCTCTCTCTCTTCTTCTCTCCTTCTCTCTCCTTCTCTCCTTCTGTCTCTCCCTCTCTCTCCTTCTCTCTTCTCTCTCCTTCTGTCTCTCCTTCTCTCTCTCTCCTTCTCTCTCCTTCTCTCTCCTTCTCTCTCCTTCTCTCTCTTCTCTCTCTCTCTTCTCTCTCTCTCCTTCTGTCTCTCCCTCTCCCTGTCTCCCTGGCTCTCCTTCTCTCTCCTTCTCTCTCTCTCTCCTTCTCTCTCCTTCTCTCTCCTTCTGTCTCTCCTTCTCTCTCTCTCTCTCTCTCCTTCTCTCGCCTTCTCTCTCCTTCTCTCTCCTTCTCTCTCCTTCTCTCTCCTTCTCTCTCCTTCTGTCTCTCCTTCTCTCCTCTCTCTCCTTCTCTCTCCTTCTGTCTCTCCTTCTCTCTCCACTCTCCTTCTCTCTCCTTCTCTCTCTTCTCTCTCCTTCTCTCTCCTTCTCTCCTTCTCTCTCCTTCTGTCTCTCCTTCTCGCTCTCTCTCTCTCTCTCCCTGTCTCTCTCTCTCCTTCTCTCTCCTTCTCTCTCCTTCTCTCTCCTTCTGTCTCTCCTTCTCACTCTCTCTCCTTCTCTCTCCTTCTCTCTCCTCTGTCTCTCCTTCTCGCTCACTCTCTCTCCTTCTCTCTCCTTCTCTCTCCTTCTCTCTCCTTCTGTCTCTCCCTCTCACTCACTCTCTCTCCTTCTCTCTCCTTCTCTCTCCTTCTCTCTCCTTCTGTCTCTCCCTCTCACTCACTCTCTCTCCTTCTCTCTCCTTCTCTCTCCTTCTCTCTCCTTCTCGCTCACTCTCTCTCCTTCTCTCTCCTTCTCTCTCCTTCTGTCTCTCCCTCTCACTCACTCTCTCTCCTTCTCTCTCCTTCTCTCTCCTTCTGCCTCTCCTTCTCGCTCACTCTCTCTCCTTCTCTCTCCTTCTCTCTCCTTCTCTCTCCTTCTCGCTCACTCTCTCTCCTTCTCTCTCCTTCTCTCCCCTTCTCTCTCCTTCTCTCTCCTTCTCTCTCCTTCTCTCTCCTTCTCTCTCCTTCTGTCTCTCCTTCTCGCTCACTCTCTCTCCTTCTCTCTCCTTCTCTCTCCTTCTCTCTCCTTCTCTCTCCTTCTCTCTCCTTCTGTATCTCCCTCTCCCTCACTCCCTGGCTCTCCTTCTCTCTCCTTCTCTCTCCTTCTCTCTCCTTCTCTCTCCTTCTGTCTCCTTCTGTCTCCTTCTGTCACTCCCTCACTCCCTGGATCTCCTTCTCTCTCCTTCTCTCTCCTTCTCTCTCCTTCTGTCTCTCCCTCTCGCTCACTCTCTCTCCTTCTCTCTCCTTCTCTCTCCTTCTCTCTCCTTCTGTCTCTCCCTCTCACTCACTCTCTCTCCTTCTCTCTCCTTCTCTCTCCTTCTCTCTCCTTCTCTCTCCTTATGTCTCTCCCTCTCTCTCCTTCTCTCTCCTTCTCTCTCCTTCTGTCTCTCCCTCTCGCTCACTCTCTCCTTCTCTCTCCTTCTCTCTCATTCTCTCTCCTTCTCTCTCCTTCTCTCTCCTTCTCTCTCCTTCTGTCTCTCCCTCTCGCTCACTCTCTCTCCTTCTCTCTCCTTCTCTCTCCTTCTCTCTCCTTCTGTCTCTCCCTCTCACTCACTCTCTCTCCTTCTCTCTCCTTCTCTCTCCTTCTCTCTCCTTCTGTCTCTCCCTCTCTCTCCTTCTCTCTCCTTCTCTCTCCTTCTGTCTCTCCTTCTCGCTCACTCTCTCTCCTTCTCTCTCCTTCTCTCTCCTTCTCTCTCCTTCTCTCTCCTTCTCTCTCCTTCTCGCTCACTCTCTCTCCTTCTCTCTCCTTCTCTCTCCTTCTGTCTCTCCCTCTCACTCACTCTCTCTCCTTCTCTCTCCTTCTCTCTCCTTCTGTCTCTCCTTCTCGCTCACTCTCTCTCCTCTCTCCTTCTCTCTCCTTCTCTCTCCTTCTCGCTCACTCTCTCTCCTTCTCTCTCCTTCTCTCTCCTTCTGTCTCTCCCTCTCACTCACTCTCTCTCCTTCTCTCTCCTTCTCTCTCCTTCTGTCTCTCCCTCTCACTCACTCTCTCTCCTTCTCTCTCCTTCTCTCTCCTTCTGTCTCTCCCTCTCACTCACTCTCTCTCCTTCTCTCTCCTTCTCTCTCCTTCTCTCTCCTTCTCACTCACTCTCTCTCCTTCTCTCTCCTTCTATCTCCTTCTGTCTCTCCCTCTCTCACTCTCTCTCCTTCTCTCTCCTTCTCTCTCCTTCTGCCTCTCCTTCTCGCTCACTCTCTCTCCTTCTCTCTCCTTCTCTCTCCTTCTCTCTCCTTCTCGCTCACTCTCTCTCCTTCTCTCTCCTTCTCTCCCCTTCTCTCTCCTTCTCTCTCCTTCTCTCTCCTTCTCTCTCCTTCTGTCTCTCCTTCTCGCTCACTCTCTCTCCTTCTCTCTCCTTCTCTCTCCTTCTCTCTCCTTCTCTCTCCTTCTGTATCTCCCTCTCCCTCACTCCCTGGCTCTCCTTCTCTCTCCTTCTCTCTCCTTCTCTCTCCTTCTCTCTCCTTCTCTCTCCTTCTGTCTCTCCTTCTCGCTCACTCTCTCTCCTCTCTCCTTCTCTCTCCTTCTCTCTCCTTCTCGCTCACTCTCTCTCCTTCTCTCTCCTTCTCTCTCCTTCTGTCTCTCCCTCTCACTCACTCTCTCTCCTTCTCTCTCCTTCTCTCTCCTTCTCTCTCCTTCTGTCTCTCCCTCTCACTCACTCTCTCTCCTTCTCTCTCCTTCTCTCTCCTTCTGTCTCTCCCTCTCACTCACTCTCTCTCCTTCTCTCTCCTTCTCTCTCCTTCTCTCTCCTTCTCGCTCACTCTCTCTCCTTCTCTCTCCTTCTATCTCCTTCTGTCTCTCCCTCTCACTCACTCTCTCTCCTTCTCTCTCCTTCTCTCTCCTTCTGCCTCTCCTTCTCGCTCACTCTCTCTCCTTCTCTCTCCTTCTCTCTCCTTCTCGCTCACTCTCTCTCCTTCTCTCTCCTTCTCTCCCCTTCTCTCTCCTTCTCTCTCCTTCTCTCTCCTTCTCTCTCCTTCTGTCTCTCCTTCTCGCTCACTCTCTCTCCTTCTCTCTCCTTCTCTCTCCTTCTCTCTCCTTCTCTCTCCTTCTGTATCTCCCTCTCCCTCACTCCCTGGCTCTCCTTCTCTCTCCTTCTCTCTCCTTCTCTCTCCTTCTCTCTCCTTCTGTCTCCTTCTGTCTCCTTCTGTCACTCCCTCACTCCCTGGATCTCCTTCTCTCTCCTTCTCTCTCCTTCTCTCTCCTTCTGTCTCTCCCTCTCGCTCACTCTCTCTCCTTCTCTCTCCTTCTCTCTCCTTCTGTCTCTCCCTCTCACTCACTCTCTCTCCTTCTCTCTCCTTCTCTCTCCTTCTCTCTCCTTCTCTCTCCTTCTGTCTCTCCCTCTCTCTCCTTCTCTCTCCTTCTCTCTCCTTCTGTCTCTCCCTCTCGCTCACTCTCTCCTTCTCTCTCCTTCTCTCTCATTCTCTCTCCTTCTCTCTCCTTCTCTCTCCTTCTCTCTCCTTCTGTCTCTCCCTCTCACTCACTCTCTCTCCTTCTCTCTCCTTCTCTCTCCTTCTCTCTCCTTCTGTCTCTCCCTCTCTCTCCTTCTCTCTCCTTCTCTCTCCTTCTGTCTCTCCTTCTCGCTCACTCTCTCTCCTTCTCTCTCCTCTCTCCTTCTCTCTCCTTCTCTCTCCTTCTCTCCTTCTCTCTCCTTCTGTCTCTCCCTCTCCCTCACTCCCTGGCTCTCCTTCTCTCTCCTTCTCTCTCCTCTCTCCTTCTCTCTCCTTCTCTCTCCTTCTGTCTCTCCTTCTCGCTCACTCTCTCTCCTTCTCTCTCCTTCTCTCTCCTTCTCTCTCCTTCTCTCTCCTTCTGTCTCTCCCTCTCCCTCACTCCCTGGCTCTCCTTCTCTCTCCTTCTCTCTCCTTCTCTCTCCTTCTCTCTCCTTCTCTCTCCTCTCTCCTTCTCTCTCCTTCTCTCTCCTTCTGTCTCTCCTTCTCGCTCACTCTCTCTCCTCTCTCCTTCTCTCTCCTTCTCTCTCCTTCTCTCTCCTTCTCTCTCCTTCTGTCTCCTTCTCTCTCCTTCTGTCTCCTTCTGTCTCTCCTTCTCTCTCCTTCTCTCTCCTTCTGTCTCTCCCTCTCACTCACTCTCTCTCCTTCTCTCTCCTTCTCTCTCCTTCTCTCTCCTTCTGTCTCTCCCTCTCTCTCCTTCTCTCTCCTTCTCTCTCCTTCTGTCTCTCCCTCTCGCTCACTCTCTCCTTCTCTCTCCTTCTCTCTCATTCTCTCTCCCTCTCTCTCCTTCTCTCTCCTTCTCTCTCCTTCTGTCTCTCCCTCTCGCTCACTCTCTCCTTCTCTCTCCTTCTCTCTCATTCTCTCTCCTTCTCTCTCCTTCTCTCTCCTTCTCTCTCCTTCTGTCTCTCCCTCTCGCTCACTCTCTCTCCTTCTCTCTCCTTCTCTCTCCTTCTGTCTCTCCCTCTCACTCACTCTCTCTCCTTCTCTCTCCTTCTCTCTCCTTCTCTCTCCTTCTGTCTCTCCCTCTCTCTCCTTCTCTCTCCTTCTCTCTCCTTCTGTCTCTCCTTCTCGCTCACTCTCTCTCCTTCTCTCTCCTTCTCTCTCCTTCTCTCTCCTTCTCTCCTTCTCTCTCCTTCTGTCTCTCCCTCTCCCTCACTCCCTGGCTCTCCTTCTCTCTCCTTCTCTCTCCTCTCTCCTTCTCTCTCCTTCTCTCTCCTTCTGTCTCTCCTTCTCGCTCACTCTCTCTCCTTCTCTCTCCTTCTCTCTCCTTCTCTCTCCTTCTGTCTCTCCCTCTCCCTCACTCCCTGGCTCTCCTTCTCTCTCCTTCTCTCTCCTTCTCTCTCCTTCTGTCTCTCCCTCTCGCTCACTCTCTCTCCTTCTCTCTCCTTCTCTCTCCTTCTCTCTCCTTCTCTCTCCCTCTCTCTCCTCTCTCCTTCTGTCTCTCCCTCTCACTCACTCTCTCTCCTTTCTCTCTTCTCTCTCCTTCTCTCTCCTTCTCTCTCCCTCTCTCTCCTTCTCTCTCCTTCTCTCTCCTTCTCTCTCCTTCTGTCTCTCCCTCTCTCTCCTTCTCTCTCCTTTCTCACTCTCTCTCCTTTTCCCTATTGAACTGCTCCTTCTATCTTTATTTAAATTATACACAGTTGAAGTCGGTAGTTTACATACACTACAGGTTGGAGTCATTAAAACTTGTTTTTCAACCACTCTACAAATCTATTGTTAATTAACAAACTATAGATTTGGCAAGTCGGTTAGGACATCTACTTTGTGCATGACACAAGTAATTTTTCCAACAGTTGTTCACAGACAGATTATTTCACTTATAATTCACTGTATCACAATTCCAGTGGGTCAGAAGTTTACATACACTAAGTTGACTGTGCCTCTAAACAGCTTGGAAAATTCCAGAAAAGAATGTCATGGCTTTAGAAGCTTCTGATAGCATAATTGACATTATTTCAGTCAATTAGAGGTGTGCCTGTAGATGTATTTCAAGGCCTCTTTAACTCACATCATGGGAAAATCAAAAGAAATTAGCCAAGACCTCAGAATAAAAAAATGTAGACCTCCACAAGTCTAGTTCATCCTTGGGAGCAATTTCCAAATGCCTGAAGGTACCACGTTCATCTGTACAAACAATAGCACGCAAGTATAAACACCGTTGGACTACGCAGCCGTCATACCGCTCAGGAAGGAGACGCGTTCTGTCTCCTAGATATAAACGTACTTTGGTGCGAGAAGTGCAAATCAATCCCAGAACAACAGCAAAGGACCTTGTGAAGATGCTGGAGGAAACAGGTACACAGTAAAACAAGTCCTATTTTTACATAACCTGAAAGGCCGCTCAGCAAGAAGAAGCAACTGCTCCAAACCGCCATAAAAAAGCCAGACTACGGTTTGCAACTGCACATGGGGGCAAATCCCGTACTTATTGGAGAAATGTCCTCTGGTTGGATGAAACAAAAATAGAACGGTTTGGCCATAATGGAGGAAAAAGGGAGGGACTTGCAAGCTGAAGAACACCATCCCAACCGTGAAGCACGGGGGTGGCAGCATCATGTTGTGGGGTTGCTTTGCTGCAGAAGGGACTGGTGCACTTCACGAAATAGATGGCATCATAAGGAGAGAAAACAATGTGGATATATTGAAGCAACATCTGAAGACATCAGTCAGGAAGTTAAAGCTTGTTCGCAAATGGGTCTTCCAAATGGACAATGACCCCAAGCATACTAACAAAGTTGTGGCAAAATGGCGTAAGGACAACAAAGACAAGGTATTGGAGTGGCCATCACAAAGCCCTGACCTCAACCCTATAGAATATTTGTGGGCAGAACTGAAAAAGCATGTGCAAGCAAGGAGGCCTACAAACCTGACTCAGTTACATCAGTTCTGTCAGGAGGAATGGGCCAACATTCACCCAACTTATTGTGGGAAGCTTTTGAAAGATTACCCTAAAAATTTGACCCAAGTTAAACAATTTAAAGGCAATCCTACCACATACTAATTGAGGGTATGTAAACGTCTGACAAATGGGAATGTGATGAAAGAAAGAAATTCTGAAATAAATCACTCTCTCTACTATTATTCTGACATTTCACATTCTTAAAATAAAGTGGTGATCCTAACTGACCTAAGACAGGGAATTGTTTTATGTCAGGACTTGTGAAAAACTGAGTTTAAATGTATTTTTCTAAGGTGTATTTAAATTTCCGACTTCAACTGTATACCCCCTCTCCAGTGGTGTAAAAAGTACCCAATTTTCATACGGAGTAAAAGTAAAGATACCTTAAAAGAAAATAACTTGTGAGTCTAAAAGTATTTTGTTTTAAATATACTTAAGTAGGAAAAGTAAAAGTACAAATAATTTAAAATGTGTTATAATAACCATATTTATGGCTAGACATGGGCACAGTTCAACACTTGAAGCATTTGTGTCAAATCAGAGGCAGTAGGGATGACCAGGGATGTTCGCTTGATAAGTCAGCCAGATCTGAGGCAGTAGGGATGACCAGAGATGTTGTCTATTTAGTGAGTCCTCCAGATCAGATGCAGTAGGGATGACCAGGGATGTTCGCTTGATAAGTCAGCCAGATCAGAGGCAGTAGGGATGACCAGGGATGTTCTCTTGATAAATCAGCCAGATCAGAGGCAGTAGGGATGACCAGAGATGTTGTCTGTTTAGTGAGTCCTCCAGATCAGACGCAGTAGGGATGACCAGAGATTTTCGCTTGATAAGTCAGCCAGATCTGAGGCAGTAGGGATGACCAGAGATGTTGTCTGTTTAGTGAGTCCTCCAGATCAGACGCAGTAGGGATGACCAGGGATGTTCGCTTGATAAGTCAGCCAGATCTGAGGCAGTAGGGATGACCAGAGATGTTGTCTGTTTAGTGAGTCCTCCAGATCAGACGCAGTAGGGATGACCAGGGATGTTAGCTTGATAAGTCAGCCAGATCTGAGGCAGTAGGGATGACCAGGGATGTTCTCTTGGTGAGTCCTCCAGATCAGAGGCAGTAGGGTTGACCAGGGATGTTCGCTTGATAAGTCAGCCAGATCTGAGGCAGTAGGGATGACCAGAGATGTTGTCTATTTAGTGAGTCCTCCAGATCAGATGCAGTAGGGATGACCAGGGATGTTCGCTTGATAAGTCAGCCAGATCAGAGGCAGTAGGGATGACCAGGGATGTTCTCTTGATAAATCAGCCAGATCAGAGGCAGTAGGGATGACCAGAGATGTTCTCTTGATAAGTCAGCCAGATCAGAGGCAGTAGGGATGACCAGAGATGTTCTCTTGATAAGTCAGCCAGATCAGTGGCAGTAGGGTTGACCAGGGATGTTCTCTTGATAAGTCAGCCAGATCTGAGGCAGTAGGGTTGACCAGGGATGTTCTCTTGATAAGTCAGCCAGATCAGTGGCAGTAGGGTTGACCAGGGATGTTCTCTTGATAAGTCAGCCAGATCAGATATATGTTGATATGTGCGTTAATTAGACATTTTTCCTGCCCTGCTAAGCATTCAAAATGTAACGAGTACTTTTGGGTGTCAGGGAAAATGTAAGGAATTAAAAGTACATTCTTTTCTATGGGAATGTAGTGGAGTAAAAGTAAAAAAATTCAAAAATATAAATAGTAAAGTACATGACAGATACCCCCAAAAAACTACTTAAGTACTTTTACTTATTTACTTTACCTCACTGCCCCTCTATCCCCTACCCTGTCTCTATCTTTCATTATATTTACCCCCTCTCAAATGTTGCTACATAAGACTGATCGAGCCAGTCGTTCACATATTTACTGGTTGGTACCCCTAACCTGAAACCAAGGTGAGTGTTGAGCCCAAGTTCAGATCTTCCTTCTGTTCAACATGTCTCATAAGGATAGAGCCCTCTGTCCCTTTCAATTACTGTTAGCATTATTTGCTAGCTTTAGCAGTCTCTCTACATTAGTCAAGCTGCTGACTGCTGCCAGCTATGAATGAGTCAGACAGCAACAAACGATGTGCAGATAGCAGCAATCATTCACCTTGACCATGTCTGAGGTTTTCCACTGGTGGGAAAAGATGGGGATTTCCTGGAACTACAATTCCTGGAACTACAATTCCTGGAACTACATTTCCTGGAACAACAGATTAATTGTTCTTCTTTTTAAATTCTGTCTTACACAATTCAGCAGTATAAAGACCAAGAAAACCTTCTTCTAAACTTGCCCCCCCCCACATCCATCCCTTCCCCAATACACATGTTCATATTGTACCTTCCTGTATAATTTTTACATTGCATTTGAGCCATTTAGCAGACACTCTAGTCAGCGACTTACATTCTCCATACCTACATTCTAAACATTTGCTCTACCAACTATTTTTTGTGTTGTCGAGAAGCATTTCGTTGGACGGATACCATATGTATCCCATACATACGACTAATAAAACTTGAATTATGAAACTTGAAACCTTTTATATCTTTACGCTCCCGTCTTCCTCCTATAATTGCCTCTCTCAGATCCCCATTGACAGGGTTCTGTAGAACATGATATGGGACAGGACAAGGCAGTTGAACAAATGAGAGGATGAGTGACGGTGTCAACGATGGCTTTAAAATTAGAGAGATGAGAACGGGTGATGTTCAGAGACGGCAAGCTTTAGTATCGTTCTGCTTGAAAAGGACACATCATTCTCTTTCTCTCGGTTATTTCGTTCCCTCTGTTCTTTCTCTCTGTTCTCTGTGTGTTCCCGTCTGTCAGCAGGACAGAGAACACAGCCACGACAGTTCTATCAAACGTCAGCCCCTCCGTTATCGATTACTCCTGTCTCACCCCCTACAATCATCAAAGGCCATTGTCCATTGCTTGATGCTGCCTTCGCCATCCCTTTGTTACTAACACCTTTGATTGCTAGTGAACCCAGATCCAGCTGTGATGCCTGCTTATCCTCCTTAAATCCCAGTTCAGAAAGAAAACGCCACCTAGAAATATGTCTAACCATTTATGAAGCAATTGGTAATGCAAGTCTTGGAAATGTAGGCTCTGCTCCTCCAGGGTAGCTCAAGGCCCAAGCAAAGCATCAATATAAAATATCCTACAGGCAGTGAGAGCTGTAAGCTCTACCAATCCCCCAAAACAGCAGAGCCTTGCTCCAGCAAACTATGTGTAACTACGCTAGAGCTCCGTTTAGACTCAAATATACCCACTAAAGTAAACCTACCGTTCGCAAGAATTAATAATATGCGTGAATGTTAATTATTGCTCCTTGCACCAGTTCCGGAGGTATACGTCACCGGCCTCACTGAACTGTCTCATTGTGTACACCTGATTCCAATTCCCCTGATTAGTAATTGTATATATATGCACCCTTTTCACCATTGTCTGGTGGTTTATTGTTCCTTTGTCCATTGGTCTGTGAGTACCTGTGCCATGTTTTTTCGGGCTTTAGTGCTGTGTGTATTGTGCACTTGCTATTACGGGCTTCGTCCCGTGTATTGTTGTGCATTTGTTATTACGGGTCTCACCTCGTGTATTGTTATTACGGGTCTCGTCCCGTGTATTGTTGTGCATTTGTTATTACGGGTCTCACCTCGTGTATTGTTATTACGGGTCTCGTCCCGTGTATTGTTATTACGGGTCTCACCTCGTGTATTGTTATTATGGGTCTCACCTTGTGTATTGTTATTACGGGTCTCACCTCGTGTATTGTTATTACGGGTCTCACCTCGTGTATTTATGAGAGGTTTTACCTTGCTCTTTTGTTTGGGTTACTTCCCTCTGTTTTTGTTTCCGTGTTTTTTTTGGGCTTCATCCTTGTGCCTTTTCATGGCATGTTATATATTTTGGGTGGAGTATTAAACCCCCCTATTACAAATTGCTGCGCATGTCTCTGATCCTTATACAAAGTGACAATTATGTGTGTCAGAATGGCACCGGATGGGATGGCTGTCGTTTTACCGGCTGCTAATTTCCTACTACACTGGCTCTTTTTCTTTTTGGATGTGGCAGGAATTGCAAACAATTTCGGACTACAAAAGGAAACCCCAGCCGCGAGCTGCCCAGTGACACGAGCCTACCAGATGAGCTAAATGACTTCTATGTGTGCTTTGAGGCATGCAACACACATGCATGAGAACATTAACGAGTCCGACGTGAACGACATACTGCTTTCATGGAACAGGCCCAAAGCCCTGTCATTTGCGTGAAAAGATGGCGGAGAAAAAGAGGATGAAGGTTGGGCTGCCTTCTGAGAATTTGAATAAACCTCACCTGCCTTCCATTCTTCTAGCTAACGTGCAATCATTGGAAAAGTAAATTGACGACCTACAAGGAAGGAACTTGGCTCATCGCTGGAGGCTTCGGGCCATGGATCACCACTGGAGGCTTCGGGGGATGGATCACCACTGGAGGCTTCGGGCCATGGATCATCACTGGAGGCTTCGGGCCATGGATCATCACTGGCTTCGGGCCATGGATCACCACTGGAGGCTTCGGGCCATGGATCACCACTGGAGGCTTCAGGCCATGGATCTGCACTGGAGGCTTCGGGCCATGAATCATCAATGGAGGCTTCGGGCCATGGATCATCACTGGAGGCTTTGTGCATGGAGCAGGCACAGGACATACTAGGCTGGAGACATGCACTGGAGGCCGGGTGCATGGAGATGGCACAGGATATACTGGACCGTGGAGGTGCACTCAAAGCGACTGACTTGCTCCAGACTTCAACCCCTCCAAACTCTTTTGTCCCTCTCCACTGCCCACCACTCCTCGCTCAAACAGTCCAAGAATTCCCCCTCAGCCTCGGACTCACCCCTCAGCACCGATGCCCACGTCATCTGCTCCCCCAAAAAAACATTTTTGGGGCTGACTCTCGGGTTTCCGTCGTGTCCTCTCCTCCTGACCACGCTGCTTGGTCCGTTTGTGGTGAGATCTTCTGTTACGTCCGTCGTTAGATGAGTGAGACCAAAGCGCAGCGTGGAAAGTGTTCATGAACTCCGACAAAACAACAAAATACAAAACCGAACGTAAAGTTCTGCAGGGCTAGAAAGCAACTATGCAAAAACAAGATCCCACAATCTAAGGTGGGAAAAGGGGCTGCCTAAGTATGATCCCCAATCAAAGACAACGATAGACAGCTGCCTCTGACTGGGAACCATACCCGGCCAACAAAGAAATAGAAAAACTAGAATGCCACCCAAATCACACCCTGACCAAATAGAGATATAAAAAGGCTCTCTAAGGTCAGGGCGTGACAATGTGTATACTTATGTTTCATAGTCTATTTGTTTAAGACTACCAAGAAACATTCTGTGTGCCCCTGATTTAGCCCCATGCAGTAAAAAGGCTAATCTAACACAGCGTTCATAGGAAGCGGAGGACCAACCCCACCATGATCTCAGTGTGGATGCAGACAGACAGATAGAAAGGCTGTTGAATCAGCACCGATGCGAAATGAATGGGCTGCCTATATCTCAGGAGATAGCCAGCAGCGTTGGCAGAGGAGATGGAGCAGTGATGATTGACACTATCTCGTCATTGGTTTGCCAACATCAGTGATGAATAATGGATTGCCCAGCGTGGCCAGTGGTCGCTATTGCATGTAGTGTAACACACAAGAGAGGTGATATACCAGTGTTTGAGCTGTGATACCTGGCGTACGATTACCCTTCCTATTAGCGTAGAACACTTTACCAACACAGTGAACATGGGAGTGTCCATAATTAAATCAGAAAATTGTGAGATCATGCAATGATTAAAAGATAAATTAATACAAAGTAAATTCCAACCGTAAAAACCTATAGAAAGCCATAAAACGACTGCATTTATTAAAATGTAATTGTACGAGCCAAAATACCCTTTCCTTATTTTAACATGAATCTATTTTTTCCATAGTGAGGGTGATAGATCATCTTTGTCATTGCCTGAAGATTGTACATTCAAGCAGAAAGAGCTGTCATCTTAGTGTATGAGGATATTCTATACCGATGCAACGTAGCTAATTGACCACACGGACTGACAGAATGATGATCATATGGTAATACTGCAAGAACTCATGTAGGTTTCTCAGAATTAGTCAATTGTAACATGATAGCAGCAGAGGACCAGCGTGAAGCCGGGATCAATTGAAAAGCAGTAGCAGTGCTGATGCAGAATTGGGCGCGAATTGCTTAGAGCTAGCCCTCAGCGCTGACAAGGCAACAGAGCAGTGATGACTTCCAGTATCTTGTCATTGGTTGCACTGGAGGAGCTTAATGTAAACCCAACACCGTTGACTTAATGTGAACTCACACTGAGAGAGGAGATTCTCTGATATGCATATAGGGAGTGGACAGTAGGCAGACAGATGGGTTCTTGAGCAGACTGCACGCTGAAGGGTCTGACACCCAATATGAACTGATTCCCTGCTAACAGGGAGCATGATAAGGCTGCATTTGTCTGACTGAAATTGGAATAGAAAAGGCATATAACAGCAGACATTGTACAGAGACAAGACCAGACAGTAGACCGATGCAGAGTGCCACAGCTCAGCCATGACATACCATTACAAAGCATAAAACCACAGTGTTGCTAAAAAAACACCTCAACTAAATTTTAGCTACGTAAACACCTTATCTAAATAACCTGACGTCCTACTGAAATGTATCAGCAGTAACTGTGCCTTATAAGGTGAGGGAGGATGCACATTTTTATGACCATGCTCTTATTTCTATTGCATCATCTTGGATGACTGTCATTCATATTCCATTTGCCCAGTTGAATCTAACCATCGATAGGTTTAGACTGCTACATGATACTCTAATTTTCCAGGTACCCATCATGAGGTTCCTACAACCTAGCCTATGAATGAAATGTTTACAACATACAGGAGGTGCAGAGGTCAAGAGAATTTGGAGTAATGGAAGTGACAGACAGTGACACATTCCATACCACATTGCACACTCTTGCCTCCATCTAGCTGATTTAGGATGTAATCGTTAGTCCAAGAGTTGCAAATGTGAGTTTCTACTCGACAAATTTAGATGTGTTTATCCCTGCTTCAATACATTTTTCTTCCTTCCTATATTCTTCCTTTTCACAAATATCTATGCACTTTCCTCCTCTCACCTTTTCCCTTTGCTAGTGGACTTGGATTTCAGCGCTCAACACATCAGCTGTCTGTGACTTTAACCTTCATATCATGACCCCTAACCCCTATACACAGCCTACATCGTTGTCACCATAATAACGTCATAGGCAACATAGCTACTAGAACTAATGGGTTAGTAAACCCACTACAATCATGCAGTACAGTGTACAGTCAGAGAGCAGTTTTAGCAGTTACAACAGTGGGCCTTGGGGGCAATACATTTATAAAACCAAAAGCTTACCTTAATTTGGAAGAGTTCCAGTGTTGGATAGTCATAGCCAGCTAGCTCACATATCATCCTTATCTGTTTTTAGCAGGGTGTTTTCGGTAGGCTAAACCAGCTAGCTGTTTTTTTCTAGCTAAGTTAAAGTAAAAGAAAAATACAAACAAATCTCTCTCTTGTTCAAAACTGTTCAACAATTGTTTCCTGTTTCCATTGATCATCCTTGAGATGTTTCTACAACTTTATTTGAGTCCACCTGTGGTAAATTCATTGGACATGATCTGGAAAAGGCAAACAACGGTCTTTATATGAACCCACAATAACCAAGCCATGAGGTCAAAGCAATTGTCCGTAGAGCTCCATGACAGGATTGTGTTGAGACACCAAAAAATGTCTGCACCATTGAAGGTCCCCAAGAACACAGTGGCCTCCATCATTCTAAAATGGAAGAAGTTTGGAACCACCAAGACTCTTCCTAGAGCTGGCTGACCAGCCTTTCAAAGCTCTTCATGGCTACCGACGTGAGTGCTACGGGTGCTAGTCATTTAGTCCCTGGAAACAGGGACTATGCTGGTATACTTGGAACATGTAGGTATTGCCGACTCAGTCAAGGAAAGATTGAACATGTCAGTGTTGACACTTGTCAGTTGGTCTGCCCATGCTCTGAGTACACATCCTGGTAATCCGTCTGGCCCAGCGGCCTTGTGAATGTTGACCTGTTTAAAGGTCTTGCTCACATCGGCTACGGAGAGCGTGATCACACAGTCGTCCGGAACAGCTAGTGCTCTCATGCTTGCTTCATTGTTGCTTGCCTCGAAGCGTGCATAAAAGGCATTTAGCTCATCTCGTAGGCTTTTGTCACTGGACAGTTCGCGGTTGGGTTTCCATTTGTAGTCCTTAATAGTGTGCAAGCCCTGCCACATCCGACGAGCGCAAGAAGCCAGCGCATAGTAGCAGTTGCATCAAGCGGAAGCAGGATGAGCAGGATGAGTGTGCAGACCCTTTAACCAACAATGCAGTTTTAAGAAAAATACCCCGAAAAATGTTGACTGTTGTTTCTAGCCTCTAATTGGTGTCATCTGAGCTGATGCTTCAGCCTGAGGCGTGCCGCTCAGGGTTCCTTTCTGAACTGGCTCCACCTAACATACTCTAAACTGTTGGAACATTTTTCCATGACTATTTTGTTTTTGGATTGGCCATGTTATTTGGAGAGAAGTAGGAAGAAGTGTTTTCAAACAATTATATCAATTGTTGTTTGTTTTGCCCTTGCTGATGTGTGATTGATTGATTTTTGCATGGGGTGGAGCGGGTCCAAGCCTATGTCCCCGACGCTGTGTGGAACAACTACATAATGGTGAGCTTCCTGTTCCTGCCTAGAAATACATGAATAAAGAGTTAACCGTTTACAAGACCTTTACATGTCGTATACTGCAGCTGCATCATATCATTCCAATCCAGAGAGAGAGATTCAGAGAAAAGATGTAGAAAGATGGGTCGGAGGAAACATGGAGATACAGAGACTAGAGAGGTAATCGTCCTTTCTCAGAGATTAAAGAGGTGTTGAGATCCCATGGGACATCATTTGGGTGTTACACTGTGGTGTAAAGAGCTTCTGAGCAGATGAACGTTTAGATTGGTCGCCTCACTGCTGGGCCTTGTCCTGGTTGGATCCCTGGGGTTGGGGGGAAGGAGGAGGATGGGGTGCAGTCATTTAGGAGAAAAAAATATACCCGACAGGAGAGGAAAGAAGGAGAGATGAAAAGATGGAAAACAACCTGAGGGGAAAAGGAGGAGAGAAGTTGGAGGAGATGAGAGGAACAGTAGGAGATAAGTTGAAGGAGATGAGAGGAACAGAAGGAGAGGTTGGAGATGAGAGGAACAGAACGAGAGAAGTTGGAGGAGATGAGAGGAATAGGAGGAAATGAGAGGAACAGGAGGAGAGTTGGAGGAGATGAGAGGAACAGGAGGAGAGTTGGAGGAGATGAGAGGAACAGAAGGAGAGGAACAAAAATAGATATGTTGGAGGAGATGAGAGGAACAGGAGGAGAGAAGTTGGAGGAGATGAGAAGAATAGGAGGAAATGAGAGGAACAGGAGGAGAGTTGGAGGAGATGAGAGGAACAGGAGAGGAACACAAAGAGATATGTTGGAGGAGATGAGAGGAACAGGAGGAAAGAAGTTGGAGGAGATGAGAGGAACAGGAGGAGAGTTGGAGGAGATGAGAGGAACAGGAGGAGAGAAGTTGGAGGAGATGAGAGGAACAGGAGGAGAGTAGTTGGAGGAGATGAGAGGAACAGGAGGAGAGAAGTTGGAGGAGATGAGAGGAACAGAACGAGAGAAGTTGGAGGAGATGAGAAGAACTGGAGGATAGAAGCTGGAGGAGATGAGAGGAACAGGAGGAGAGTTGGACGAGATGAGAGGAACAGGAGGAGAGTTGGAGGAGATGAGAGGACCAGGAGGAGAGTTGGAGGAGATGAGAGGACCAGGAGGAGAGAAGACCAAATGAGAGGAGAGGATATGAGGAAAGAGCAGAAGAGGAGGAGGAGGAGTGTAGCCCTCCTTAGCCCTGACAATGACGGTGCGATAAGATCTAAAAATGACTTCTAGATGCACCAGTGACTCCCTTCTCTCTCTCTCTCTCTCTCTCTCTACCCCCACATCTCAGTCGGAGAACAGAGATAACGAGGGAGAGAGAGAAAAATAGCTCTAAATTGTACTTGGCTGGTCTGAACATTCTGTCCTTAGGGGATTAGTAATTAATTGTGGTTTGGAATTTCTCTTTTTAGGGCTCTGTGCTGCTGCAGTGTGTAATTGTGCATGTGAGCTATTTTAGTATGAGAAGGAGGAATACCCTCATGTACAGAGATGGGGTCATTAGGACAATAATCTCACAACCTTTTCCCCTTTTCTCTCCACTCTACAGAATGGACTCTTGGAAAGCCTTTGTTAACATAGAGAGAGTATGGCAACATCAAAAGGTTGGAACAATGGAACAATATTACTGTAAACCAACCAGTTGAAAGTGTCCTTTTGAATTTAAAGAATATGATGTCAGATCAGTTGGTGTCTGGGATATTATATCTGATGATAGGACGACGTACAGTGGGGCAAAAAAGTATTTAGTCAGCCACCAATTGTGCAAGTTCTCCCACTTAAAAAGATGAGAGAGGCCTGTAATTTTCATCATAGGTACACTTCAACTATGACAGACAAAATTATTTTTTTAAATCCAGAAAATCACATTGTGGGATTTTTAATGAATTTATTTGCAAATTATGGTGGAAAATAAGTATTTGGTCACCTACAAACAAGCAAGATTTCTGGCTCTCACAGACCTGTAACTTATTTTTTAACCTATTGCGTCGAGCCAACCCGGATCCGGGATCATGACTACAGCCTCAAGTCCATTACCATAACGCAACGTTAACTATTCATGAAAATCGCAAATGAAATGAAATCAATATGCTAGCTCTCATGCTTAGCCTTTTGTTAACAACACTGTCATCTCAGATTTTCAAAAATATGCTTCTCTACCATAGCAAAACTAGCATTTAGCATTTAGCATTAGCATTTAGCATTAGCATTTAGCGTTAGCATCACCAGGCAACATTTTCACAAAAACCAGCAAAAACATTCAATAAATAATTTACCTTTGAAGAACTTCGGATGTTTTAAATGAGGAGACTCTCAGTTAGATAGCAAATGTTCAGTTTTCCTGAAAGATTATTTGTGCAGGAGAAATCGGTCCGTTTTCTGAGTCATGTTTGGCTACCAAAAAAAAACGAAAATTCAGTTATAAAACTCAGAACTTTTTCCAAAATAACTCCATAATATCGACTGAAACATGGCAAACGTTGTTTAGAATCAATCCTCAAGGTGTTTTTCTACATATCTCTTCAATGATGTATCGTTCCTGGAAGTGTGCTTCTCTGTCTGTATCGCATGGTAAAATGATTGCCACTGAGAATTACGCACCAACTTCGACAAAGGACACCGGACGGGCCCCTGGCAAATGTAGTCTCTTATGGCCAATCTTCCAATGATATCCCTACAAATACGTCACAATGCTGCAGACATCTTGGACGAACGGCAGAGAGCATAAGCTCGTTCACAGCACATTCAAGGCCATATAAGGAGACGATAGTAAAACAGAGCTTCAAAAATTCAGCTCATTTCCTGTTTGAGGTTACATCTTGGTTTCGCCAATAGCATCATTTCTGGGGCACTCACAGATAATAGCTTTGCAGTTTTGAAAACGTCAGAGTGTTTTCTTTCCAAAGCTGCCAATTATATGCATAGTCGAGCATCTTTTTGTGACAAAATATTGAGCTTAAAACGGGCACGTTTTTTTATCCAATAATGACATAGCGCCCCCATAGGTTGAAGAGGTTAAGAGGCTCCTCTGTCCTCCACTCGTTACCTGTATTAATGGCACCTGTTTGTTATCAGTATAAAAGACACCTGTCCACAACCTCAAACAGTCACACTCCAAACTCCACTATGGCCAAGACCAAAGAGCTGTCAAAGGACACCAGAAACAAAATTGTAGACCTGCACCAGGCTGGGAAGACTGAATCTGCAATAGGTAAGCAGCTTGGTTTGAAGAAATCAACTGTGGGAGCAATTATTAGGAAATGAAAGACATACAAGACCACTGATAATCTCCCTCGATCTGGGGCTCCACGCAAGATCTCACCCCGTGGGATCAAAATGATCACAAGAACGTTGAGCAAAAATCCCAGAACCACACGGGGGGACCTAGTGAATGACCTGCAGAGAGCTGGGACCAAAGTAACAAAGCCTACCATCAGTAACACACTACGCCGCCAGGGACTCAAATCCTGCAGTGCCAGACGTGTCCCCCTGCTTAAGCCAGTACATGTCCAGGCCAGTCTGAAGTTTGCTAGAGAGCATTTGGATGATCCAGAAGAAGATTGGGAGAATGTCATATGGTCAGATGAAACCAAAATATAACTTTTTGGTAAAAACTCAACTCGTCGTGTTTGGAGGACAAAGAATGCTGAGTTGCATCCAAAGAACACCATACCTACTGTGAAGCATGGGGGTGGAAACATCATGCTTTGGGGCTGTTTTTCTGCAAAGGGACCAGGACGGCTGATCCGTGTAAAGGAAAGAATGAATGGGGCCATGTATCGTGAGATTTTGAGTGAAAACCTCCTTCCATCAGCAAGGGCATTGAAGATGAAACGTGGCTGGGTCTTTCAGCATGACAATGATCGCAAACAGTGGAGATCTGCATGGAGGAATGGGCCAAAATACCAGCAACAGTGTGTGAAAACCTTGTGAAGACTTACAGAAAACATTTGACCTCTGTCATTGCCAACAAAGGGTATATAACAAAGCATTGAGATAAACTTTTGTTATTGACCAAATACTTATTTTCCACCATAATTTGAAAATAAATTCATAAAAAATCATACAATGTGATTTTCTGGATTTTTTTCCTAATTTCGTCTGTCATAGTTGAAGTGTACCTATGATGAAAATTACAGGCCTCTCTCATCTTTTTAAGTGGGAGAACTTACACAAATGGTGGCTGACTAAATACTTTTTTGCCCCACTGTAAATTGTATTTTGGAATGTCAGATTCACATGGAATTGTTGTGCAATTTAAATGTTTAAATATGAAACTATTTGAGAAAAGATGAAATGTAATTTTAGCTGCTAAATTAGATAATTGTTTTCATCAGTAAACTATGCTCACTCGGTGGCCACAACCAAGTGAACAGACATTGGTTGAGAACTATGAAACATGCCCTTCTCTCCCCCAATATTAAAGCCCATAGACGGAAGTCAAACTCAGATCCTGGCAACGTGAGGACTGGTGTCCATATGTTTAAAAGGGCTAATTTCAAATTCAACCTAACAAAATAAACGTTTAGTTCCCGATGACGTGAGGACGCTAGCGGGACAACTTCTGGTGAAACTGGAGGGCACGCAATTCAAATAAAACATCATAAAAATAAGGCAAATTAAAACTTCTTACGGCTGCAATTCCGTTGACGGGATGATATGACAACAGCCAGTGAAAGTGCAGGGCGCCAAATTCAAAACAACAGAAATCTCATAATTAAAATTCCTCAAACATACATGTATCTTATACCGTTTTAATGCAAATCTTGTTGTTAATCCCACCACAGTGTCCAATTTCAAATAGGCTTTACAGCGAAAGCACCACAAACGATTATGTTAGGTCACCACCAAGCCACAGAAAAACACAGCCATTTTTTTCCAGGCAAAGAGAGCAGTTTCTGAAAATCACAAATTGTGATCAAATTTATCACTAACCTTTGATGATCTTCATCAGATGACACTCATAGGACTTCATATTACAGAATACATGTGTATGTTTTGTTTGATGAAGTTCATATTTATCAAAATATGAGTTTACATTGGCCCGTCACATTCACTAGTTCCAAAAACATCCAGCGATTTTGTATAGCCACACCATTCAACAGAAATACTCATCACAAATGTAGATGATAATACAAATTATACACATGGAATTATAGATATACCTCTCCTTAATGCAACCGTTGTCTCTGATTTCAAAAAAACTTTATGGAATAATCTGAGACAGCGCTCAGAAGGAAAAGTCACAATAGCCGCAATGATGGCGTCAACATAAACAAGAAATTACATGATAAATATTCCCTTACCTTTGATGATCTACATCAGAAAGCACTCCAGGAATCCCAGTTCCACAATAAATGTTTGTTTTGTTCGATAATGTCTGTTATTTATGTCCAAAAACCTTCTTTTGTTAGCCCGTTTGGTATACATATCCAAACGCTCAATCTGGTCAGCATTATGTCGGACAAAAACTTTTAAAAATTATATTACAGGTCAAAGAAACATTTCAAACTAAGTACAAAATCAATCATTAGGATGTTAATATATAGCTTCAATAATGTTCCAACCGGAGTATTCCTTTGTGTCTTGATGAGCAATGGAACGCAAGTTGATACCATTAGGAATGCGCGTGATCAGAAAATGGCTGACTGCCAGTCACCTGATAGATTATGTTCTCATTCAGTCCCACAACACAGTAGAAGTCTCATTCAAATGTCTATAGATGGCTGACATCTAGTGGAACCCCTGGGCAGTGCAACATCATTAATATCTCAAGGGGATTTCATTGGATTTCATCTTTCCACTGGGATTCTCTGCCTCTAACCCTATTACAGGGGCTGAGTCACTTGTTTACTGGTGCTCTTTCATGCCGTCCCTAGGAGGAGTGCGTCACTTGAGTGGGTTGAGTCACTGATGTGATCTTCCTGTATGGGTTGGCACTCCCCCTTGGGTTGTGCCATGGCGGAGATCTTTGTGGGCTATACTCGGCCTTGTCTCAGGATGGTAAGTTGGTGGTTGAAGGTATCCCTCCAGTGGTGTGGGGGCTGTGCTTTGGCAAAGTGGGTGGGTATCCTGGCTGTTTGGCCCTGTCTTGGGGTATCATCGGATGGGGACACAGTGTCTCCTGACCTCTCCTGTCTCAGTCTCCAGTATTTATGCTGCAGTAGTTTATGTGTCGGGGGGCTAGGGTCAGTTTGTTATATCTGGAGTACTTCTCTTGTCTTATCCAGTGTCCTGTGTGAATTTAAGTATGCTCTCTCTAATTCTCTCTTTCTCTCTTTCTTTCTCTCTCTCGGAGGACCTGAGCCCTAGGACCATGCCTCAGGACTACCTGGCATGATGACTCCTTGCTGTCCCCAGTCCAACTTGCTGTGCTGCTGCTCCAGTTTCAACTGTTCTGCCTGCGGCTATGGACTCCTGACCTGTTTACCGGACGTGCTACCTGTCCCAGACCTATTATTTGACCATGCTGGTCATTTATGAAGATTTGAAAATCTTGGCCATGTTCTGTTATAATCTCCACCCGGCACAGCCAGAGAGGACTGGCCACACCTCATAGCCTGGTTCCTCTCTAGGTTTCTTCCTAGGTTTTGGCCTTTCTAGGGAGTTTTTCCTAGCCAACGTGCTTCAACACCTGCATTGCTTGCTGTTTGGGGTTTTAGGCTGGGTTTCTGTAGAGCACTTTGAGATATCAGCGGCTGTACGAAGGGCTATATAAATAATTTTGATTTGAATTGATTTATTCTCCTACATTATTGTATCATTTCTACCAATTTCAAAGTGTTTTCTTTCCAATAGTTCCAATGATATGCATATCCTGGGTTCAGGGCCTGAGCAACAGACAGTTTACTTTGGGCACCTCATTCATGCAGCAAATGAGGAAAAAGGGGCCTAGCCCTAATAAGTTTTGAAATGGCTAATTTCAACATGGAGGTGACGATCACCATGCTGGAAGGATGAATTTCGACTAGACCAGACAGAAAACAGCAGGAGCTGAGTATGGCAACTCGGTATGAACTTTGAACTATATTTTGCTGAAGAAGTGATACATCCTAGACGTTGAGTTATCAGCTGCAGCTGTAAACGTAGGAAAGGACAGACAATCTCTGAAGAACGACAGGCTACTTAAACGTATCCACTCTACAACACTACAACCAGATTGTTTCTACAAAAGACAATGGCGATCTCTGCTGGGTAAACCAGTCTTCCATCTTCGACCCATCTATTGAATCCCAGCTCAGAGTAAATATATATATTTTCATTTTCCTTCTCCCGAATGGCGGTTATTAGAATGCATAAGATTCTGTATTCATGGTAGCATAGCTTCTCAAGGTCCGATAGACCCAATCCCTTTGTCTCTCAGTCTTCTCGCCCTTTCATTCAAACCCGACCCCTTTCCTTTGTGTAACCAGCCGTGATATCGGGTTAGCCCACTAGGCGCTTTTCATGACATGATTAGTAATCAATGTGTGATCTATCCTGTGTATATATATATATATATATGGTATTATGTGTGATTATTTAGGTATTTAGTAAATAAATAATTAAGCCAATTTGTGTATTGCTGATTCAACTTAGGGTTTGTGCAGATAACTAAGAATTATACAACGTTCAGATGAGACTGAATAAGGTGAAGATTAATAATTGACTGCTACTGATACAAAAGATCTTCAGATCTTTAAGAGTTTATTTGGAAGACAGCAGCTCTATAAACACTTTTCCGTGATGCCCCAGGTTATTAATGAGTTAATTGTTGCATGGTTTAATTCAATCACGTATTCAATCAATCGTTAGGTAATCGATTTGATAAAAGAGCCTGTCATATAAATGAATCAGTCAGAGACATGACAACTGTATGAGTAGGAACATGTTATTCCTCCCTTTCTTCTGCCCGGCGTGCTTTACATTGTTCTGTTCAACTAGTTGATTATTTTCCCATTGACCATTCAGGAAGTACAAGTGACAGCTTGTTAGCAGCATGTTGAGATGTACCTGCCAGCAGACAAGCTTGGTTTACACATCGGGGTGGAGCTATTCTACCTATTCAAAGACCTGCGGTCACAACTGCTTACAGGTACACCCAACAGCGAATGCTTGTCATTTACAAACAGACAAAGTATACATATTCATAAACAACTTCAAAGGGGTTTATTTCCCTATTTATTTTAGTTGTGACTTTTGTGTGTGTGTGTGTTCCCTCAGTCGACGTAACCCCATGGGTCTGATGGTTGCACTTGATGACAACAACAGAGCAGCAGGAGAGCTATTCTGGTATGACGGAGTCTCTGGAGGTATTTCAACAAAGTCAGGTGGAGTTAGTGCGTACGTGTGTGTGTGTGTTTGTGTACATACATGTTTTTGTGTACGTCTACCGGCATCCTGTTATGCTATAGAGAATCGTGTCACCTACTTTGTCTCTCTGATCTCACCCAGAGAAACTGTTGACATTGGAAGTTGTACAATCGATCAGAGTTAGCCCATTCACACTGCTCAGTTTGAAGGTCAGTTACTTTACTGGGTTTGGGTCAAACAATCCAGTTTTGAACCAAATGGTAACGTTATCTACAGTATATGTGACCGACCGGCTCGATTCGGTCCTCTGTAGCAAAATTTGAAAATTGTGTTTATTACATTGGATTAAAGTAGAGACTCGAGCTGGAAATGGTATATAATACACTACAGTTGAGGAACAATGGAAAAGTAATTCTGCTTTGAAAATTGATAAATTTGTAATTGTAAAATGGCACTTGAATATTTTCGTAAAACCTCTGAGATTTCCTGGAGAACCTGGAGAGATTTCTTTGTCTACAGTCGTGGCCAAAGGTTTTGAGAATGACACAAATATAAATTTTCTCAAAGTCTGTTGCCTCAGTTTGTATGATGGCAATTTGCATATACTCGAGAATGTTATGAAGTGTGATCAGATGAATTGCAATTAATTGCAAAGAACCTCTTTGCCATGCAAAATAAACTCAATCCCCAAAAACATTTCCACTGCATTTCAGTCCTGCCACAAAAGCTGACATCATGTCAGTGATTCTCTCATTAATGCAGGTGTGAGTGTTGACGAGGACAAAACTGGAGATCACTCTGTAATTTTGATTGAGTTCGAATAACAGATAGGAAGCTTCAAAGGGAGGGTGGTGCTAGGAATCATTGTTCTTCCTCTGTCAACCATGATTATCTGTAAGGAAACACGTGCCGTCATCATTGCTTTGCACAAAAAGGGCTTCACAGGCAAGGATATTGCTGCCAGTAAGATTGCACCTAAATCAACCATTTATCGAAGTTCAACCAATAACTTCAAGGAGAGCGGTTCAATTGATGTAAAGAAGGCTTCAGGGCGCCCAAGAAAGTCCAGCAAGCTCCAGGACCGTTTCCTAAAGTAGATTCAGCTGTGGGATCGGGGCACCACCAGTAGAGAGCTTGCTCAGGAATGGCAGCAGGCAGCAGGCAGGTGTGAGGCGAAGACATTTGAAGGATGGCCTGATGTCAAGAAGGGCAGCAAAGAAGCCACTTCTCCACAGGAAAAACATCAGGGACAGACTGATGTTCTGCAAAAGGTACAGGGATTAGACTGCTGAGGACTGGGGTAAAGTCATTTTCTCTGATGAAACCCCTTTCCGACTGTTTGGGGCATCCGGAAAAAAGCTTGTCCGGAGAAGACAAGGTGAGCGCTACTATCAGTCCTGTATCATGCCAACAGTAAAGCATCCTGAGACCATTCATGTGTGGGGTTGCTTCTCAGCCAAGGGAGTGGGCTCACTCACAATTTTGCCTAAGAACACAGCCATGAATAAAGAATGGTACCAACACATCCTCCGAGAGCAAATTCTCCCAACCTTCAAGGAATAGTTTGGTGACGAACAATGCCTTTTCCAGCATGATAGAGCACCTTGCCTTAAGGCAAAAGTGATAACTAAGTGGCTAGGGGAACAAAACATCGATATTTTGGGTCCATGGCCAGGAAACTCCCCAGACCTTAATCCCATTGAGAATTTGTGGTCAATCCTCAAGAGGCGGGTGGACAAACAAAAACCCACAAATTCTGACAAACTCCAAAAATTGATTATGCAAGAATGGGCTGCCATCAGTCAGAATATGACCCAGAAGTTAATTGACAGCATGCCAGGGCGGATTGCAGAGGTCTTGAAAAAGAAGGGTCAACACTGCAAATATTGACTATTTGCATCAACTTCATGTAATTGTCAATAGAAGCCTTTGACACTTATGAAATGCTTGTAATTATACTTCAGTATTCCATAGTAACATCTGACAAAAATATCTAAAGACACTGAAGCTGCAAACTTTGTGGAAATTAATATTTGTGTCTCAAAACTTTTGGCCATGACTGTACACCCATTCAGCATCATTGACACCCTCTGAAGCCTTAGCCCCACCAATCTCTTTAAGGATTAAAATGTGAAGCCATGTACTAAACAACCAATGATTCGATGACTAAATGTTGATTTATACAACGTCCAGGATAAAGTCTCGAAGTGAAATCATGAAATCAAGTGCATGGATATTCTATTGTTGTCCGACATCAAACTTGTCGTTATGAAAAAGTATGAACACCAAAACAACAGAATGCATGAAATCAGCAGCCCGGGGGTTCAAAATAACATAACTAATGGTTATCTGCTTTGAGTAAACCAATAAACTTCAAACATTATTTAGTATATGTCAATCTAGCAAATCACGAAACTAAAAGCAACTTTCGAAACAGTGTTTTGGTTTGTTTTAGCTTGTTAGCTAGCTATCTAACGATAAGTTAGCTGGCTAGCCAGTTCAAATAATTACCATAACCATATAGCTGACAACATCTTATATTGTAGTCATTATTACAGGAAAATAAACTCACAGCAAGTTAATGGCTAGCCAATTAAAGTTACAGTTGTGAGTGTGATGAAAGCAGGGTATTCTACCCGAGAACTCTAGAACTTGTACACTGTCTCATTGGCCTAACGTTATATCCTAATTTGACTTTGGTGCAGGTCATGTTCTTCACATTACCGTCTCTGGTAAACACATACTATATCAAATAAAATCAATGTTAATTTGAAACACGCACAGGATACAGTGAAATGGTTGCCTGCATAGTGGAGTCTTTTGTTTAGACATGTAGCTAGCCAGCTAGCTCCCTTGCTAAACAGTGAACCATAATTCCAACTCATAATGTTACTACCCTGCATGAATCTGCAGGTAGCTAAGCAGCAGGTACAACATTAGCTTGTTAACATTAGGCTATAACTAGCAATGCAAATGGCTCTGAGATATAAATAATATTACTACACAGATAATATACGTAACGTTAGCTAGCTAGCCAATAGTACATTTTAACTTGAAATGAAAATGACTTTCTGACAAAATGAGAAAAGTATAATATACATGGATGGACGCTTATCCCCCTCTGTCACGGATGCCATTTGTTGCCCTTAGTTTGAAGAAGTAATCCGGAGACAGGTGTTTTATACAACAGCCTTCTGTGTGTTCTCTTTTCGACTCCCTCTGCATATTTGCAATCAAACACCAGAATCTTCTTAGCTATCATACTCTAATTTCACCAGGATTTCCACAGATTTCCAAACTCAGTCCCCCAGAAAGTGGAGAGCAAAGTTTTTGCAGCTCTACTATGTGAAATCCTTCAAAAAAGCTTTGTTAGAAAGGATTACCAAAACATACTGATCAGCTCATGTCATATACAGAAGTGTGTTACATGGCAGACCAATCTGAACTCATCTCTCAGTATGTCCAGCCCCACCATTATCTCAGCCAATCATGGCTAGTAGGAAGGTTCTTTGCTTTTTCCGTGGCTAAACTAGGCTCGTAATTTAACTATTTTGTTTGTATTTACAGATGGCATATATTGTTATTAAGGCACATGAAAGTTCACATGTTACAGAAGACATTTCCGCCCAAAAATATATTTAGATTTCTTTTTAAGTTGACTTTCAAATGCCTCTTCTGTGAAGTAGCGACATATACCTAGTTTGCTGAAACGAGTCACATATGATGTTAGCTATATGATGACAATACCTATGATAAGTGATTCACTGCCAAAGGTAATTTGATTTAAGTTCTCTGATAACTATTTCATAAGATGTTATTGGTAATACTAAGGTGAGGCAACTCTGACCTAGATCAATTTCTGGGTGTAACCTCATTCTACTCCTCCTGTATGTTATCCCTCCACAGGGCATGTTGACCATCCAGGTGATGTATTCTGGGTACAGTGACCCTAGCAACCTAAAGTTTGAGAACATCTCCGTGATTGGAGTCTCCAGTCCACCCGTGACTGTCAGTCACACACGGCAACAAAGTCATTGTACATCCTTTCAACTATGACAACAAGCGGGTAACCAAGGCCGTCACTGCTGTTGCTACCCAACATACATGACTCTCACAGATACAGTTGTCATGTCTTTGCCCTGTTGGGTGAGGTTTAGCATAAACACACATGTACAACAGAACATTCAATTAGGATTTATGCTAGGATCACTTAAGGGTCTGGGCAAAATGCCAGCCTGGGTAAAATGTAAGATTTACCGTGAGGTCTTTGACCCTACAGTCACCGTACTCACCAGTTTCTGCCCAGAAGTCCATAGCTCATCCCTGTAAACTGCTCAAAACTAGGGCATTGCAGCTGTAGACTTATCATCAACTTAGGATAGTGCCCTAAGCAACACACCACTAAGTAGGAAAACCCTAGATATGATATTAGACAATGCCATGATAAAGGCATTTTGCCAAGACCTCGTACTTATATAGAATACAGTCCAATACGATGTGATAACTATATTTTATCTCTTTTGTTTATGCTTTTATTAATTTTGTTTCATTTCCCTTGACACTCAGAAATCCTACCTGGTCGACCACCAGAGGGAGGAGACTGCAACGGCGATTCCCCAACCCGGACATCCCCTGGCAATTCCTGTGATGCTTTGGAGCTTCCAAAAAACCTACCAAGGTAGACCACCAGACGGGGGACTGCAACAGCGAACACCAACTGGACATCTGCTGCCCCGCCTCGGAGTGGCCTTCTTCATTCACATAAACCACCAGAGGGGGAACACAACGAGGGTCCAAAACTAGGACAACCAACAGTAATTGTTCTGTTGGTTAGCAAATGGCAGAATAATCACAAGATTGAACCCAACAAGCAGTGACTGTCATGACATTGCCCTGTTGGATTGGGTTTTTGACCCAGGGTAGCCTAGTGGTTAGAGTGTTGGACTAGTAACCGAAAGGTTGCAAGTTCGAATCCCAGAGCCGACAAGGTACAAATCTGTCATTCTGCCCCTGAACAGGCAGTTAACCCACTGTTCCTAGGCCGTCATTGAAAATAAGAATTTGTTCATAACTGACTGTCCTAGTAAAATAAAGGTAAAAAAGAAAAATACCCTTTACCCTTTTCTATCCACTCACAGAATGGACTCTTGGAAAGCCCTTTGATTAACATAGAGAGAGTAGGGTAACATCAAAAGGTTGGGGGAAGAGTATAATATTTCTGTAATAGAAACCAGTCTAAAGTGTCCGTTGATACTTAAAGAATATGATGTCAGATCAGTTGTCGTCTGAGGCATTATTACTGATGGTAGGATGACAAATTGTATCTTGGAAAGTCTACACATCAGATTCACGTGGAATTGTTGTGCAATTTAAATATTTAAATGTGAAACTATTTGTGAAAAGATTAAATGTAATTTTAGCTTCTAAATAAGATAAACTATGCTCACTCAGTGGCCACGCCCAAGTGAACAGATATTGGTTGAGAACTATGAAAAAATGCCCTTCTCTCCCCCAAAACAAGAGCCTGTTGACGGAAGTCACCCTCAGTTCCCGATGATGTGAGGACTGGTGTCCATACGTTTAAAAGGGCTAATTTCAACATGGAGGTGACGATCGCCACACTGTAAGGATTCATTTATACTAGACCAGCCAGAATTCAATGCGAGCTGATTATGGCAAAATGGTATGATCTTTGAACTCTCATTCACTAAAGAAGAAGTGATACATCGTAAAAGTCGAGTTATCAGCTGCAGCTGTAAACGTATGTGGCCTGGGAAAGGACAGACAATCTCCTAATCAGAAAGACAGGGTACAACATATCCACCTTACAACACTACGAACAGACAGATTCTACAAAGGACAAGGGCGATCTCTGCTGGGCAAACCATTCCTCCATCTTCGACCCCTCTATTGAAGTACAGCTCAGTGTAAAGATATATCTTGCATTTTCCTTTTCCGAATGGGCGGTTTTTAGAATGCATAAGATTCTGTATTTACGTTAGCATAGCTTTTCAAGGTCCGATGGAGACCCAATCTCCTTTGTACCTCAGTGTCCTGCTTTTTCAATCAAACCCATTCTTCCTTTCTTTGTGTAACCAGCCGTCATATAGGTTTCATCTGCTAGGGACTTTTTCTTTTATGACATGATTAGTAATCAACGTATGATCCATCCTGTATATATGAAATTCTGTGTGAGTATTTAGGTATTTAGTAAATAAATAATTAAGCCAATTTTTGTATTGCTGATTCAACTTGTTAGCCAGTGAAGATAACCAATAATTTTATGACATTCAGATGAGACTGAACAAGATGACAATTAATAATTGGCTGCTATTAATACAAAGATCTTCAGACCTTTAAGAGTGGATATGGAAGATAACCACTTTATATATAAACTAATGCTTCCGTGGTGCCCCAGGTTATTAATGAGTTAATTGCTGCATGATTTGATTCAATCACATAAACGTTAGATAATTGATTTGATAAAATTGCCATATAATTGAATCAGTCAGAGACACGACACAGTGGAGCAGGGGAACTTGAGAGAACGAACCGTCACTCATCAGTCCTTTCTTTCTGTATCTGTTTTACCTTAGTGAGATAGTTCAGAGATACCAAGCACAACATAAGCAGTAGGAGAGGATACATGAATATCATTCATGTCAACAAGGAGTAGGCAGTCACATTAACAGTCTTCCAGAAGAAGATATGGAGATAATTGTTATACATTATGGTCAGTATAGAGGTAGCTACTGACACAGCGATAGGTAGGTAGGTAGGTATGTATGCAAGATAGTGTTAGCTATGTCTCAGACACTGACAGATCAGAGTTACCTACAGTTTAACCTGTCAGGAGGAAGTCTCTGTACTGGGGAGTGATAGAGGGAGAGAGATTGTGTGTGTGTGTCTATGTGTGGAAGTGCAAATGCAAATGCATTCATATGTGTGTGTGTGTCAAAGATATTGCTGCACTCAAACACACATGTAAACAAGTGCACTTGGTAGGTGATTTCTAAAGGATGAAGTGTATTTGAGACTAAACACAGATGTGTCTGTCATATCTATCCCTCTCGGTCTCTAACCTTGTAACCTGTGAAGGACTGAATGTCTTGCCTTCGTTTCACACATTCTATCATATACGCATTTTACTTTATGAAGACTAATATACTGAGTGTCTTGTAAGCTGATTAGTTTGTGCCCGCCACCCACTTCAGCTTCGATCCATCTCTCTCTCTCTCTCTCTCTCTCTCTCTCTCTCTCTCTCTCTCTCTCTCTCGCTCTCTCTCTCTCTCTCACTCTCTCTCTCTCTCTGTCTCTTTCTCTTTCTCTCTCTCTCTCTCTCTCTCTCTCTCTCTCTCTCTCTCTCTTTCTCTCCCCCTCTCTCTCTCTCTCTCTCTCTCTCTCTCTCTCTCTCTCTCTCTCTCTCTGTCTCTTTCTCTTTCGCTCTCTCTCTCTCTTTCTCTCTCTCTCGCTCTCTCTCTCACTCTCTCTCTCGCTCTCTCTCTCTCGCTCTCTTTCTCTCTCTCTCTCTCTCTCTCTCTCTGTCTCTCTCTCTCTCTCTCTCTCTCTCTCTCTCTCTCTCTCACGTTGTCCCCCTACCCATCTCATTCCCCCTCTGTGACATACCTCCCCTTCCTTCACTCGTCTTGTCCCCCCATCCATCTTGCCCTCTCTCACCTACCTCCCCTCTTGTCCCCCAACCCATCTCACTCCCCCTTTCTCACCTACCTCCTCCTTCCTTCTCCCTTCTTGATTCTAGGTGTTGTATCTGAGAGGTTTGGATCTTATCCTGGGTCATAACTACACAGTGCGATAGTACCAGGTCATGCCAGAGACCCAGCACTTTTTCTGCTACCCAGAGCTCAATAGTGACTAGATCAAGTGTAATGCCAGAGGCTACATCTGGGAGGTAGGTCAGACACACATACACACACACACACACACACACACACACACACACACACACACACACACACACACACACACACACACACACACACACACACACACACACACACATACAGTTTCTCCAAAAGTATTTCATCAACACACACACATACTTTTAATGTCTCTCTCCTGTCCAGGCATTTATCATTGAAGGTGTCCCGTGGTGTTACTACCCTGAGGACCATGACTGCACCCCTACAATGGGGACAGAGCAGCCATCCTGCTGCAGCTTCAACCTCAGTGAAAAGCTAAACCACTGGTCACCAACCGGTCGATCGCGATCCACTTGTCCATCTCCAAGGCATTTCTAGTCAATCCCCAAACATTTCTGTAAAAAAAAAAAAAAGCCTTGTGTACCTATTTTTTTATTAGTCTCGGGCTGTTGGTGGTAGGTGCAGCCAATTCAGCTGCACTGCCCGCTGGGTAGGCCAACTTCCGGCGCCGACTGAGATGGCCGCCTCGCTTCGCGTTCCTAGGAAACTATGCAGTTTTTTGTTTTTTTACGTGTTATTTCTTACATTAGTACCCCAGGTCATCTTAGGTTTCATTACATACAGTCGAGAAGAACTACTGAATATAAGATCAGCGCCAACTCACCATCAGTACGACCAAGAATATGTTTTCCGCGACGCGGATCCGGTGTTCTGCCTTACAAACAGGACAACGGAATGGATCGCATGCAGCGACCCAAGGAAACGACTCCGAAAAAGAGGGAAACGAGGCGGTGTTCTGGTCAGACTCCGAAAAAGGGCACATCGCGCACCACTCCCCAGCATTCTTCTTGCCAATGTCCAGTCTCTTGACAACAAGGTTGACGAAATCCGAGCAAGGGTAGCATTCCAGAGGGACATCAGAGACTGCAACGTTCTCTGCTTCACAGAAACATGGCTTACTGGGAAGACGCTATCCGATGCGGTGCAGCCAACGGGTTTCTCCACGCATCGGGCCGACAGAAACAAACATCTTTCTGGTAAGAAGAGTGGCGGGGGCGTATGCCTCATGACTAACGAGACATGGTGTGATGAAGGAAACATACAGGAACTCAAATCCTTCTGTTCACCTGATTTAGAATTCCTCACAATCAAATGTAGACCGCATTATCTTCCAAGAGAATTCTCCTCGATTATAATCACAGCCGTATATATCCCCCCCAAGCAGACACATCGATGGCTCTGAACTAACTTTATTTAAATCTTTGCAAACTGGAAACCATTTATCCGGAGGCTGCATTCATTGTAGCTGGGGATTTTAACAAAGCTAATCTGAAAACAAGACTCCCTAAATTTTACCAGCATATCGATTGCGCAACCAGGGGTGGTAAAACCTTGGATCATTGTTACTCTAACTTCCGCGACGCATATAAGGCCCTGCCCCGCCCCCCTTTCGGAAAAGCTGACCACGACTCCATTTTGCTGATCCCTGCCTACAGGCAGAAACTAAAACAAGAGGCTCCCACGCTGAGGTCTGTCCAACGCTGGTCAGACCAAGCTGACTCCACACTCCAAGACTGGTTCCATCACGTGGACTGGGACATGTTTCGTATTGCGTCAGATGGAAATATTGATGAATACGCTGATTCGGTGTGCGAGTTCATTAGAACGTGCGTCGAAGATGTCGTTCCCATAGCAACGATAAAAACATTCCCAAACCAGAAACCGTGGATTGATGGCAGCATTCGCGTGAAACTGAAAGCGCGAACCACTGCTTTTAATCAGGGCAAGGTGTCTGGTAATATGTCCGAATATAAACAATGCAGCTATTCCCTCCGCAAGGCTATTAAACAAGCTAAGCGTCAGTACAGAGACAAAGTGGAATCTCAATTCAATGGCTCAGACACAAGAGGCATGTGGCAGGGTCTACAGTCAATCACGGACTACAAGAAGAAACCCAGGCCAGTCACGGACCAGGATGTCTTGCTCCCAGGCAGACTAAATAACTTTTTTGCCCGCTTTGAGGACAATACAGTGCCACTGACACGGCCTGCAACGAAAACATGCGGTCTCTCCTTCACTGCAGCCGAGGTGAGTAAGACATTTAAACGTGTTAACCCTCGCAAGGCTGCAGGCCCAGACGGCATCCCCAGCCGCGCCCTCAGAGCATGCGCAGACCAGCTGGCCGGTGTGTTTACGGACATATTCAATCAATCCCTATACCAGTCTGCTGTTCCCACATGCTTCAAGAGGGCCACCATTGTTCCTGTTCCCAAGAAAGCTAAGGTAACTGAGCTAAACGACTACCGCCCGTAGCACTCACTTCCGTCATCATGAAGTGCTTTGAGAGACTAGTCAAGGACCATATCACCTCCACCCTACCTGACACCCTAGACCCACTCCAATTTGCTTACCGCCCAAATAGGTCCACAGACGATGCAATCTCAACCACACTGCACACTGCCCTAACCCACCTGGACAAGAGGAATACCTATGTGAGAATGCTGTTCATCGACTACAGCTCGGCATTCAACACCATAGTACCCTCCAAGCTCGTCATCAAGCTCGAGACCCTGGGTCTCGACCCCGCCCTGTGCAACTGGGTACTGGACTTCCTGACGGGCCGCCCCCAGGTGGTGAGGGTAGGCAACAACATCTCCCTGCTGATCCTCAACACGGGGGCCCCACAAGGGTGCGTTCTGAGCCCTCTCCTGTACTCCCTGTTCACCCACGACTGCGTGGCCATGCACGCCTCCAACTCAATCATCAAGTTTGCGGACGACACAACAGTGGTAGGCTTGATTACCAACAACGACGAGACGGCCTACAGGGAGGAGGTGAGGGCCCTCGGAGTGTGGTGTCAGGAAAATAACCTCACACTCAACGTCAACAAAACTAAGGAGATGATTGTGGACTTCAGGAAACAGCAGAGGGAACACCCCCCTATCCACATCGATGGAACAGTAGTGGAGAGGGTAGCAAGTTTTAAGTTCCTCGGCATACACATCACAGACAAACTGAATTGGTCCACTCACACTGACAGCGTCGTGAAGAAGGCGCAGCAGCGCCTCTTCAACCTCAGGAGGCTGAAGAAATTTGGCTTGTCACCAAAAGCACTCACAAACTTCTACAGATGCACAATCGAGAGCATCCTGGCGGGCTGTATCACCGCCTGGTACGGCAACTGCTCCGCCCTCAACCGTAAGGCTCTCCAGAGGGTAGTGAGGTCTGCACAACGCATCACCGGGGGCAAACTACCTGCCCTCCAGGACACCTACACCACCCGATGTTACAGGAAGGCCATAAAGATCATCAAGGACATCAACCACCCGAACCACTGCCTGTTCACCCCGCTATCATCCAGAAGGCGAGGTCAGTACAGGTGCATCAAAGCTGGGACCGAGAGACTGAAAAACAGCTTCTATCTCAAGGCCATCAGACTGTTGAACAGCCACCACTAACATTGAGTGGCTGCTGCCAACACACTGTCATTGACACTGACCCATCTCCAGCCACTATAATAATGGGAATTGATGGGAAATGATGTAAATATATCACTAGCCACTTTAAACAATGCTACCTTATATAATGTTACTTACCCTACATTATTCATCTCATATGCATATGTATATACTGTACTCTAGATCATCGACTGCATTCTTATGTCTACTGTATGCTGCTCTGTACCATCACTCATTCATATATCCTTATGTACATATTCCTTATCCCCTTACACTGTGTATAAGACAGTAGTTTTGGAATTGTTAGTTAGATTACTTGTTGGTTATCACTGCATTGTCGGAACTAGAAGCACAAGCATTTCGCTACACTCGCATTAACATCTGCTAACCATGTGTATGTGACAAATACAATTTGATTTGATTTGATTTGTTTCCATTTCATGTGTCTGAAGGTACAAACTCTGCCTTCCTGGTGAGCCTGGTGAGGAAATCAAGTGCGCTATGCTACCGCTGGCCAATCAGATTGCTCAGATGACGGAGTCTGCAGTAACGTAGCAGGCATAAAAGAAAGCGATGGTAAAATTGATACTATGAGATTTCAAAACGCTTAAAACCATGACTAGAGAGAGACTGTCAACGAATACAGCAAAGAACTGCTGCTTTTATGAGTGAGTTTGTATTCAACACTTTTATAAGACATAAAATGCGCTTCCTATTTCCATTCAGCGCTACAACAAGCACTGCAGCAGTAATGAATGAGTAGGAAAGTGTATCTATAGACTTGCGTTGTTGTTATTATTAGAGGATTGGGTCTTTTTAATATCAAGGAATATTACACTTTCTCTGTTCATAGGAGTAACAACATGAATTTGTGCAGGAATAATGCGGTGCGACTTGAGTTTCGCCATCAGCTGGATGACGGTGTCCCTTTTTGGTCAGTGTCAGTGGAGGAAAGGGAGAGCGGAGACCATCAGATGCAGGCACCATCAGCCCAGTAAAATAAAAAGCTAATTATTTTAATCTATGCTCACTCAGCTGTGCCTCACAAGTAATACAACAATGGATATATTAGCGGTGTGATCATATAGCCTACCTCAAACTTTGAAATATAATTTAAAGAATTGTCCCGAACAACAATGCATTGGCAGGTAAATTCCAGCAAAGCCAACATGCGGTGATACTGTATTGGGCCTACAGCTTACTGCACAAACCTCATTGCTAGAGTACTGTTTTCAATTGGTTAATGTTGCATAGGCTTACATTTTTTAAGTCATGTTAATAAAAAATCAGAGAGGATTTTGGCATTTTTACTCAGAAAGTGATCTTGACTCAGAAAAGGATGGTGACCACTGCGTTAAACGCCAAAAACTGGAGTCTGTGGACATAGACACTGTCCAAGTTGAGTTCAAATATCACAGTGTACACCTGCTGCAGTTTAAGGGTCCTTCTTATGGTTGGAATGACTCAGTCACTGTCACATGGCACACATCTCTGTCTCAATTCAATTACATTAAAATTAAGTGCTTTTATTGACATGGAAAACGTTTACAATGCCAATGCTAGTGAATTAGATAATAAATAAAAGTGAAATAATGTACAGTAAACATTAAATTCAGAAAAGTTACAAAAAAATAAAGATATTTCAAATGTCATATTATGTCTATATACAATGTTGTAACGATGTGCAAATAGTTAATGGACAAAAGGTAAAATATATAGACATAAATATAGGTTGTATTTATAATGGTGTTTGTTCTTCATTAGTTGGCCTTTTCTTGTGGCAACAGGTCACAAATCTTGCTGCTGTGATGGCACACTGTGGTATTTCATGCTAAATGAGTCTGTATATAGTTAAATATTTCCTTAATGTTGGGTCAGTCACAGTGGTCAGGTATTCTGCCGCTGATTACTCTCTGTTAGGGCCAAATACCATTCTAATTTCTTTCCAATGTGTCAAGTAATTATCTTTTTGTTTTCTCATTCCGGAGTTGCTTACCAAGAAAACAGCGAATGTGTCCGAGATTCTCGCAAGTGATTGCTTGTCCCATCTACACATGTCCTCAAGGCAGTACTAGGTTTGTCATTTCCGGTCCCAACTTGCAGACTTGTTTACACGCTGCTGTGCGTTTTGTTGCCAACCTTTTTTGGTTTTAATTTTTAATTACCGTTTAGATTTTTAGTTTTTCCCTCACTCAACTTTTTTCATTAAACTTTTTCACTCCGGACATGGTTCGTCGGGACTTCCAACAGCCAAAGCTAAATAGTAACATTAACATGATGCCTTCTAATTGCAGACGCTGTACTCATAATACACAGGTGAACAATCAACTTACGGCGAGGATAGCAGTGCTGCAAGCCCAGCTTCAACCTCATTAGGCAAGGTTAATTTCAGTGTAGGAAAGGATGAAACAGCGTCTGGTCCACCAGTAAGTACAGATAGTAGTATAAATCCCCTCGCACAGTCCCCGCAGCCGGACAACTTTCTCATGGCTTCTGGAGGGAAATGCTGAAGGAATGTTCAACCGGTCTAGCTCATTCTGCCGACATAAACTTTCAACTGGTTTTCCCCATGAAGCAGAGAGTTGGAGTCAGAGGCCGAGCCTTCTCTGGTCTCTACTCCTCCCATTAGGGGGTCTGAGATGCCGAATGCTCCCACCATTAGCTCTGACAAATTGAAAACCCTAGTCATTGGCGACTCCATTAGATTTCAAACGAATCATCCAGCAATCATACACTGTTTATCAGGGGGCAAGGCTACCGACGTTAAAGCTAATCTGAAGATGGTGCTGGCTAAAGCTAAAACTGGTGAGTGTAGAGAGTATAGAGATATTGTTATCTACGTCGGCACCAACGATGTTAGGATGAAACAGTCAGAGGTCACCAAGCACAACATAGCTTCAGACTGTAAATCAGCTAGAAAGATGTGTCGGCATCGAGTAATTGTCTCTGGCCCCCTCCCAGTTAAGGGGAGTGATGAGCTCTACAGCAGTCTCACAACTCAATCGCTGGTTGAAAACTGTTTTCTGCCCCTCCCAAAAGATAGAATTTGTAGATAATTGGCCCTCTTTCTGGGACTCACCCACAAACAGGACCAAGCCTGGCCCTTTGAGGAGTGACGGACTCCATCCTAGCTGGAGGGGTGCTCTCATCTTATCTAAGAACATAGACAGGGCTCTAACTCCCCTAGCTCCAGAATAAAATAGGGTGCAGGCCAGGCAGCAGGCTGTTAGCCAGCCTGCCAGCTTAGTGGAGTCTGCCACTAGCACAGTCAGTGTAGTCAACTCAGCTATCCCCATTGAGACCGTGTCTGTGCCTCGACCTAGGTTGGGCAAAACTAAACATGCCAGTGTTCGCCTTAGCAATCTCACTAGAATAAAGACCCCCTCCATTCCTGCCTTTATTAAAAGAGATCGTGATACCTCACATCTCAAAATAGGGCTACTTAATGTTAGATCCCTCACTTCCAAGGTAGTTATAGTCAATTAACTAATCACTGATCATAATCTTGATGTGATTGGCCTTACTGAAACATGGCTTAAGCCTGATGAATTTACTGTGTTAAATGAGGACTCACCTCCTGGTTACACTAATGACCATATCCCCAACGGCCATCCCGCAAAGGCGGAGGTGTTGCTAACATTTACGATAGCAAATTTCAATTTACAAAAAAAACCTGAAGTTTTCGTCTTTTGAGATTCTAGTCATGAAATATATGCAGCCTACCCAATCACTTTTTATAGCTACTGTTGTTGGGAAAATTATGATTAAATGAATGAACAAATCATTTTAAATGGAACTGTAACTAAGTAAAACTTATACTCTGTTTTATAATATCTGATTAACAATATGAGTCCATAAGAAGGGATTGTGTGACACGGACAAGGAGTAATTAAAGTTAATGAACACCATTCCAACTAGGAAGAAACGAATGGGTTGGGGACTGTGTAAACACATAAGGTTGACCCTACAGAAAATTTGCTCTGGGGTTTTTAGATAAGGACGTGAGTGCATTCCTAAGTTTTCTGTTAATTAGAACTGTCAGCTCAGTGGTGATCGATAATGTTGCGGGGTCAAAAGTTATCTGGGAGTGTGTTAGTAAGTTAGAATTAACTTTTCACCTCATTTTGTCCCGGTCGAGAGGAGGGGATTCTGTTAAAGCAATGAAATGACGTCATGATCTGTATATAAACTGTTGCTCATGGTAACGTGGCAGCGCGCTCCGAGAATACATTCTGTTACCTATTATTGAAAGAATGGTCTGCGTCTATTTTATGCAAACAAGAATATTATAAATTCTCATAAAATAGATTAAGGATTTTCAATTGATGAAAGCACATTGGCATAATTAAATTACACTAACAACTGTTTACAGGCCTCCTGGGCCATTTACAGCGTTCCTCACTGAGTTCCCTGAATTCCTATCGGACCTTGTAGTCATAGCAGATAATATTCAAATTTTTTGAGTCTTTACTGAAGACTCATCTCTTGAGTAGGTCATATGATTGAGTGTAGTCTGTCCCAGGAGTGTGAAAGTGAACGGAAAGGCTCTGGAGCAATGAACCGCCTTTGCTCTCTCTGCCTGGCCGGTTCCCCTCTTTCCACTGGGATTCTCTGCCTCTAACCCTATTACAGAGGCTGAGTCACTGGCTTACTGGTGCTCTTCCATGTCATCCCTAGGAGGGGTGCGTCACTTGAGTGTGTTGAGTCGCTGATGTGGTCTTCCTGTCTGAGTTGGCGCACCCCATTGCGTTGTGCCGTGGCGGAGATCTTTGTGGGCTATTCTCGACCTTGTCTCAGGATGGTAAGTTGGTGGTTGAAGATATCCATCCAGTGGTGTGGGGGCTGTGCTTTGGCAAAGTGGGTGGGGTTATATCCTGCCTGTTTGGCCCTGTCCGGGGGTATCATCGGATGGGACCACTGTGTCTCCTGACCCCTCCTGTCTCAGCCTCCAGTATTTATGCTGCAGTAGTTTATGTGTCGGGGGGCTAGGGTCAGTCTGTTATATCTGGAGTATTTCTCCTGTCTTATCCGGTGTCCTGTGTGAATTTAAGTCCTGAAGCACAAGGTATGACTCCAAACACCCATAAAAGTTTATTCTCCTCGACGTTATCCTCACAAATAATCCTGATAGGAATCAGTCAGGTGTTTTCTGTAATGACCTTCGTGATCACTGTTTTATAGCCTGTGGTCGTAATGGCTGCTCAGTGAAACGACCTGTCCTGATTTGACATAGACGCTTGCTAAAAAACTTGAGCAACCCTGGCCTCTGTAAAATGGTATAGAATCCACTTGATCCCCTCTGTCAGAGATTCTTGGACCTTCTTTATGGATATTTTTAGTGGTATTGTTAACAAACACACCCCTATGAAGTAAATAAGAATTAAAAACAGGTTCAGCCCGTGGTTTGACCATGATCTTGCAGAGTTAATCCACCTCAAGAATTGCATTTGGCAAAAGGCTCAGCACACGCATACTCAAGCTGACTGGCTGTCGCTCAGGCAAATGAGAAATAAGTGCACTCAGGCTATGTGCACTCAGGCTATCCGGAAGGCCAAAGTGAGTTACTTTAAGGAGCAGTTCTCTCTATGGGTCTAACCCCAAGAAGTTCTAGAAAACTGTTAAAGACCTGGAAGATAAACCCTTCTCCTCACAGCTACCCATGTCCCTTAATGTTGATGATGTGGTTGTTACTGACAGGAAGCACATATCTAAGCTCTTTAATAACCACTTCAAGTCGGGATTCCTATTTGACTCCATGCCTCCTTGCCCGTCCAACATTTTTTAATCTTCCACCCCTTCTAATGTGACTATCCCCGATGGTTCTCACTCTTTTTCCTTGCTCCTCTGCAAAGTGTCTCCCCGTAGGCAGTCACTGAGCCCGCTGTGCTAAAGGAGCTCCATTAAACTTGACCCCCCAAAAAACATCTTGGTCAGATGGTTTAGACCCTTTCTTCTTTAAGGTTGCTGCCCCTATCATCGCCAAGCCTATATCCAACATTTTTTACCTGTCTCTCCTTTCTGAGGTGGTTCCCATTGCTTGGAAGGCAACCAAGGTTCGTCCTTTATTTTAAAGGGGAGATCAAGCTGATCCTAACTTTCATAAGCCAGTTTCTATTTTGCCCTGTTTATCAAAAGTGTTGGAAAAACATGTCAATAATCAACTGACTGGCTCTCTTGATGTCTATAGTATTCTCTCTGGTATGCAATCCGGTTTCCGCTCAGGTTATGGATGTGTCACTGCAACCTTAAAGGTCCTCAATGATGTCACCATTGCCATTGATTCTGAGAAATATTTTGCTGCTATTTTTATTGACTTGGCCAAAGCTTTTGATACAGTAGACCATTCCATTCTTGTGGGCTCGCTAAGGAGCATTGGTGTCTCTGAGGTGTCTTTGGGCTGGTTTGCTAACTACCTCTCTCAAAAAGTCCTATGTATAAAGTCAGAAAATCTGCTGTCTCAGAGTACCCCATCCATTTATCCATTTATATGCAGATGATACAGTCTTAGATTGCACCTCCCCAGATTTAGTGTTAAATGGTCTACAACAAAGCTTTCTTAGTGTCCAACAAGCTTTCTCTACCATTAACCTTGTTCTGAACACCTCCAAAACAAATGTCATGTGATTTGGTAAGAAGAATGCCCCTCCTCCCACAGGTGTTACTACTACCTATAAGGGTTTAGGGCTTGAGGTAGTCACCTCATACAAGTACTTGGGAGTATGGATAGATGGTGCACTGTCCTTCTCTCAGCACATATCAAAGCTGCAGGCTAAAGTTAAATCAATTGTAATCACTCCTCTTTCACCCCAACTGCCAAACTAACCCTGATTTAGATGACCGTTCTACCCATGCTAGATTACGGAGACATAATTTATAGATCGGCAGGTAAGTGTGCTCTCGAGCGGCTAGATGTTCTTTAACATTCGGCCATCAGATTTACCACCAATGCTCCTTATAGGACACATCACTGCACTCTATACTCCGCTGTAAACTTGTCATCTCTGTATACCATCACAAGACCCACTGGTTGATGCTTATTTATAAAACCCTCTTAGGCCTCACTCCCCCCTATCTGAGATATATCCTGCAGCCCTCATCCTAAACTTACAACACCCGTTCTGCCAGTCACATTCTGTTAATGGTCTCCAAAGCACACACATCCCTGGTCGCTCCTCTTTTCAGTTTGCTGCAGCTAGCGACTGGAATGAGCTGCAACAAACACTCAAACTGGACAGTTTTATCTCAATCTCTTAATTCAAAGACTCAAACATGGACACTCTTACTGACAGTGGTGGCTGATTTGTGTGATGTATTGTTGTCTCTACCTTCATGCCCTTTGTGCCCAATAATATTTGTACCATGTTGTTGTCATGTTGTGTTGCTACCATGTTGTTGTCACGTTGTGTTGCTACCATGTTGTGTTGCTACCATGTTGTTGTTATGTTGTGTTGCTACCATGTTGTTGTTATGTTGTGTTGCTACCATGCTGTTGTTATGTTGTGTTGCTACCATGTTGTTGTTATGTTGTGTTGCTACCATGCTTTGTTGTCATGTGTTGCAGCCTTGCTATGTTGTTGTCTTAGGTCTCTCTTTAGGTAATGTAGTATTGCTACCTTGCTGTGTTGCCATGTGTTGCTGCCTTGCTATGTTGTTGTCTTAGGTCTCTCTTTAGGTAATGTTGTGTTGCTACCATGCTTTGTTGTCATGTGTTGCAGCCTTGCTATGTTGTTGTCTTGGGTCTCTCTTTAGGTAATGTTGTGTTGTCTCTCTTGTTGTGATGTGTGTTTTGTCCTGTATTTATATTGTATTTATTTATTTTCTTTAATCCCAGGCCCCTGTCCCAGCAGGAGGCCTTTTGCCTTTTGGTAGGCCGTCATTGTAAATAAGAATTTGTTCTTAACTGACTTGCCTAGATAAAGGTAACATAAATAGGTTGGATGGGGAGCGTTGCTGCACAGCTATTTTCAGGTCTCTCCAGTGATGTTCTATCAGGTTTAAGTCCGGGCTCTGACTGGGCCACTCAAAGATTTTCAGGGACTTGTACAAAAGCCACTCCTGTGTTGTCATGGCTGTGTGCTTAGGGTCGGTGTCCTGTTGGAAGGTGCACCTTCGCCCTAGTCTGAGTTCCTGAGAGCTCTGGAGCAGGTTTTGATTATGGATCGCTCTGTACTTTGCTCCGTTCATCTTTCCCTCGATCCTGACTTGTCTCCCAGTCCCTGCCTCTGAAAAACATCACCATCACCACCACCATGCTTCACCGTAGGGATTTTGCCAGGTTTCCTCCAGATGTGACGCTTGTTATTCAGGCCAAAGCATTTCATCAGACCCAAGAATCTTGTTTCTCATGGTCTGAGAGTCTTTAGGTGCCTTTTGGCAAACTCCAAGCGGTCTGTCATGTGGCTTTTACTGAGGAGTGGCTTCCATCTGGCTACTACACCATAAAGGCCTGATTGGTGGATTGCTGCAGACATGGTTGTCCTTCTGGAAGGTTCTCCCATCTCCACAGAGGAACTCTACAGCTCTGTCAGAGTGACCATCAGGTTCTTGGTCACCTCCCTGACCAAGGCCCTTCTCCACCGATTGCTCAGTTTGGTCGGGCGGCCCACTCTAGGAAGAGTTTTTGTGGTTCTAAACTTCATCCATTTAAGAATGATGGAGGCCACTGTGTAATTGGGGACCTTCAATGCTTCAGAAATGTTTTGGTACCCTTCCCCAGATCTGTGCCTCGACACAATCCTGTCTCGGAGCTCTACGGACAATTCCTTTGACCTCATGGCTTGGTTTTTGCTCTGACATGCACTGTCGACCGTGGGATCTTATATAGACAGGCGTGTGCCTTTCCAAATCATGTACAATCAATTGAATTTACCACAGGTGGACTCCAATCAAGTTGTATAAACATGTCAAGGATGGTTAAGGGAAACTTGATGCACCTGAGCTCAATTTTGAGTCTCATAGCAAAGGGTCTGAATATATTTCTAAAAAACTGTTTTCGCTTTGTCATTATGGGGTATCGTGTGTGGTTTGATGAGGATTTTTTTGAGAAAAAAAATCTATTTTAGAATAAGGCTGTGACCTAACAAAATGTGTAAAAGGTCAAGGGGTCTGAATACTTTCCGAAGGCGTTGTATAACCACCATGATGACACTTAGCAATCAACAACAACAAATTAACAGGAAGAGCAGAGAGGGAAAGAACACATAAAGAGACAGCGACACCACAGGGACAGAGACACCACAGGGACAGAGTCAGAGACACCACAGAGACACCACAGGGACAGAGACACCACAGGGACAGAGTCAGAGACACCACAGAGACAGAGACACCACAGGGACAGAGTCAGAGACACCACAGGGACAGAGACACCACAGGGACAGAGTCAGAGACACCACAGAGACAGAGACACCACAGGGACAGAGACACCACAGGGACAGAGTCAGAGACACCACAGAGACAGAGACACCACAGGGACAGAGTCAGAGACACCACAGAGACAGAGACACCACAGGGACAGAGTCAGAGACACCACAGAGTCAGAGACACCACAGAGAACGAGTCAGAGACACGCCAGAGACAGATACAGAGACACCACAGAGACAGATACAGAGATACCACAGAGAACGAGTCAGAGACACCCCAGAGACAGAGACACCACAGGGACAGAGTCAGAGACACCACAGAGACCGAGTCAGAGACACCACAGAGATAGATACAGAGATACCACAGAGACAGAGACACCACAGGGACAGAGTCAGAGACACCACAGAGACCGAGTCAGAGACACCACAGAGACAGTAACAGAGACACCACAGAGACACCACAGGGACAGAGTCAGAGACACCACAGAGACAGATACAGAGACATATACAGAGACACCACAGAGACAGAGACACCACAGGGACAGAGTCAGAGACACCATATAGATAGAAACACGGTAGAGACAGAGACAACAACAGAGTCAGAGACACCATAGAGACAGAGACATCACAGCAACAGAGACAGAGACAGAGACATGACAGAGAAAGGAAAAAGCAAAATCCCTTAATTGTGGAGTCTGAGTGGATGATTAGCTGCTGAATGGCTAATCCTTTATGCCCTAAGTGTGTGTGTGTGTGTGTGTGTGTGTGTGTGTGTGTGTGTGTGTGTGTGTGTGTGTGTGTGTGTGTGTGTGTGTGTGTGTGTGTGTGTGTGTGTGTGTGTGTCGAGGACTTTGTCCTGTGTGGCCTTCTGATTAGAGAAGTGATTAGGGCAAAGCAAAGGTCAGACATGATCCATCTCATTTAGTGTGAATCTCTCTTCAGATTCATCAACATATCCTGTCTGCTGCCAGACAGCATCTCTCTCTCTCTCTCTCTCTCTCTCTCTCTCTCTCTCTCGCTCTCTCTCTCTGTCTCTCTGTCTCTCGCTCTTCCTCCCCATGATTAAAATATTTTTCTCATTGAATTACAAAGTCAAAATCGACATTTCAGTAAGGCCTTACTTCAAGACCAGACATGTCAAGTCTAACAGAAATTATGTATTTATTTATTGGCCCTTATTTTATCAGGTAAGATGACTGAGAATATATTATCTTTCATAACAATGACTGGGGGAAGAGTTAAAGGGGGAAGCTGGGAATGATTAGGTGGCAATGATGGTATTGAGGACCAGATTGGGAATTTAGCCAAGACAATGTGGTTAATACCCCTACTCTTATGATAACTGCCATTGGAATCAGATCACAGAGTCAGGACACCCATTTTAACGTACCATCAGAAAGACGGCACCCTACGCAGGGCAATGTCCCCTTCCCTGGCCTGGGGCATTGGGATGTCTAGACTTCAGATGGACTGAAGTCAAATGTCCTGAGAAGTCTTGACCAGTCTCTACTCACTATGTAAAGGGAGACTGAGCCTTGTTTTGACGAAGTTCCTTCAGTCGAAAAGTTGACAACATGAACCTTCATCAGAAATCATTCTATGTTGTAATATTGATGTATCCATACTCGGATTGATCTTTTTTTTGTTGAAATTTTGACTACGTAATGGGTATCAAAAAGAACAAGGGAACAGGAATCTGTTAGTAGTGGGCGTCATGGTTCCTGCTGAAGGGATAGAACACGCCCACCAGCGTCCGACAACGACATAACTGTACTGACGTACCGTCAAAGTAACCACAAATATCAGCACCAATCTGAAAACACACAACACAGGACAGAGCGGTACAAACACTGACACAATCACTAAAACACACATATAGAATAAACCATCGGAAACTATACAGCGGGGTCTGGGATGGTATTGTTTCTCTTGTCTGGTATCACTTTAAAGCCATTCAATAAGGCTAAGTTAGCAGAATACATGCATACAGTCTCTGTTTAGTTAATTGCATATGGTAAGCACGAAAGAGAATACCCAATCAATGGTCCATCCTTTGGAGCTGTGTGTTTGAGTGTTGCTATTGTTTGATAGCAGGGCACTTTACATCATGCCCAATGGGATGGCATCGATTCAAATCCCAGTTGGGGGGTGTGTGCGTGTGCGTGTGAGTGTGCGTGTGCGTGTGCGTGTTTGTGTGTGTGTGTGTGTGTGTGTGTGTGTGTGTGTGTGTGTGTGTGTGTGTGTGTGTGTGTGTGTGTGTGTGTGTGTGTGTGTGTGTGTGTGTGTGTGTGAAAGAGTGACTGAGTTTAAATGGGTGTGTGTGCCAAACAAGAATTGGAAAACCTCTCGGACAGAGTCCCTTCAGGACTTGGGTTGGCAAATCTAACACTCTCTGACACAGCTGGAGGAGTGTGTGTGAGCTTGCACGTGTGTGAGCATGTGCACATGTTTATGACTCTCTGTTGGTTCCTAACCAACATTTGCACTCCGTTATTTGTCTGTCAGAGCCAAACTGCTTCGAAAAGTTCTAAAATATCTCATTGTTACGTGTTTCTCACTAACCTGCCTCTGTCTCAGCTGTGGAAATGAAATACAAGCTTCCAGTCAAGACTCTTTTCAGTCTTCCAACTGATAAATAAACCAACCTGTTAATCAATAGATTACGGTATCAAACCATCAGACATCACTTGAGGTACTCACATAGGGGACTCTGAACTTGCCAGGTATGGCCAATTTGATGTGGTTCCAGTTAGCAGCGTTGTCAACCAGCCAGTGGACGGAGTACTTCGCCATTCAGAGCACTACAGGGAGAGCAGAGGGAGAGGGAGGGGTGTGTGAGAGAGAGAGCCAGCCAGACAGACAGACAGACAGACAGAGACACAGACAGAGACACAGACAGACAGATAGAGAGTATGATCATTGTTGCTTTGTTGCTCTAATAAGCTAGCTAAATCGAACGTCTATTGATTTTCATAAAAATACTGGGCTCTGATGATGTTTACAAAATGTGTCTCTTCCAATAAAGCCTTTTAATTAGCAGAGAAAGAAATTGACAGAAGAAAGAGAAAGAAATGTAAGGACAAAAGAGGACTGCGACACAGGAGTGTCGCTAGCAAGCGGTATGCTAACAGGATGAGGTAACAGACGAGTGGAGCTAGCGAGCGGTATGCAAACAGAATGAGGTGACACAGGAGTGTCGCTAGCGAGCGGTATGCTAACAGGATGAGGTAACAGACGAGTGGAGCTAGCGAGCGGTATGCTAACAGAATGAGGTGACACAGGAGTGGAGCTAGCGAGAGATATGCTAACAGGATGAGGTGAGAGGAGAGGAACTAGCGAGTGGTATGCTAACAGAATGATGTGACAGAGGAGTGGAGCTAGCGAGCGGTATGCTAACAGGATGAAGTGACAGAGGAGTGGAGCTAGCGAGCGGTATGCTAACAGGATGAGTCAGCGATAGAGGAGGCCTTTCAGAAGACGTGTGATTCACAGAGCTGTGTCATGGTTCACCTCTGAGACAAAACTCTGTGTGTGTGTGTGTGTTTGTGTGTGCGGGCGGGCGGGCGGGCGGGCGGGCGTGCAGGTGTGCGGGTGGGCGGGCAGGAAAGCATCAGGATTTTCCTCAGAGAAACAACAGTCCTCTTTTAACTATCCTACTCAATGACAGCACCCCAGGCTCTTGTTTTAATGGAACTCTATTTATTTAGACAAATCATCACAACACCTATGAAACCTAAGGATAATTAAGCCTCACTCAGCATATAGCAAGGCCTCAAGGCCTAAAGCTCTAGAAATACAACATTTTACAGTGATATCAATAAGGATATGCTGGTGGAACTCAAGTAGACTGACTAAATAGTCCATTATATGGCAGAGCTCCAGCACTAGTTCAAGACACCTTATTAATATCCATACTCAGTGGGTAGCACCATGAAGCATCCATAGAATCTGTGGATATCACAGTGATTCCCCCAGGTCTGTTTAGAGTCCATAGTGGGGTCCACAGGTCTGTTTAGAGGCTGACTGTACACCAACCCCATCCAGAACACCTTATGAGAAGGAGGGCAGGAGGGATGGTTGAGAGAGAAGGGTGGAGCAGAGAAAGTATTATTGTATGCAGTTTTTGATCTTTTCTCAAGTCCTTAACATGTCATTAAAAACATTTCGCGTAAATCAACAAAGGTCATCAAAAAGAGACATGAGAAAAAGAATGTGTTTCTTATTCATATCTAAACATAGTTTGTGGTTCCTTTCACCAGGGATACTAGATTACGCTTAATAAACATTCTTACTAAGAGTGAAGGGAGGGTAGATGAGGGTTAGTAAACATTCTTACTAAGAGTGAAGGGAGGGTAGATGAGGGTTAGTAAATAGTCTACTAGGAGTGAAGGGAGGATAGATGGAGGTTAGTAAACAGTCTACTAGGAGTGAAGGGAGGGTAGTTGAGGGTTAGTAAACAGTCTTACTAAGAGTGAAGGGAGGGTAGATGGAGGTTAGTCAACAGTCTACTAGGAGTGAAGGGAGGATAGATGGAGGTTAGTAAACAGTCTACTAGGAGTGAAGGGAGGATAGATGGAGGTTAGTAAACAGTCTACTAGGAGTGAAGGGAGGATAGATGGAGGTTAGTAAACAGTCTAACTAGGAGTGAAGGGAGGATAGATGGAGGTTAGTAAACAGTCTTACAATGAGTGAAGGGAGGATAGATGGAGGTTAGTAAACAGTCTTACTAGGAGTGAAGGGAGGATAGATGGAGGTTAGTAAACAGTCTACTAGGAGTGAAGGGAGGATAGATGGAAGTTAGTAAACAGTCTACTAGGAGTGAAGGGAGGATAGATGGAAGTTAGTAAACAGTCTACTAGGAGTGAAGGGAGGATAGTTGGAGGTTAGTAAACAGTCTACTAGGAGTGAAGGGATGGCAGTTGAGGGTAGTTGAGGGTTAGTAAACAGTCTACTAGGAGTGAAGGGAGGATAGATGGAGGTTAGTAAACAGTCTACTAGGAGTGAAGGGAGGATAGATGGAGGTTAGTAAACAGTCTACTAGGAGTGAAGGGAGGATAGATGGAGGTTAGTAAACAGTCTACAAGGAGTGAAGGGATGGCAGTTGAGGGTAGTTGAGGGTTAGTAAACAGTCTACTAGGAGTGAAGGGAGGATAGTTGGAGGTTAGTAAACAGTGTACTAGGGGTAAAGGGAGGATAGATGGAGGTTAGTAAACAGTCTACTAGGAGTGAAGGGAGGATAGTTGGAGGTTAGTAAACAGTCTTACAATGAGTGAAGGGAGGATAGATGGAGGTTAGTAAACAGTCTACTAGGAGTGAAGGGAGGATAGATGGAGGTTAGTAAACAGTCTTACAATGAGTGAAGGGAGGATAGATGGAGGTTAGTAAACAGTCTTACAATGAGTGAAGGGAGGATAGATGGAGGTTAGTAAACAGTCTACTAGGAGTGAAGGGAGGATAGTTGGAGGTTAGTAAACAGTCTTACAATGAGTGAAGGGAGGATAGATGGGGGTTAGTAAACAGTCTACTAGGAGTGAAGGGAGGATAGATGGAGGTTAGTAAACAGTCTTACAATGAGTGAAGGGAGGATAGATGGAGGTTAGTAAACAGTCTTACAATGAGTGAAGGGAGGATAGATGGAGGTTAGTAAACAGTCTACTAGGAGTGAAGGGAGGATAGATGGAGGTTAGTAAACAGTCTACTAGGAGTGAAGGGAGGATAGATGGAGGTTAGTAAACAGTCTTACAATGAGTGAAGGGAGGATAGATGGAGGTTAGTCAACAGTCTTACTAGGAGTGAAGGGAGGATAGTTGGAGGTTAGTAAACAGTCTACTAGGAGTGAAGGGAGGATAGATGGAGGTTAGTAAACCGTCTACTAGGAGTGAAGGGAGGATAGATGGAGGTTAGTAAACATTCTACTAGGAGTGAAGGGAGGATAGTTGGAGGTTAGTAAACAGTCTACTAGATGTGAAGGGATGGCAGTTGAGGGTAGTTGAGGGTTAGTAAACAGTCTACGAGGAGTGAAGGGAGGATAGTTGGAGGTTAGTAAACAGTCTACTAGGAGTGAAGGGAGGATAGATGGAGGTTAGTAAACAGTCTACTAGGAGTGAAGGGAGGATAGATGGAGGTTAGTAAACAATCTACTAGGAGTGAAGGGAGGATAGATGGAGGTTAGTAAACAGTCTACTAGGAGTGAAGGGAGGATAGATGGAGGTTAGTAAACAGTCTACTAGGAGTGAAGGGAGGATAGATGGAGGTTAGTAAACAGTCTACTAGGAGTGAAGGGAGGATAGATGGAGGTTAGTAAACAGTCTACTAGGAGTGAAGGGAGGATAGTTGGAGGTTAGTAAACAATCTACTAGGAGTGAAGGGAGGATAGATGGAGGTTAGTAAACAGTCTTACAATGAGTGAAGGGAGGATAGATGGAGGTTAGTAAACAGTCTACTAGGAGTGAAGGGAGGATAGATGGAGGTTAGTAAACAGTCTACTAGGAGTGAAGGGAGGATAGATGGAGGTTAGTAAACAATCTACTAGGAGTGAAGGGAGGATAGATGGAGGTTAGTAAACATTCTACTAGGAGTGAAGGGAGGATAGTTGGAGGTTAGTAAACAGTCTACTAGATGTGAAGGGATGGCAGTTGAGGGTAGTTGAGGGTTAGTAAACAGTCTACGAGGAGTGAAGGGAGGATAGTTGGAGGTTAGTAAACAGTCTACTAGGAGTGAAGGGAGGATAGATGGAGGTTAGTAAACAGTCTACTAGGAGTGAAGGGAGGATAGATGGAGGTTAATAAACAATCTACTAGGAGTGAAGGGAGGATAGATGGAGGTTAGTAAACAGTCTACTAGGAGTGAAGGGAGGATAGATGGAGGTTAGTAAACAGTCTACTAGGAGTGAAGGGAGGATAGATGGAGGTTAGTAAACAGTCTACTAGGAGTGAAGCGAGGATAGATGGAGGTTAGTAAACAGTCTACTAGGAGTGAAGGGAGGATAGATGGAGGTTAGTAAACAGTCTACTAGGAGTGAAGGGAGGATAGATGGAGGTTAGTAAACAGTCTACTAGGAGTGAAGGGAGGATAGATGGAGGTTAGTAAACAGTCTACTAGGAGTGAAGGGAGGATAGTTGGAGGTTAGTAAACAATCTACTAGGAGTGAAGGGAGGATAGATGGAGGTTAGTAAACAGTCTTACAATGAGTGAAGGGAGGATAGATGGAGGTTAGTAAACAGTCTACTAGGAGTGAAGGGAGGATAGATGGAGGTTAGTAAACAGTCTTACTAGGAGTGAAGGGAGGATAGTTGGAGGTTAGTAAACAGTCTACTAGGAGTGAAGGGAGGGTAGTTGGAGGTTAGTAAACAGTCTACTAGGAGTGAAGGGAGGATAGTTGGAGGTTAGTAAACAGTCTTACTAGGAGTGAAGGGAGGATAGTTGGAGGTTAGTAAACAGTCTACTAGGAGTGAAGGGAGGGTAGTTGGAGGTTAGTAAACAGTCTACTAGGAGTGAAGGGAGGGTAGTTGGAGGTTAGTAAACAGTCTTACAAGGAGTGAAGGGAGGGTATTTAGAGCCTTTCTTGAAGTTGGCCTCATTCAAATCCTGTCAGATAGAAGACAGAGTTGGGATGTGTGGATGTGTAAGTCAGACTTGGGTTTTGAAGGACTACATTAACGGATGATGTGTGGCTGTGCAAATTGGACTTCGGTTTTGAAGGACTACATTAACGGATGATGTGTGGATGTGTAAGTCAGACTTGGGTTTTGAAGGACTACGTTAACGGATGATGTGTGGATGTGTAAGTCAGACTTGGGTTTTGAAGGACTGCATTAACAGATTTGAAAATATATATGTATATTTCACCTTTATTTATCCAGGTAGGCAAGTTGAGAACAAGTTCTCATTTCCAATTGCGACCTGGCCAAGATAAAGCAAAGCAGTTCGACACATACAACAACACAGAGTTACTCATGGAGTAAGACAAACATAATGTCAATAATACAGTATAAACAAGTCTATATACGATGTGAGCAAATGAGGTGAGATAAGGGAGGTAAAGGCAAAAAAAGGCCATGGTGGCAAAGTAAATATGATATAGCAAGTAAAACACTGGGATGGTAGATTTGCAATGGAAGAATGTGCAAAGTAGAAATAAAAATAATGGGGTGCAAGGGGCAAAATAAATATATAAATTAAATACAGTAGGGAAAGTGTTAGTTGTAAATTATAGGTGGGCTATGTACAGGTGCAGTAATCTGTGAGCTGCTCTGACAGTTGGTGCTTAAAGCTAGTGAGGGAGATAAGTGTTTCCAGTTTCAGAGATTTTTGTAGTTCATTCCAGTCATTGGCAGCAGAGAACTGGAAGGAGAGGTGGCCAAAGAAAGAATTGGTTTTGGGGGTGACCAGAGAGATATACCTGCTGGAGCGTGTGCTACAGGTGGGTGCTGCTTTGTTGACCAGCGAGCTGAGATAAGGGGGACTTTACCTAGCAGGGTCTTGTAGATGACCTGGAGCCAGTGGGTTTGGCGACGAGTATGAAGCGAGGGCCAGCCAACGAGAGCGTACAGGTCGCAGTGGTGGGTAGTATATGGGGCTTTGGTGACAAAACAGATGTCACTGTGATAGACAATTTATTGAGTAGGGTATTGGAGGCTATTTTGTAAATGACATCGCCGAAGTCGAGGATTGGTAGGATGGTCAGTTTTACAAGGGTATGTTTGGCAGCATGAGTGAAGGATGCTTTGTTGCGAAATAGGAAGCCAATTCTAGATGTAACTTTGGATTGGAGATGTTTGATGTGAGTTTGGAAGGAGAGTTTACAGTCTAACCAGACACCTAGGTATTTGTAGTTGTCCACATATTCTAAGTCAAAGCCGTCCAGAGTAGTGATGTTGGACAGGCGGGCGGGTGCAGGCAGCGATCGGTTGAAGAGCATGCATTTAGTTTTACTTGTATTTCAGAGCAATCGGAGGCCATGGAAGGAGAGTTGTATGGCATTGAAGCTCGCCTGGAGGGTTGTTAACACAGTGTCCAAAGAAGGGCCAGAAGTACACAGAATGGTGTCGTCTGTGTAGAGGTGGATCAGAGACTCACCAGCAGCAAGAGCGACATCATTGATGTATACAGAGAAGAGGGTCGGTCAAGAATTGAACCCTGTGGCATCCCCATAGAGACTGCCAAAGGGCCGGACAACAGACCCTCCGATTTGACACACTGAACTCTATCAGAGAAGTAGTTGGTGAAACAGGCGAGGCAATCATTTGAGAATCCAAGGCTGTAGAGTCTGCCGATGACGATGTGATGATTGACAGAGTCGAAAGCCTTGGCCAGGTCAATGAATACGGCTGCACAGTATTGTTTCTTATCGATGGCGGTTAAGATATCGTTTAGGACCTTGAGCGTGGCTGAGGTGCACACATGACCAGCTCTGAAACCAGATTACATAGCGGAGAAGATATGGTGGGATTCGAAATGGTCGGTAATCTGTTTGTTGACTTGGCTTTCGAAGACTTTAGAAAGGCAGGGTAGGATAGATATAGGTCTGTAGTAGTTTGGGTCAAGAGTGTCACCCCCTTTGAAGAGGGGGATGACCGCAGCTGCTTTCCAATCTTTAGGAATCTCAGATGAGGAGGTGTTCATTTTCTCCATGAACATTATAGTGTCCCAGAACTTTTTTGAGTTTGTGTTGCAGGAAGCACATTTCTGCTTGAAAAAGCTAGCCTTGGATGATGTGTGGATGTGCAAGTTGGACTTGGGTTTTGAAGTACAACATTAACGGATGATGTGGGGATGTGTAAGTCGGACTTGGGTTTTGAAGGCCAGATTTACAGAAAGAGAAGAGAGGAGAGAAACACTAACTCACCTGGCCAGACTTCCTCAAAGGGAAGATTGGAGAGAAATGCTAAGTAGATGGTGGCCGAGAGAAAGGGGGAGAAGCAAAGGACATGTAGAGAAAGAGAGAGGGGAGAAGGAGAAAGGATGGTAGGAATGAGAGGAGGAAAATGTTTTGTGGGGAGAGAGGGGAGGAGGGGAGAAGAAGATAGGAGGGTAGGAATGAGAGGAGGGAAATGTTTAGAGGGGAGAGAAGGAGAGGGGAGAGAGGGGATGAGGGGAGAAGGAGATAGGATGGTGGAATGAGAGGAGGAAAATGTTTAGAGTTCAGAGAAGGAGAGAGGAGAGAAGGAGAGAGGAGAGAGGGGAGGAGAAATCAATAATGCAATATAAATCTCCAGAGTGACTGTGTGTTTGAAGCCATTGCTAATGACATGCACAGAGAGCAATGATTAATCCTCAGAGAAAGAGGGGGTGGGGGGGACATTTTTCAATTGCATATGTGTGTGTGTTTGTGTGTGTGTGTGTGTGTGTGTGTGTGTGTGTGTGTGTGTGTGTGTGTGTGTGTGTGTGTGTGTGTGTGTGTGTGTGTGTGTGTGTGTGTGTGTGTGTGTGTATATGCTCTGTGTGTGTAGGTTAGGTTGAGGTCTGGGCTGATCTTGTGTGACAGGGTTCTAAAGATTAAATCTCAAGGTTTTCCACTCCTCTCAGTAAAACACTGGCTATCTTTTATCCCACCGCTAACAGCTTTACAAACACTAATAGAAATAGAGAAGTAATAATTCTCACACACATTCACACACACACACACACACACATTCACACACACACACACACACACACACACACACACACACACACACACACACACACACACACACACACACACACACACACACACACACACACACACACACACACACACACACACACAGACTCTCCATCCATATTTCTCCCTCTCTCCATCTTCCTCCCTCCAATCTCTCTGGCCATTACCTTTCCCCTCTGTTCAATCTCTTAAATTCTCCCCTGAACTAATTTTATTATATTCTCCACCCACCTCCTCTAACTTCCCAAACACACTCTTTAATCACTTTTTTTCCACTTTCAAGTTTATCGATAACCATTAAATATTTAAAAAACCTATAACAGGTGTTTGTAGATGAGGGATCTTAGTAACCCTCTCCAGCCAACACCATCCTACAGTGATGCATCCAGAGTAGACTGTTGTCGTTATCCACACCAGCCCTTAACCATTAATGCCATAATAAAGCCCTGCATGTCCTTGCATGCTCCACTATGGATAAAAAACACATACACACACAAAGACGCATACAAACACACACACAAAGACACATAGACACATAGACACACACACACACACACACACACACACACACACACACACACACACACACACACACACACACACACACACACACACACACACACACACACACACACACAGACAAACATACACGCACACACACACACACACACACACACACATAGACACACACAAACACACACAGACACACAGACACACACACACACACACACACACAAACTCAAACACACACTTGGTGTAAGTAAGCACAGACTGTGCTAACACTCGGAGCAAACAGTCTGCGATGCAGAACCGTTTGAAATTAAACACTAATGTAGAATCAATGCAAATGTTTGACCTGATATAAAACTTAAAGGTAAAAAAATGACCCGCCACTATGTTTAACAGCAGAGAAAAACCCCTAAATAATATTCTCTCAACTTGAAATTTGAAATTAGAGTGACCCCAACGTTAGAAAAAGTGAAACATCACTTTTGTTCATATTTCCATGAAAGCTGTACACCACCAGGGTGACCCGGCAGTTATAAAATAATTTACAAACCACAAAACCACAAAGACACACACACACACACAATAAGAAATTGAGATTATGTGTTCTACTGATTGAACTCAGCCAGCAGCTCCTGAAGAGGAATATCCACATGGTTGGCAGAGTTAGAAAGAAAAAGCCTGAGCTTCCCCCTGCATTCCTCGCAACAAGGCGAAGAGAGACCTTCTCATTAACCTTGGGTAGGGGGCAATATTTTGACATCCGGATGAAAGGTGTGCCCAAAGTAAACTGCCTGTTACTCAGGCCCAGAAGCTAGGATATGCATATAGGTATTGGTAGATTTGGATAGAAAACATTCTAAAGTTTCTAAAACTGTTAAGATCATGTATGTGAGTATAACAGAACTGATATGGTAGGCAACACCTCGAGGACAACCCATACCAAATATGTATCTGGGACTACTTCAACAGTAGAGAGCGATCATTCACAGTCACGTTGGAATCTTAAAGTCCTTGAACATTTGATTGTTTACATATAATTTATCGACCACTAGACGAACATTCTGCTTCTCTGCTCATAAACTTTTGAAAGTGGGGTACAGGGCACGTTGTCTCTCCACTATTTCATGAGGAAATTGTTAATTAATAGAGAATGGGGTGTTCTTCAATTCCCTACGCTGTTGTAACAAGGCCATTTTTTGGGGGGGTGGGTTAGCATAGCTACGACCGGACAGGGCCTTCCCTCTCCTCTGCCACTGAAACGGTGAGCTCTTTGAAAAGCAATGGTTTCCTGTTCGTCCGTCATCTTGACATTACATTTCGTGAACACCTTGACATTTTTCCTCCGTTGACTGATAGTTTTCATCCTCCTCTATTCCCATTATAACAATATTATTTTTCACATTTCTGCACTTAAGATCAAGTACTATGTCTTTCATTGCTTTATCATCATACCGTAGCCTCTCTGAGTCCACGGTCGTTTTCAATATATTACTTTCTGCTCGTATTTCTTTCATCATTTTATTACTGTAATCCATTTCTGTTTTTAAGGCCTCAACCTCCCCCAGTAGTCCAGGCAATAGATCCATTTTTTTTTCAAGTTCTCGCTCATTCTTGTAAGCAATGCTTCTGCAGACTTAGTTATAAAAACGGCCCCCTCCAATGTTAAGTTTAGAACTTTAGACGGCGTCTTTCCTCCCTTTTCGCTCGCAGAACTGGAGGAAACGTCTTCTCTTGTTCACTCCGATGTCTCTTTTGGGAGCATATCAAAACGCTGATCAATAATAGTTCCAGATTCTCTATATAATCCAGAATGTTTATTTCGTAGTTATCAACTAATCCTCAATATTTGTGATTAATTCATGGTTCAAACTGTGCATACACACATACACACATACACACACACACATGATAACATCCACACTATCTTCATTTGACTCTTTCCAGGCTGTCACGCTGTCAAGACATAGAGGAAGGCTGTGCTTCACTGGCCTCAGCTCTTAGGTCAAACCCCTCACACCTGAGAGAGTTCGTTGTTTGAGTACATGGATGTTATAATGTCATGTGTTTTTTCCCCAACACCACTTTCCATCAATTTGTATAGCAGGTCCTCATGCCAAATTGTGTCGAAAGCCTTTTTTTAAATCAACAAAGAATGAGAAGATTTTGCCTTTGTTTTGGTTTGTTTGTTTGTCAACTAGGGTGTGCAGGGTCAATATGTGGTCTGCCGTATGGTAATTTATTAACAAACCAATTTGACATTTTCTCAGTACATTGTTTTCGCTGAGGAAATGTATGAGTCTGCTGTTAATGATAATGCAGAGCTTTTTCCCAAGTTTGCTGTTGACACATATCCCCCGGTAGTTAGTGGGGTCAAATTTGTCTCCACTTTTGTGTATTGGGGTGATCAGTCCTTAGTTCCAAATATTGGGGAAGATGCCAGACAATGGTTTTAATATTAATCAGTTATTTTGGCTTTGATTTAGCTCTGTTCAGATAGAGTGTGATTTTGCTGTGATCTAATAGTGTCAGTGGACTGACTGTGTACGCTCTAAGAGACTGGATTGAGGTCAGTGATAAAGTAGTCTACAGTACTTCTGCCAAGAGATGAGCTATAGGTGTACCTACCATATGAATCCCCTCAAAGCCTACCACTGACAATGTACATACCCAGCGTCCAACAGAGCTGCAGCAGTTGTGACCAATTTTTGTTGGTTATGTTGTTGTAGTTGTGTCTATGGTGGGCATATGGGGTTCAGGCATTTAGTTTTCCACATACTAGTACATGTCCCTGAGCCTGGAAATCGTTTATCTCCTCCTCTGGGATGGAAAGTTGTCATCGTTAAAGTATGAGGATTCTATTGGACGGATATACAGATGAAATCGGAAGATTACATATACCTTAGCCAAATACATTTAAACTACATTTTTCACAATTCCTGACATTTAATCCTTGTAAAAAATTCCCTGTCTTAGGTCAGTTTACATTTTACATTACATTTAAGTCATTTAGCAGACGCTCTTATCCAGAGCGACTTACAAATTGGTGCATTCACCTTATGACCTCCAGTGGAACAGTAGTGCATCTAAATCTTTTCAGGGGGAGGGGGGTGAGAGGGATTACTTTATCCTATCCTAGGTATTCCTTAAAGAGGTGGGGTTTCAGGTGTCTCCGGAAGGTGGTGATTGACTCCGCTGTCCTGGCGTCGTGAGGGAGTTTGTTCCACCATTGGGGGGCCAGAGCAGCGAACAGTTTTGACTGGGCTGAGCGGGAACTGTACTTCCTCAGTGGTAGGGAGGCGAGCAGGCCAGAGGTGGATGAACGCAGTGCCCTTGTTTGGGTGTAGGGCCTGATCAGAGCCTGGAGGTACTGAGGTGCCGTTCCCCTCACAGCTCCGTAGGCAAGCACCATGGTCTTGTAGCGGATGCGAGCTTCAACTGGAAGCCAGTGGAGGGAGCGGAGGAGCGGGGTGACGTGAGAGAACTTGGGAAGGTTGAACACCAGACGGGCTGCGGCGTTCTGGATGAGTTGTAGGGGTTTAATGGCACAGGCAGGGAGCCCAGCCAACAGCGAGTTGCAGTAATCCAGACGGGAGATGACAAGTGCCTGGATTAGGACCTGCGCCGCTTCCTGTGTGAGGCAGGGTCGTACTCTGCGGATGTTGTAGAGCATGAACCTACAGGAACGGGCCACCGCCTTGATGTTAGTTGAGAACGACAGGGTGTTGTCCAGGATCACGCCAAGGTTCTTAGCGCTCTGGGAGGAGGACACAATGGAGTTGTCAACCGTGATGGCGAGATCATGGAACGGGCAGTCCTTCCCGGGAGGAAGAGCAGCTCCGTCTTGCCGAGGTTCAGCTTGAGGTGGTGATCCGTCATCCACACGGATATGTCTGCCAGACATGCAGAGATGCGATTCGCCACCTGGTCATCAGAAGGGGGAAAGGAGAAGATTAATTGTGTGTCGTCTGCATAGCAATGATAGGAGAGACCATGTGAGGTTATGACAGAGCCAAGTGACTTGGTGTATAGCGAGAATAGGAGAGGGCCTAGAACAGAGCCCTGGGGGACACCAGTGGTGAGAGCACGTGGTGTGGAGACGGATTCTCGCCACGCCACCTGGTAGGAGCGACCTGTCAGGTAGGACGCAATCCAAGCGTGGGCCGCGCCGGAGATGCCCAACTCGGAGAGGGTGGAGAGGAGGATCTGATGGTTCACAGTTAGGATCAGCAATTTATTTCAGCTTTCATTTCTTTCATCACATTCTCAGTGGGTCAGATTTTTACATACACTCAATTAGTATTTGGTAGCCTGACAGAGCTGGTGTACCTGAGTCAGGTTTGTAGGCCTCCTTGCTCTCACATGCTTTTTCAGTTCTACCCACAAATTCTCCACGCCAATCCCTTGACTTTGTTGTTCTTAACAAAAGGCTAATATATTTCATTGGTGATTTTCATGAATAGGAACATTTTCTTGGGATATTTATGTCCGATGCGTTATGCAAATTAGTGTCAGGTGATGATTACGCTCCCGCATGCGGAATGGGGAGTTAGTAGAGGTTAAGCCATTTTGCCACAACTTTGGAAGTTTGCTTGGAGTCATTGTCCATTTGGAAGACCCATTTGCAACCAAGCTTTAACTTCCTGACTGATGTCTTGAGATGTTGCTTCAATATATCCACATTATTTTCCCGCCTCATGATGCCATCTATTTTGTGAAGTCCACCAGTCCCTCCTGCAGCAAAGCATCCCCACAACATGATGCTGCCACCCCCGTGCTTTGCGGTAAGGATGGTGTTCTTCAGCTTGCAAGTTTCCCCCTTTTTCCTCCAAACATAATGATGGTCATTATGGCCAAACAGTTCTCCAAAAAGAGGACATTTCTGAAAAAATTACGATCTTTGTCCCCATGTGCAGTTGCAAACCGTAGTCTGGCTTTTTTATGACATTTTGGAGCAGTGGCTTCTTCCTTGCTGAGCGGCCTTTCAGGTTTGGTCAACATAGGACATAGATAATTTTGTACCTGTTTCCTCCACCATCTTCACAAGGTCCTTTGCTGTTGTTCTGGGATTGATTTGCACTTTTTTCACCAAAGTCCATTCATCTTCCTGAGTGGTATGACAGCTGCGTTGTACCATGGTGTTTATACTTGCATACTATTGTTTGTACAGATGAATGTGGTACCGTCAGGCGTTTGGAAATTGCTCCCAAGGATGAACCAGACTTGTAGAGGTCTACAATTTTTTTATGAGGTCTTGGCTGATTTATTTTGATTTCCCCATGATGTCAAACAAAGAGGCACTGAGTTTGAAGGTAGGCCTTGAAAAACATCCACAGGTACACCTCCAATTCACTCAAATTATGTCAATTCGCCTATCAGAAGATTCTAAAGCCATGACATCCTTTTCTGGAATTTTCCAATCTGTTTAAAGGCACAGTTAAGTAAGTGTATGTAATCTTGTGACCCACTGGAATTGTGATACAGTGAACTATAGGTGAAATAATCTGTCTGTGAACAATTGCTGGAAAAATTACTTGTGTCATGCACAAAGTAGATATCCTAACCGACTTACAAAACTATAGTTTGCTAACAAGACATTTGTGGAGTGGTTGAAAAACGAGTTTTAATGATTCCAACCTAAGTGTATGTAAACTTCGGACTTCAGCTGTAGGTAGCACACAGGAGGATATTTTTCTCTGTTGAGAACATTTCCTTTTAATTTTCTAGCCAGATGTAGAATGTTCCTGTTTTCACTAATTTAATAGAGTGGTTTAGGTGTGCTCTATAACAAGTTAGCAAACCCCCTGAGTCACTTCCCTGTTTCACATCTGGTAGTTTGGTGGATGGGACTACCAGCTCTCTGTAACCGGTGGGTCTGTCTCCTTTACACCATGTTTCTTGTTGGATAACAATGTCTATATTCCCAATTTCTTTGATGAAGTGTAGGGTCCTGCTCTTTAGGCCAAAGGCAGATGACCTCAGACCTTGTATATTGCAGGAATAGATAGTAAATGATTCGTGTTCCATAGTGCTTAGTGTTATTTTTGTGTGGTTTAGTTCCAGACGATCACAGTAGGTGTGTGCAGACCATGTTGAGCACCCAATACATACCTCTTAGGTCACAGGATGTGTCTTGGGCAGGTGTGATAGTGGGGGTTGGGCCTGTTGCTCTGCTCAAGGCCTGGGCATATGTCCTGCTGTCACCACCGCCCTCACAACTACCGCCACCCCCACCACCACCTCCACCACCACGTCCCCCAATACCACCACCTCCACCACCAACACCACCACCACAACCACCTCCACCAATACCATCACCACCACCACCACCTCCACAACCAAAACCACCCCCACCAATACCACCACCACCACCACCACCACCACAACAACCACCTCCAACTCCAATACCACCACCACCTCCACCACAATCACCTCCACCACCACCTCCACCAAAACCATCACCACCACCTCCAATACCACCACCACCACAACCACCTCCAACTTCAAAACCACCACCACCACCACAACCACCTCCAACTCCAATACCACCACCACCACAACCACCTCCAACTCCAATACCACCACCACCACAACCACCTCCACCTCCAATACCACCACCACCACAACCACCTCCAACTCCAATACCACCACCACCACAACCACCTCCACCTCCAATACCACCACCACCACAACCACCTCCACCTCCAATACCACCACCACCACAACCACCTCCAACTCCAATACCACCACCACCACAACCACCTCCAATACCACCACCACCACCACAACCACCTCCAATACCACCACCACCACAACCACCTCCAACTCCACCACCTCCACCACAACCAACTCCAATACCACCACCACCACCACAACCACCTCCAACTCCAATACCACCACCACCACAACCACCTCCAATACCACCACCACCACAACCACCTCCAATACCACCACCACCACCTCCAACTCCACCACCACCACCACAACCACCTCCAACTCCAATACCACCACCACCACAACCACCTCCAATACCACCACCACCACAACCACCTCCAATACCACCACCACCACAACCACCTCCAACTCCACCACCACCACCTCCAACTCCACCACCACCACCACAACCACCTCCAACTCCAATACCACCACCACCACAACCACCTCCAATACCACCACCACCACAACCACCTCCAATACCACCACCACCACCTCCAACTCCACCACCACCACCACAACCACCTCCAACTCCAATACCACCACCACCACAACCACCTCCAACTCCACCACCACCACCACAACCACCTCCAACTCCAATACCACCACCACCACAACCACCTCCAACTCCAATACCACCACCACCACAACCACCTCCAACTCCACCACCACCACCACAACCACCTCCAACTCCAATACCACCACCACAACCACCTCCAACTCCAATACCACCACCACAACCACCTCCAACTCCACCACCACCACCACAACCACCTCCAACTCCACCACCTCCAACAATGAACGTTGATTCGCATGTAAAAAAAATATGCCGTTCTGTCCTTGAGCAAGGCACTTAACCCCCAACAACAAATGCTCCCCGGGCACCGATGACGTTGATGAAGGCAGCCCTTCACATCTCTCTGATTCAGAGGGGTTGCATTAAATGCGAAAGACACATTTCGGTTGAAAGTATTCAGTTGTGCAACTGACTAGGTGTTTCCCAAGCATCCTTCTGTGTGTTCCTGGGTCATACTCCTCATATGGCCCGTTGATCCTCTGACTGGTGGCTACAGCCGGGTCTAGGGGGGCAAAGAGCCAACCTTTAACATGCTGTTCTTTACACAGTCACTGTCCAATCAGGGACAGCATTTTCTTTTGCAAAACTGCAAATCATCTCAACAACAAAAATGGCTATTATAGAGGGAATGATCTTTGATGTGTGAGAAACGATTGGATAGCATGTGCATCACATTTTGTCATAAGGTAGGTTACAGGCCTAGGCACAGGAAGGCAGATGATTTGCAATAGACCTAGGCACAGGAAGACAGATGATTTGCAATAGGCCTAGACACAGGAAGACAGATGATTTGCAATAGGCCTAGACACAGGAAGGCAGATGATTTGCAATAGGCCTAGACACAGGAAGGCAGATGATTTGCAATAGGCCTAGACACAGGAAGGCAGATGATTTGCAATAGGCCTAGACACAGGAAGGCAGATGATTTGCAATAGGCCTAGACACAGGAAGGCAGATGATTTGCAATAGGCCTAGACACAGGAAGGCAGATGATTTGCAATAGGCCTAGACACAGGAAGACAGATGATTTGCAATAGACCTAGACACAGGAAGACAAATGATTTGCAATAGACCTAGACACAGGACGGCAGATGATTTGCAATAGGCCTAGACACAGGAAGACAGATGATTTGCAATAGGCCTAGACACAGGAAGACAGATGATTTGCAATAGACCTAGACACAGGAAGGCAGATGATTTGCAATAGACCTAGACACAGGAAGACAGATGATTTGCAATAGGCCTAGACACAGGAAGACAGATGATTTGCAATAGACCTAGACACAGGAAGGCAGATGATTTGCAATAGGCCTAGACACAGGAAGACAGATGATTTGCAATAGACCTAGACACAGGAAGGCAGATGATTTGCAATAGACCTAGGCACAGGAAGACAGATGATTTGCAATAGGCCTAGACACAGGAAGACAGATGATTTGCAATAGGCCTAGACACAGGAAGGCAGATGATTTGCAATAGGCCTAGACACAGGAAGGCAGATGATTTGCAATAGGCCTAGACACAGGAAGGCAGATGATTTGCAATAGGCCTAGACACAGGAAGGCAGATGATTTGCAATAGGCCTAGACACAGGAAGGCAGATGATTTGCAATAGGCCTAGACACAGGAAGGCAGATGATTTGCAATAGGCCTAGACACAGGAAGACAGATGATTTGCAATAGACCTAGACACAGGAAGACAAATGATTTGCAATAGACCTAGACACAGGACGGCAGATGATTTGCAATAGGCCTAGACACAGGAAGACAGATGATTTGCAATAGGCCTAGACACAGGAAGACCGATGATTTGCAATAGACCTAGACACAGGAAGGCAGATGATTTGCAATAGGCCTAGACACAGGAAGACAGATGATTTGCAATAGACCTAGACACAGGAAGGCAGATGATTTGCAATAGGCCTAGACACAGGAAGGAAGATGATTTGCAATAGACCTAGGCACAGGAAGGCAGATGATTTGCAATAGGCCTAGACACAGGAAGGCAGATGATTTGCAATAGGCCTAGACACAGGAAGACAGATGATTTGCAATAGGCCTAGACACAGGAAGACAGATGATTTGCAATAGACCTAGACACAGGAAGGCAGATGATTTGCAATAGGCCTAGACACAGGAAGGCAGATGATTTGCAATAGGCCTAGACACAGGAAGGAAGATGATTTGCAATAGGCCTAGACACAGGAAGGAAGATGATTTGCAATAGACCTAGACACAGGAAGGCAGATGATTTGCAATAGGCCTAGACACAGGAAGGAAGATGATTTGCAATAGACCTAGACACAGGAAGGCAGATGATTTGCAATAGGCCTAGACACAGGAAGGCAGATGATTTGCAATAGGCCTAGACACAGGAAGGAAGATGATTTGCAATAGGCCTAGACACAGGAAGGAAGATGATTTGCAATAGACCTAGACACAGGAAGGCAGATGGTTGCAATAGGCCTAGACACAGGATTAATCATTGACTGCATATTTCCCTTTACTTTCCCTTTTATATGACTGAGACCAATTAAAACAAATATGTTCACTTTGCATTTAACTTTTAACTATCAAGCCAACGAGTTTAAGGCAACTAACTTAAAGGACTAATGCAGCTGTTTTATATAAATATAAAATATTTTATCGGTAACAATCAAGTATATTACTGTAATAGATTTGCATAGAAATTGACAAAAATGCTTATTTTTTTATAGCAAAAACCTATTTCTCCAACAACAATTTTGTTAGGACTGTCTGGGAGTGGTTTGAGTGGGGAGGGGAGAACTGAAAACTACAGTACATCAGCTGTTGTACCATATGATATTTTTTAATTCAACACGCAAAGCTGGAACTTGTAGTGAAATAGCCTACTGTAGATCCAACAAAACAAAACTAGTCAAACGTGTTTCTTACCAATATGAGATTGTATTTCCGTCCCTCCATGTGCAGATAATCAGCAAACTGAGGCAGGCCTCTGAATTTGACTGCATCATGAATGAAGTCCTTCGTCTCTTCCATGCATTCAATGTCAGTATACAGGATGTCCTGGGATAGAAGAAAGCAGGTAAAAGATAAAGTAACGTACCCATCATAAATCATATAATAATCTGATATAATGCAGTCATTGAGGCTATAGGATTTTAACGTTTTTGTCATAACCACACAGTATTTGTCTTTACAGCCACTCAGTTTGTCAGTATAATTGCATGTTTACCATACATTCATTTCAAGTCACTCAAATATTTGACAGCACGGCTTAAATACACCGCCCCTTGGTATGTATATACTGCAGTGCAACGCATGCACTCAAAATAAACTGCATCTTATCATGCCTTTAAATCAAATATTAACATCTTTGCATGACTGAAATGTATTCCCTTAAATGCATTTGCATTTTAGTATTAATGTAATGCATATGAATAGCTCCGACACTATATGCATCCACTCAAATGTTTGCAACTTAGCATAACTTAAACACATCCGCTCATAAATTAGCATATTTCACATTACTTTAATGCATTCCCCTCACACATATTTGCATCTTAGCATAAGTTAAGCGCATCTGCTTTAGCATACCCACTGGCATGCCTGCAAGACTCAGACCTTGATGTGAGTGCTAGTGACTTGGCTAATGTGTAGCGGAATCTTTGGAGGATTCTAGAGTGTTAGCACATTCTGTTTTTGGTCTGGGCCTTGATTCTGTGGCTTGGCAGTCCCTCTCATATCACTCTAACAGATGGTTCCCAGCTCCTGCCAGTTCCCTCCTAATGGTAATCAGTTCCAGATGTATTAGGATAATGTGATAATGCTCTCATTGGTCTATCTGATCCCGATCAAATATGTCCCTCAATATATCCGCTGTCAACCAGCTGTATCTTAATGTCGAAAGGGGACATTATGGACGTGAGTATTAAAACAAAAAGAGTAAGCTTGTTTTGTCTGACTTTTTTTGTGATTGTTTGTGTCAAAGTTAGATGTCTTGATTGTCTTTGGATGTTAGTTTAATCCTCGTTAGGAGCTGATGAGTTTTCACATGGTAAATATTTATCCCGCCTGCAGGACAAGAGACTCCTGAAGGACTAGTGACCAGACGGTCACTGTGCCAATTTGACAGGGAACAGGATTCTCCCAGATAGTGAAAGGTCAGCCCCCTCACACATGCTGCCTGTCCAGCTCTGATAGAGAACTTCATATCTCTCGTCTACAGCTGAATCCTATCTGGTTAAAGGTGGATTACGGCCCTTTGCTTATAGCTTTCAGTGTGGAACTGATTTCTAATGATTCCTAGGGTCCAAGCAGTATTTCCCATACTTGTGATTGGTGGGTATTATTTACTAATTCATTGCTCCTGTTTTGTTATTGGTGGACATGCAGGACTGTTACGAATCCCTTTGGCCCGGCAGTCCAGGGGGGGATGGTATCGAGACCCGTAACATAATCCATGCAAAGTGTAATAGTGACAAAGTACAGGTGACAACGAAATAACCACAGACAACTAATATCTACCGTCAAACACTCAGGGTTTATTTGCAAACACACGGTAAGGGAGGGGGGGGGGGGGGGGGGGGGGGGCAGGAAAAGGGGCTGAGCTGGACCCAAGGAAAGAAACAAATATCCCAAAACACCCCTAAGCTAGACTAGCCTACTATACAGCTAACTAACCAAAAATGCAGTGGGTGGTCCGGCCAGTTCTACCTAGGGTTCTTAGACAAAGTAGTCCTACGGGAAGTGTATGCCCATGGGCAACTTGTCTTGGTTCCCCCTTTTCCCACCATCAAACACCATAACACAAACAATACTCACAGGTGGGGACAAAGTGACATGTAGTAGCGAAAACAAAACCAGACAACTACCGAGAGATTGACAGAGAGATGGGGCTCCAGAGGAAACAACTGAATGTGTTTTTAAACCAAGGAAATGTGATAGGGTAAGGGAAAATGAGGGGGTGTGTCTTCTGATTGATGACTGCATGTTGACTTATTGGGGAATGATGATTGCAACCTGTGAGGAGGGGAGAAGGAGACAAAAGAAATACACACAATAGGATACACACACAGAATACCTGAATCCGTAACAAGGACAATTTCCACTTTCTGGTGTGCTGGTACCTCGTGGTTTTCAATAGTTCTCTAGCTCCTAGATGGTTTCTAGCTCTAACATAATGACTTAGTTCCTAAATGGCTGGTGATCTAATGGGACCTAGGTCCCTATAGAACCAATAGGTCTACTGTAAGGCTGGCGGCCCGGTTCCTCTCCACTGTTGTCTTGACTTCATCCAGACCGCTGTAGTCCCAAAGAGACAACTGGAAGCCTAGAGCTCAGCATGGAGGAATCACTGGCCTGCCAATCAGCTGGACACACACACACACACACACACACACACACACACACACACACACACACACACACACACACACACACACACACACACACACACACACACACACACACACACACACACACACACACACACACACTGATTCCCAATCTATCACTGTTTCACTGCATCACAGAGCATCAATGCGTACCAAAGACTTCCAAATGATCAGCTTCAGTAGGAAAGTCAACTGTGCTCTCTGACACCTCCAGGAACTCCTGTTCCACATGTTCAGGTGCGTCTCCCAGCAGGATGTTGCAGGAAGTCCAGAACCCCTCCAATGGTTCCGCAGGTCACCTCAGGAGCCAGCTGAAGCATCACCTCTGGACATGGTTGCAAACAAAACCACAATGGGATGAGATACAATGCCTTCAGAAAGTTCAGACCCCTTGACTTTTTCCACATTTTGTTAAGTTACGGCCTTATTGTAAAATGTATGATTTTTCATTTTTTTCTCATCAATCTACACACAATACCCCATAATGACAAAGCAAAAACAGGTTTAAAAAATAACTGAAATATCACATTTTTTCAGTATTTTGTTGAAGCACCTTCGGCAGTGATTACAGCATGTAGTTTTGTCAATATGACGCTATAAGTTTGGCACACATGCACTTGGTGAGTTCTCTGCAGAGCTCTCAAGCTCTGTCAGGTAGGAATGTGGAGCGTTGCTGCATAGCTATTTTCATGAGATGTTCGATCAGGTTCAAGACTGGGCTCTGGCTGGGCCACTTAAGGACATTCAGTAATTCCTGTGTTGTCTTGGCTGTGTGCTTAGGGTTGTTGTCCTTTTGGAAGGTGAACCAGTCTGAGGTCCTGAGTACTATGGAGCAGGTTTTCATCAAGGATCTCTCTGTACTTCGCTTCGTTCATCTTTGCCTCGATCCTGACTAGTCTCCCAGTCCCTGTCTCTGAAAAACATCCCCACAGAAGGAAGTTTCCATCACCATTCTTCACCGTAGGGATGGTGCCAGTTTTCCTCCAGACGTGACGCTTGGCATTCAGGCCAAAGAGTTCAATTTTGGTTACATCAGACCAGAGAATATTGTTTATCATGATCTAAGAGTCTTTAGGTGCCTTTCACTGAGGAGTGGCTTCGGTCTGACCACTCTACCATAAAGGCCTGATTGGTGGAGTGCTGCAGAGATGGTTGTCATTCTGGAAGGTTCTCCCATCTCCACAGAGGAACTCTAGAGCTCTGTCAGAGTGACCATCGGGTTCTTGGTCACCTCCCTGACCTTCAATCCTGCAGACATTTTTTGGTACACTTCCCCAGATCTGTGCCTCGACACAATCCTGTCTTGGAGCTCTACGGACAATTCCTTCAACCTCATGGCTTGTCTTTTGCTCTGACATGCACTGTCAACTGTGGGACTTTATATAGACAGGTATCTGCCTTTCCAAATCATGTCAATTCAATTGAATTTACACCAGGTGGGCTCCAAACAAGTTGTAGGAACATCTCAAGGATGATCAAGGGAAACAGGATGCACCTGTGCTCAATTTCGAGTCTCACAGCAACAGGTCTGAATACTTTTGTAAATAAGGTATTTATGTTATTTGGTTTTAATAAATGTACAAATATAAAACATAAAACAGTGTTCCCTTTGTCATTGTGGAGTGTGGCTGTAAATTGCTGAGAACAAAACAACAATATTTATTACATTTTAGAATAACATAACAAAATGTGGGAAAGGTCAAGGGGTCTGAATACTTTCGGAAGGCGCTGTTTATTCTGATCTCTGGATCTGATACACATCTGGACCAGGTCAGAACAACACTATTCATGTGTTTCTCTGGACTCTGTGTGTATGACTGTGTGTGTGTTTTATTTAGTAAATTTTATTTTGATCTTGTCTCATCGCTGCAACTCCCCAACAGGTTTGGGAGGCGACGGTCTAGTCTTCCTGAAAGATGACCCACAAAACCGCGCTTCTTAACACCTGCCAGCCGCACCAATGTGTCAGAGGAAACATCGTTCACCTGACGACCGAGGTCAACCTGCAGGCACCCGGCCCGCCACAAGGATTCGCTAGAGCGCGATTCGCCCGGGATCAAACCCGGGGACTGTAGTGAAGCCTCTAGCATTGCGATGCAGTGCCTTAGTCCGCTGCGCCACTCGGGAGACCCGTGTGTGTGTGTTTGTGTTTTTAACCCATAGAATTGCTGTTCATGAGGAAGACTACGAGGGACGCTCTAATCTTCCAGACAGAGGGAGTAGGGATGATGACTATAGAGGTTATGTGTCCCCTGACGGATGAAGAAAAGAAAGGGAAAAGGGATGAGAGAGAGAGAGAGAGAGAGAGAGACAGACAGACAGACAGACAGACAGACAGAGAGAGAGAGAGAGAGAGAGAGAGAGAGAGAGAGAGATGGAACGAAGCTGACGTGGGTGGCGGGCACAAACTAATCAGCTTACAAGACACTCAATTACCCGCCCTTTGGGAAGGAATGTACACACACACACCCTGTTCACAGCAGCTGACAGACCCTGAGCTGTGCTCCTTATAGAATACATGCTGCTTGTGTGAGGATGGAGGATGATCAATGTCAGAAGTGTGTATGTGTGTGTGTGCATGGGTATGTGTTACAGTATGTGTGTGTGCATGAGTGTGTGTTACAGTATGTGTGTGTGTGTGTGCATGTGTGTGTTTTACAGTATGTGTGTGTGTGCACGGGTGTGTGTTACCGTATGTGTGTGTATATCCTACTCAGTACTCACCCCATTAGGGAATGCATTTTGTGTTCTCCTAGCCCATATATATTAAGGGATTTTACTCTGGCAGACAACTACGAGTACTGATCAGTCAACACCAGCGAATACACTGCGGTGTCAAGCATGTGTATTTGTGTGTGTGTGTGTGTGTGTGTGTGTGTGTGTGTGTGTGTGTGTGTGTGTGTGTGTGTGTGTGTGTGTGTGTGTGTGTGTGTGTGTGGTGGGTGGGTGGGTGGAGTGGAGTGGAGTGGAGTGGAGTGGAGTGGTGGGTTTGTTGGGACGAGGTGTTTGTGGTGTTGAAAAGAGGAGTGAGTGGTTACAACACACAGGGTGTGTAATGAACTTTATAGTTCTGTATGTTGACAGGCCATTGTTGTGGAGGAAATGCCCTCTGGGAGAACAGAACACACTATAACGAGGCCTGTGTACTCGCATCCCACTGGCATCACTAACAAGACATACATTGAGACATCTTCCCTTCTTCTGCTTCCTTGCTCAATAGTAGATGGGAGAGAGAGTAAGATAGAGAGAGAGAGAGAGATGGGGGATATCAAGAGCAATATAATGTATTGTGCACACTAAGCACTGTGCAGGGCTTGCTTTTAACAACCTTTATGTTTTTATTACAGTGAGAAAAACATCAGCCAACATCCTGACTCTGGCGAGACACAAAGCAAGGAAGACCATTAGGCGATCTACAGTCTAAAATAAATCAATGTACAGGAACTCCCCTGACAGAGATAGAGGTCTCATCCTACTAAGTACTGTAGGATGAGGAATCAATCATAGTGTGGTATAATGACCTCTATACTCCCTCCATCTCCATTGAGGAAGTCCACCTAGAGAGACTAGACTCCTGGTAATTGGACTAATGGATGACAGGAACAAGAACACAACCCTACCACAGCTTACCCAAACACTGCACCGCTGAATCTAATGGTTGAAAAGTGGAGAGTTAATCTGTATGATTGGATTTACTAAGTGTTAAATTGATTTTAATATGGCTAGTTATTAAAGCCTTTATCACTGTGGAGAATGACACATATGGTCAGAGAGCAAGCTGATACTATCATAGGAATTGAACTGTCAATGATTTTCTCTTTCCTTCCTTCCTTCCTTCCTTCCTTCCTTCCTTCCTTCCTTCCTTCCTTCCTTCCTTCCTTCCTTCCTTCCTTCCTTCCTTCCTTCCTTCCTTCCTTCCTTCCTTCCTTCCTTCCTTCCATCTCTCTCTCTCTCTCTCTCTCTCTCACCAGTATTGTAGTAAATATTACCCAGTAATGTAGTAAATATTACATTACATTTACATTTACATTTAAGTCATTTAGCAGACGCTCTTATCCAGAGTGACTTACAAATTGGTGCATTCACCTTATGACATCCAGTGGAGCAGCCACTTTACAATAGTGCATCTAAATCTTTTAAGGGGGGGTGAGAAGGATTACTTTATCCTATCCTAGGTATTCCTTAAAGAGGTGGGGTTTCAGGTGTCTCCGGAAGGTGGTGATTGACTCCGCTGTCCTGGCGTCGTGAGGGAGTTTGTTCCACCATTGGGGGGCCAGAGCAGCGAACAGTTTTGACTGGGCTGAGCGGGAACTGTACTTCCTCAGTGGTAGGGAGGCGAGCAGGCCAGAGGTGGATGAACGCAGTGCCCTTGTTTGGGTGTAGGGCCTGATCAGAGCCTGGAGGTACTGAGGTGCCGTTCCCCTCACAGCTCCGTAGGCAAGCACCATGGTCTTGTAGCGGATGCGAGCTTCAACTGGAAGCCAGTGGAGAGAGCGGAGGAGCGGGGTGACGTGAGAGAACTTGGGAAGGTTGAACACCAGACGGGCTGCGGCGTTCTGGATGAGTTGTAGGGTTTAATGGCACAGGCAGGGAGCCCAGCCAACAGCGAGTTGCAGTAATCCAGACGGGAGATGACAAGTGCCTGGATTAGGACCTGCGCCGCTTCCTGTGTGAGGCAGGGTCATACTCTGCGGATGTTGTAGAGCATGAACCTACAGGAACGGGCCACCGCCTTGATGTTAGTTGAGAACGACAGGGTGTTGTCCAGGATTACGCCAAGGTTCTTAGCGCTCTGGGAGGAGGACACAGTGGAGTTGTCAACCGTGATGGCGAGATCATGGAACGGGCAGTCCTTCCCCGGGAGGAAGAGCAGCTCCGTCTTGCCGAGGTTCAGCTTGAGGTGGTGATCCGTCATCCACACTGATATGTCTGCCAGACATGCAGAGATGCGATTCGCCACCTGGTCATCAGAAGGGGGAAAGGAGAAGATTAATTGTGTGTCATCTGCATAGCAATGATAGGAGAGACCATGTGAGGTTATGACAGAGCCAAGTGACTTGGTGTATAATGAGAATAGGAGAGGGCCTAGAACAGAGCCCTGGGGGACACCAGTGGTGAGAGCACGTGGTGAGGAGACGGATTCTCGCCACGCCACCTGGTAGGAGCGACCTGTCAGGTAGGACGCAATCCAAGCGTGGGCCGCGCCGGAGATGCCCAACTCGGAGAGGGTGGAGAGGAGGATCTGATGGTTCACAGTATCGAAGGCAGCCGATAGGTCTAGAAGGATGAGAGCAGAGGAGAGAGAGTTAGCTTTAGCAGTGCGGAGCGCCTCCGTGATACAGAGAAGAGCAGTCTCAGTTGAATGACTAGTCTTGAAACCTGACTGATTTGGATCAAGAAGGTCATTCTGAGAGAGATAGCGGGAGAGCTGGCCAAGGACGGCACGTTCAAGGGTTTTGGAGAGAAAAGAAAGAAGGGATACTGGTCTGTAGTTGTTGACATCGGAGGGATCGAGTGTAGGTTTTTTCAGAAGGGATGCAAATCTCGCTCTCTTGAAGACGGAAGGGACGTAGCCAGCGGTCAGGCATGAGTTGATGAGCGAGGTGAGGTAAGGGAGAAGGTCTCCGGAAATGGTCTGGAGAAGAGAGGAGGGGATAGGGTCAAGCGGGCAGGTTGTTGGGCGGCCGGCCGTCACAAGACGCGAGATTTCATCTGGAGAGAGAGGGGAGAAAGAGGTCAGAGCACAGGGTAGGGCAGTGTGAGCAGAACCAGCGGTGTCGTTTGACTTAGCAAACGAGGATCGGATGTCGTCGACCTTCTTTTCAAAATGGTTGACGAAGTCATCTGCAGAGAGGGAGGAGGGGGGAGGGGAGGGGGATTCAGGAGGGAGGAGAAGGTGGCAAAGAGCTTCCTAGGGTTAGAGGCAGATGCTTGGAATTTAGAGTGGTAGAAAGTGGCTTTAGCAGCAGCGACAGAAGAGGAAAATGTAGAGAGGAGGGAGTGAAAGGATGCCAGGTCCGCAGGGAGGCGAGTTTTCCTCCATTTCCGCTCGGCTGCCCGGAGCCCTGTTCTGTGAGCTCGCAATGAGTCGTCGAGCCACGGAGCGGGAGGGGAGGACCGAGCCGGCCTGGAGGATAGGGGACATAGAGAGTCAAAGGATGCAGAACGGGAGGAGAGGAGGGTTGAGGAGGCAGAATCAGGAGATAGGTTGGAGAAGGTTTGAGCAGAGGGAAGAGATGATAGGATGGAAGAGGAGAGAGTGGGGGAGAGAGAGCGAAGGTTGGGACGGCGCGATACCATCCGAGTAGGGGCAGTGTGGGAAGTGTTGGATGAGAGCGAGAGGGAAAAGGATACAAGGTAGTGGTCGGAGACAAGGAGGGAGTTGCAATGAGGTTAGTGGAAGAACAGCATCTAGTAAAGATGAGGTCGAGCGTATTGCCTGCCTTGTGAGTAGGGGGGGAAGGTGAGAGGGAGAGGTCAAAAGAGGAGAGGAGTGGAAAGAAGGAGGCAGAGAGGAATGAGTCAAAGGTAGACGTGGGGAGGTTAAAGTCGCCCAGAACTGTGAGAGGTGAGCCGTCCTCAGGAAAGGAGCTTATCAAGGCATCAAGCTCATTGATGAACTCTCCGAGGGAACCTGGAGGGCGATAAATGATAAGGATGTTAAGCTTGAAAGGGCTGGTAACTGTGACAGCATGGAATTCAAAAGAGGCGATAGACAGATGGGTAAGGGGAGAAAGAGAGAATGACCACTTGGGAGAGATGAGGATCCCGGTGCCACCACCCCGCTGACCAGAAGCTCTCGGGGTGTGCGAGAACACGTGGGCGGACGAAGAGAGAGCAGTAGGAGTAGCATTGTTATCTGTGGTGATCCATGTTTCCGTCAGTGCCAAGAAGTCGAGGGACTGGAGGGAGGCATAGGCTGAGATGAACTCTGCCTTGTTGGCCGCAGATCGGCAGTTCCAGAGGCTACCGGAGACCTGGAACTCCACGTGGGTCGTGCGCGCTGGGACCACCAGATTAGGTTGGCCGCGGCCACGCGGTGTGGAGCGTTTGGTCTGTGCAGAGAGGAGAGAACAGGGATAGACAGACACATAGTTGACAGGCTACAGAAGAGGCTACGCTAATGCAAAGGAGATTGGAATGACAAGTGGACTACACGTCTCGAATGTTCAGAAAGTTGAGCTTACATAGCAAGAATCTTATTGACTAAAATGATAAAAAATGATACAGTACTGCTGAAGTAGGCTAGGTGGCAGTGGCTGCGTTGTTGACTTTGTAGGCTAGCTGGCAGTGGCTGCGTTGTTGATTACGTTACGTTGCTTTAAAAGAACGACAATAGCTGGCTAGGTAACCTAGAAAATCGCTCTAGGCTACACAATTATCTTTGATACAGAGACGGCTATGTAGCTAGCTATGTAGCTAGCTACGATCAAACAAATCAAACCGTTGTACTGTAATGAAATGAAATGAAAATGTGATACTACCTGTGGAGCGAGGCGGAATGCGACCGGGTTGTTGAGTTCTAATCGGTAGACGTTGGCTAGCTGTTAGCTAGCTAGCAGTGTCTCCTACGTTAAGGACGACAAATAGCTGGCTGCGTTGTTGATTCAGGGGCTAGCTGGCTAGCTAGCTAGCAGTGTTGATTACGTTACGTTGCGTTAAAAGAACGACAATAGCTGGCTAGGTAACCTAGAAAATCGCTCTAGACTACACAATTATCTACACAATTATCTTTGATACAGAGACGGCTATGTAGCTAGCTATGTAGACGGTGGGCGTTAGCTAGCTGGCTAGCTGCTGGGCAGATACGTTAGGACGACGAAATACGATAATTACGCAATTATCTTTGATACAAAGACGGCTATGTAGCTAGCTAAGAAGAAATTGCTAAGATTAGACTAATCAAACCGTTGTACTATAATGAAATGTAATGAAATGTATTACCCAGTAATGCAGTAAATATGACCCAGTAATGTAGTAAATATTACCCAGTAATGCAGTAAATATTACCTAGTAATGCATTAAATATTACCCAGTAATGTGGTAAATATTACCCAGTAATGTAGTAAATATTACCCAGTATTGTAGTAAGTATTACCCAGTAAAGTAGTAAATATTACCCAGTAATGTAGTAAATATTACCCAATAATGCAGTAAATATTACCCAGTAATGCAGTAAATATTACTCAGTAATGTAGTAAATATAACTCACTAATGCAGTAAATATTACTCAGTAATGTAGAAAATATTACTCAGTAATCCAGTAAATATTACCCAGTAATGCAGTAATTATTACCCAGTATTGTAGTAAGTATTACCCAGTAATGCAGTAAATATTACTCAGTAATGCAGTAAATATTACCCAGTAATGTAGTAAATATGACCCAGTATTGTTGTAAGTATTACCCAGTAATGCAGTAAATATTACCCAGTAATGTAGTAAATATGACCCAGTATTGTAGTAAGTATTACCCAGTAATGCAGTAAATATTACCCAGTATTGTAGTAAGTATTACCCAGTAATGCAGTAAATATTACTCAGTAATGCAGTAAATATTACCCAGTAATGTAGTAAATATTACCCAGTATTGTAGTAAGTATTACCCAGTAATGCAGTAAATATTACCCAGTATTGTAGTATTACCCAGTAATGCAGTAAATATTACCCAGTAATGCAGTAAATATTATAGTCTATAGTTGACAGATACTCCACAAGCAGACAGGAATGTGCACGGTGGAAGTTAACACATTCACTTCTCGTTAAGTTCTATTTTCAGCAGCATAGACTATTTTAATTATTTTATAAAACATATTTGTAGGGAGTGAAAAGTACATTTACATGTCACTCAGTCCTTTTTACCAGCCCCCCGAGCTGACAAGGTAAAATTCTGTCTTTCTGCCCCAAAGCAAGGCAGTTAACCCGCTGTTCCCTGGGGCCCAAAGATGTGGAAGTCGATTAAGACAGCCCTCCTCACCTCTCTGATTCAGAGGGGTTGGGTTAAATGCAGAAGACACATTTCAGTTGAATGCATTCAGTTGGACAACTGACTAGGTATCCCCATTTCCCTTTCCCTTTCCAATAACACTAATGGTTTAATGGTTGTAGATCTTTACACTACTACCTGTATATGGGATGAAACTGACAGATATGGGCACTAATAAGTACCTAAATTGGAACATTAGTGTCTGTACAGTAACATGCTACAGATAACATTAGTGTCTGTACAGTAGAACGCTATAGATAACATTAGTGTCTGTACAGGCAAAACGGTTAAGAACAAATTCTTTTTTTCAATGACGGCCTAGAAACAGTGGGTTAACTGCCTGTTCAGGGGCAGAACGACAGATTTGTACCCTGTCAGCGTGGGGGTTTGAACGTGTAACCTTCCGGTTACTAGTCCAACGCTCTAACCACTAGGCTACCTGTCTGTACAGTAACATGCTATAGATAACATTAGTGTCTGTACAGTAGCATGCTATAGATAACATTAGTGTCTGTACAGTAGCATGCTATAGATAACATTAGTGTCTGTACAGTAGCATTCTATAGATAACATTAGTGTCTGTACAGTAACATGCTATAGATAACATTAGTGTCTGTACAGTAGCATGCTATAGATAACATTAGTGTCTGTACAGTAACATGCTATAGATAACATTAGTGTCTGTACAGTAGCATGCTATAGATAACATTAGTGTCTGTACAGTAACATGCTATAGATAACATTAGTGTCTGTACAGTAGCATGCTATAGATAACATTAGTGTCTGTACAGTAGAATGCTATAGATAACATTAGTGTCTGTACAGTAACATGCTATAGATAACATTAGTGTCTGTACAGTAACATGCTATAGATAACATTAGTGTCTGTACAGTAGAATGCTATAGATAATATTAGTGTCTGTACAGTAGAATGCTATAGATAACATTAGTGTCTGTACAGTAACATGCTATAGATAACATTAGTGTCTGTACAGTAACATGCTATAGATAACATTAGTGTCTGTACAGTAACATGCTACAGATATTTTTTTTATTTTTTATTTCACCTTTATTTAACCAGGTAAGCAAGTTGAGAACAAGTTCTCATTTACAATTGCGACCTGGCCAAGATAAAGCAAAGCAGTTCGACACATACAACGACACAGAGTTACACATGGAGTAAAACAAACATACAGTCAATAATACAGTAAAAAAAAAAAAAAAAAAAATTTAAAAAAAAACAACAAAAAAACAAGTCTATATACAATGTGAGCAAATTAGGTGAGAAGGGAGGTAAAGGCAAAAAAGGCCATGGTGGCAAAGTAAATACAATATAGCAAGTAAAACACTGGAATGGTAGTATTGCAATGGAAGAATGTGCAAAGTAGAAATAAAAATAATGGGGTGCAAAGGAGCAAAATAAATAAATAAATTAAATACAGTTGGGAAAGAGGTAGTTGTTTGGGCTAAATTATAGGTGGGCTATGTACAGGTGCAGTAATCTGTAAGATGCTCTGACAGTTGGTGCTTAAAGCTAGTGAGGGAGATAAGTGTTTCCAATTTAAGAGATTTTTGTAGTTCGTTCCAGTCATTGGCAGCAGAGAACTGGAAGGAGAGGCGGCCAAAGAAAAAATTGGTTTTGGGGGTGACTAGAGAGATATACCTGCTGGAGCGTGTGCTACAGGTGGGAGATGCTATGGTGACCAGCGAGCTGAGATAAGGGGGACTTTACCTAGCAGGGTCTTGTAGATGACATGGAGCCAGTGGGTTTGGCGACGAGTATGAAGCGAGGGCCAGCCAACGAGAGCGTACAGGTCGCAATGGTGGGTAGTATATGGGGCTTTGGTGACAAAACGGATAGCACTGTGATAGACTGCATCCAATTTGTTGAGTAGGGTATTGGAGGCTATTTTGTAAATGACATCGCCAAAGTCGAGGATTGGTAGGATGGTCAATTTTACAAGGGTATGTTTGGCAGCATGAGTGAAGGATGCTTTGTTGCGAAATAGGAAGCCAATTCTAGATTTAACTTTGGATTGGAGATGTTTGATATGGGTCTGGAAGGAGAGTTTACAGTCTAACCAGACACCTAAGTATTTGTAGTTGTCCACGTATTCTAAGTCAGAGCCGTCCAGAGTAGTGATGTTGGACAGGCGGGTAGGTGCAGGTAGCGATCGGTTGAAGAGCATGCATTTAGTTTTACTTGTATTTAAGAGCAATTGGAGGCCACGGAAGGAGAGTTGTATGGCATTGAAGCTTGCCTGGAGGGTTGTTAACACAGTGTCCAAAGAAGGGCCGGAAGTATACAGAATGGTGTCGTCTGCGTAGAGGTGGATCAGAGACTCACCAGCAGCAAGAGCGACCTCATTGATGTATACAGAGAAGAGAGTCGGTCCAAGAATTGAACCCTGTGGCACCCCCATAGAGACTGCCAGAGGTCCGGACAGCAGACCCTCCGATTTGACACACTGAACTCTATCAGAGAAGTAGTTGGTGAACCAGGCGAGGCAATCATTTGAGAAACCAAGGCTGTCGAGTCTGCCGATAAGGATGTGGTGGTTGACAGAGTCGAAAGCCTTGGCCAGATCAATGAATACGGCTGCACAGTAATGTTTCTTATCGATGGCGGTTAAGATATCGTTTAGGACCTTGAGCGTGGCTGAGGTGCACCCATGACCAGCTCTGAAACCAGATTGCATAGCAGAGAAGGTATGGTGAGATTCGAAATGGTCGGTAATCTGTTTGTTGACTTGGCTTTCGAAGACCTTAGAAAGGCATGGTAGGATAGATATAGGTCTGTAGCAGTTTGGGTCAAGAGTGTCCAATGGGGAAGGCTTAACATTAGTGATAACATTAGTGTCTGTACAGTAACATGCTATAGATAACATTAGTGTCTGTACAGTAACATGCTATAGATAACATTAGTGTCTGTACAGTAACATGCTATAGATAACATTAGTGTCTGTACAGTAACATGCTATAGATAACATTAGTGTCTGTACAGTAGCATGTTATAGATAACATTAGTGTCTGTACAGTAGCATGCTATAGATAATATTAGTGTCTGTACAGTAGAATGCTATAGATAACATTAGTGTCTGTACAGTAGCATGCCATCTCCAAGATGGCGTAGCAGTCGGACGTGTGTTTTGTCTTGTCCCGTCCTGTCTGGTGTAAATATAGTTTTCCTCGTTTTTTTTCTGTATATATTTCGTACATATTTCAATCTCACTTTCCAACTACAGGCTGAATATACTCTCCTGCAACCCGCATCACCCAATGTGGTATGGATCTGCTTTTTCTATACTTTAGAACCGGAACCCCCATCAGAAGCTAGCCAGCTAACTTGCCAGTACTCAGTTAGCCACTGAGCATATCAGACTGCTTTTTCTCTACCACATCTCCGGATTCCTACCGCAAGCTCTGAACCTTCACACCGGATCATCGCAACTAGCTAGCTGCAATCCGAGTGGCTACTCCTGGCTAACGTCTCTGTCCCAAAGCAAGCACCAGTTAGCCTTGAGCTAGCCTCGAGCTAAGCCCATCTCCCGACTAGCCGAAGAGGTCCAACAGCAAATTGTTGGGCTACAATACCTCTTTTGCCAATTGGCCTGGACCCTTTACTGCCGACACAGAGCCCCGCCGATCCATCACGACTGGTCCGTCCGAGGTGGTTTCAACCGGCTTTTCAGTTGCGACATCGCCAAAGATTCATCTGCTGGCCAAGGCCCGCGAGCTTTCTGAATCGCTGTGTCTCCAGCTCACCTAGCGTACTAGAGCACCTGTAGCATACTCCTGGGCTACAATTACCCGGGCCCACGACCGGTCTGTCGATGTCACCGCATGAAGAGGAATAAACAGACTCACCCCATCGCGACGTCCCCCAAAGGTTAACTCTCTAGCCCTCGCTATCTCCCTACTTGCTAATTCGGCCTGCTAACGGCTAGCTTGTCTAGCTCCGGTCCGCTAACTGCTACCTTGTCTAGCCCGGGCCTACGAACTGTTAGCTTGTTAGCACAGGCCTGCTAACCGTCTGAATCACCGCGTCCCAAACACTCTCTAGACCCATTTACTTTCTATCTCTTTTGATTTTTAATTTGTTTATACCTTCCGGAAACCTGCCTCACCCAATGTGATACGGAATCGCTATTACTTTTAATTTTAATTGTATTTTTTATGACACACTCAAGAACCTCCAGACGCTAACCAGCTAACTAGCTACAAGCTATTTAGTCACTTTTAGTTTTTTTTAAACCTGGATAACACTCGCCAGTCCAGCTTCCCTGCCCATCCACCGCTGCCCCCTGGACACTGATCTCTTGGCTACATAGCTGACGCACGCTGGACTGTCCATTAATCACGGTACTCCATTCTGCTTGTTTGTTTTATCTGTCGGCCCCGTTGCCTAGTCAACGCCATTTTACCTCCTGTTTGTTGTGCTAGCTGATTAGCCTCGCCTACTGTTTTTAGCTAGCTTTCCCAATTCAACACCTGTGATTACTGTATGCCTCACTGTATGTCTCTCTCAAATGTCAATATTCCTTGTATACTGTTGTTCAGGTTAGTTATCATTGTTTTAGTTCACAATGGAGCCCCTAGATCCACTCTTCATACCCCTGCTACCTCCTTTGTCCCACCTCCCACACATGGGGTGACCTCACCCATTACAACCAGCATGTCCAGAGATACAACCTCTCTCATCATCACCCAGTGCCTGGGCTTACCTCCGCTGTACCCGCACCCCACCATACCCCTGTCTGCGCATTATGCCCTGAATATATTCTACCATGCCCAGAAACCTGCTCCTCTTATCCTCTGCCCCCAACGCTCTAGGCGACCAGTTTTGATAGCCTTTAGCCGCACCCTCATACTACTCCTTCTCTGTTCCGCGGGTGATGTGGAGGTAAACCCAGGCCCTGCATGTCCCCAGGTACCCTCATTTGTTGACTTCTGTGATCGAAAAAGCCTTGGTTTTATGCATGTCACCATCAGAATCCTCCTCCCTAAGTTTGTTTTACTCACTGCTTTAGCACACTCTGCTAACCCTGATGTCCTTGGCGTGTCTGAATCCTGGCTCAGGAAGGCCACCAAAAATTCAGAGATTTCCATACCCAACTATAACATCTTCCGTCAAGATAGAACTGCCAAAGGGGGCGGAGTTGCAGTCTACTGCAGAGATAGCCTGCAAAGTAATGTCATACTTTCCAGGTCCATACCCAAACAGTTCGAACTACTAATTTTGAAAATTACTCTCTCCAGAAATAAGTCTCTCACTGTTGCCGCCTGCTACCGACCACCCTCAGCTCCCAGCTGTGCCCTGGACACCATTTGTGAATTGATCGCCCCCCATCTAGCTTCAGAGTTTGTTCTGCTAGGTGACCTAAACTGGGATATGCTTAACACCCCGGCAGTCCTACAATCTAAGCTAGATGCCCTCAATCTCACTCAAATCATCAAGGAACCCACCAGGTACAACCCTAACTCTGTAAACAAGGGCACCCTCATAGACGTCATCCTGACCAACTGGCCCTCCAAATACACCTCCGCTGTCTTCAACCAGGATCTCAGCGATCACTGCCTCATTGCCTGTATCCGCCACGGAGCCGCAGTCAAACGACCACCCCTCATCACTGTCAAACGCTCCCTAAAACACTTCTGTGAGCAGGCCTTTCTAATCGACCTGGCCCGGGTATCCTGGAAGGACATTGACCTCATCTCGTCAGTTGAGGATGCCTGGTCATTCTTTAAAAGTAACTTCGTCACCATTTTAGATAAGCATGCTCCGTTCAAAAAATGCAGAACCAAGAACAGATACAGCCCTTGGTTCACTCCAGACCTGACTGCCCTCGACCAGCACAAAAACATCCTGTGGCGGACTGCAATAGCATCGAATAGTCCCCGTGATATGCAACTGTTCAGGGAAGTCAGGAACCAATACACGCAGTCAGTCAGGAAAGCTAAGGCCAGCTTCTTCAGGCAGAAGTTTGCATCCTGTAGCTCCAACTCCAAAAAGTTCTGGGACACTGTGAAGTCCATGGAGAACAAGAGCACCTCCTCCCAGCTGCCGACTGCACTGAGGCTAGGTAACACGGTCTCCACCGATAAATCCATGATTATCGAAAACTTCAATAAGCATTTCTCAACGGCTGGCCATGCCTTCCGCCTGGCTACTCCAACCTCGGCCAACAGTTCCGCCTCCCCCCCGCAGCTCCTCGCCCAAGCCTCTCCAGGTTCTACTTTACCCAAATCCAGATAGCAGATGTTCTGAAAGAGCTGCAAAACCTGGACCCGTACAAATCAGCTGGGCTTGACAATCTGGACCCTCTATTTCTGAAACTATCTGCCGCCATTGTCGCAACCCCTATTACCAGCCTGTTCAACCTCTCTTTCATATCGTCTGAGATCCCCAAGGATTGGAAAGCTGCCGCAGTCATCCCCCTCTTCAAAGGGGGAGACACCCTGGACCCAAACTGTTATAGACCTATATCCATCCTGCCCTGCCTATCTAAGGTTTTCGAAAGCCAAGTCAACATACAGGTCACTGACCATCTCGAATCCCACCGTACCTTCTCCGCTGTGCAATCTGGTTTCCGAGCCGGTCACGGGTGCACCTCAGCCACACTCAAGGTACTAAACGATATCATAACTGCCATCGATAAAAGACAGTACTGTGCAGCCGTCTTCATCGACCTTGCCAAGGCTTTCGACTCTGTCAATCACCATATTCTTATCGGCAGACTCGGTAGCCTCGGTTTTTCGGATGACTGCCTTGCCTGGTTCACCAATTACTTTGCAGACAGAGTTCAGTGTGTCAAATCGGAGGGCATGCTGTCCGGTCCTCTGGCAGTCTCTATGGGGGTGCCACAGGGTTCAATTCTCGGGCCGACTCTTTTCTCTGTATATATCAATGATGTTGCTCTTGCTGCGGGCGATTCCCTGATCCACCTCTACGCAGACGGCACCATTCTATATACTTTCCGCCCGTCATTGGACACTGTGCTATCTAACCTCCAACCGAGCTTCAATGCCATACAGCACTCATTCCGTGGCCTCCAACTGCTCTTAAACGCGAGTAAAACCAAATGCATGCTTTTCAACCGATCGCTGCCTGCACCCGCATGCCCGACTAGCATCACCACCCTGGATGGTTCCGACCTTGAATATGTGGACATCTATAAGTACCTAGGTGTCTGGCTAGACTGCAAACTCTCCTTCCAGACTCACATCAAACATCTCCAATCGAAAATCAAATCAAGAGTCAGCTTTCTATTCCGCAACAAAGCCTCCTTCACTCACGCCGCCAAGCTTACCCTAGTAAAACTGACTATCCTACCGATCCTCGACTTCGGCGATGTCATCTACAAAATGGCTTCCAACACTCTACTCAGCAAACTGGATGCAGTCTATCACAGTGCCATCCGTTTTGTCACTAAAGCACCTTATACCACCCACCACTGCGACTTGTATGCTCTAGTCGGCTGGACCTCGCTACATATTCGTCGCCAGACCCACTGGCTCCAGGTCATCTACAAGTCCATGCTAGGTAAAGCTCCGCCTTATCTCAGTTCACTGGTCACGATGGCAACACCCATCCGTAGCACGCGCTCCAGCAGGTGTATCTCACTGATCATCCCTAAAGCCAACACCTCATTTGGCCGCCTTTCGTTCCAGTACTCTGCTGCCTGTGACTGGAACGAACTGCAAAAATCACTGAAGTTGGAGACTTTTATCTCCCTCACCAACTTCAAACATCAGCTATCCGAGCAGCTAACCGATCGCTGCAGCTGTACATAGTCTATTGGTAAATAGCCCACCCATTTTCACCTACCTCATTCCCATACTGTTTTTATACTGTTTTTTATTTATTTACTTTTCTGCTCTTTTGCACACCAATATCTCAACCTGTACATGACCATCTGATCATTTATCACTCCAGTGTTAAATCTGCAAAATTGTAATTATTCGCCTAACTCCTCATGCCTTTTGCACACATTGTATATAGACTGCCCCTTTTTTTCTACTGTGTTATTGACTTGTTAATTGTTTACTCCGTGTGTAACTCTGTGTTGTCTGTTCACACTGCTATGCTTTATCTTGGATAGGTCGCAGTTGCAAATGAGAACTTGTTCTCAACTAGCCTACCTGGTTAAATAAAGGTGAATTTTTTTTTTTTTTTTTTTAATAAAATAGATAACATTAGTGTCTGTACAGTAGCATGCTATAGATAACATTAGTGTCTGTACAGTAGCATGCTATAGATAACATTATTGTCTGTACAGTAGCATGCTATAGATAACATTAGTGTCAGGAAAATAACCTCACACTCAACGTCAACAAAACTAAGGAGATGATTGTGGACTTCAGGAAACAGCAGAGGGAACACCCCCCTATCCACATCGATGGAACAGTAGTGGAGAGGGTAGCAAGTTTTAAGTTCCTCGGCATACACATCACAGACAAACTGAATTGGTCCACTCACACAGACAGCGTCGTGAAGAAGGCGCAGCAGCGCCTCATCAACCTCAGGAGGCTGAAGAAATTCGGCTTGTCACCAAAAGCACTCACAAACTTCTACAGATGCACAATCGAGAGCATCCTGGCGGGCTGTATCACCGCCTGGTACGGCAACTGCTCCGCCCTCAACCGTAAGGCTCTGCAGAGGGTAGTGAGGTCTGCACAACGCATCACCGGGGGCAAACTACCTGCCCTCCAGGACACCTTCACCACCCGATGTTACAGGAAGGCCATAAAGATCATCAAGGACATCAACCACCCGAGCCACTGCCTGTTCACCCCGCTATCATCCAGAAGGCGAGGTCAGTACAGGTGCATCAAAGCTGGGACCGAGAGACTGAAAAACAGCTTCTATCTCAAGGCCATCAGACTGTTAAACAGCCACCACTAACATTGAGTGGCTGCTGCCAACACACTGACATTGACACTGACCCAACTCCAGCCACTTTAATAATGGGAATTGATGGGAAATGATGTAAATATATCACTAGCCACTTTAAACAATGCTACCTTATATAATGTTACTTACCCTACATTATTCATCTCATATGCATACGTATATACTGTACTCTATATCATCGACTGCATCCTTATGTAATACATGTATGACTAGCCACTTTAACTATGCCACTTTGTTTACTTTGTCTACATACTCATCTCATATGTATATACTGTACTCGATACCATCTACTGTATGCTGCCCTGTACCATCACTCATTCATATATCCTTATGTACATATTCTTTATCCCCTTACACTGTGTATAAGACAGTAGTTTTGGAATTGTTAGTTAGATTACTTGTTGGTTATTACTGCATTGTCGGAACTAGAAGCACAAGCATTTCGTTACACTCGCATTAACATCTGCTAACCATGTGTATGTGACAAATAAAAATTTGATTTGATTTGTCTGTACAGTAGAATGCTATAGATAACATTAGTGTCTGTACAGTAGCATGCTATAGATAACATTAGTGTCTGTACAGTAGCATGCTATAGATAACATTAGTGTCTGTACAGTAACATGCTATAGATAACATTAGTGTCTGTACAGTAGAATGCTATAGATAACATTAGTGTATGTACAGTAACATGCTATAAATAACATTAGTGTCTGTACAGTAACATGCTATAGATAACATTAGTGTCTGTACAGTAGCATGTTATAGATAACATTAGTGTCTGTACAGTAGCATGCTATAGATAACATTAGTGTCTGTACAGTAGCATGCTATAGATAACATTAGTGTCTGTACAGTAGCATGCTATAGATAACATTAGTGTCTGTACAGTAGCATGCTATAGATAACATTAGTGTCTGTACAGTAGCATGCTATAGATAACATTAGTGTCTGTACAGTAGCATGCAATAGATAACATTAGTGTCTGTACAGTAGCATGCTATAGATAACATTAGTGTCTGTACAGTTGCATGCTATAGATAACATTAGTGTCTGTACAGTAGCATGCTATAGATAACATTAGTGTCTGTACAGTAGCATGCTATAGATAACATTAGTGTCTGTACAGTAGCATGCTATAGATAACATTAGTGTCTGTACAGTAACATGCTATAGATAACATTAGTGTCTGTACAGTAGAATGCTATAGATAACATTAGTGTATGTACAGTAACATGCTATAGATAACATTAGTGTCTGTACAGTAACATGCTATAGATAACATTAGTGTCTGTACAGTAGAATGCTATAGATAACATTAGTGTATGTACAGTAGCATGCTATAGATAACATTAGTGTCTGTACAGTAGCATGCTATAGATAACATTAGTGTCTGTACAGTAGCATGCTATAGATAACATTAGTGTCTGTACAGTAGCATGCTATAGATAACATTAGTGTCTGTACAGTAGCATGCTATAGATAACATTAGTGTCTGTACAGTTGCATGCTATAGATAACATTAGTGTCTGTACAGTAACATGCTATAGATAACATTAGTGTCTGTACAGTAGCATGTTATAGATAACATTAGTGTCTGTACAGTAGCATGCTATAGATAACATTAGTGTCTGTACAGTAGAATGCTATAGATAACATTAGTGTCTGTACTGTAGCATGCTATAGATAACATTAGTGTCTGTACGGTAGCATGCTATAGATAACATTAGTGTCTGTACAGTAACATGCTATAGATAACATTAGTGTCTGTACAGTAGCATGCTATAGATAACATTAGTGTCTGTACAGTAACATGCTATAGATAACATTAGTGTCTGATAAGTGCATGAGTTGGACCGTTTTCCTGTCAAAATGTGTTTAGTGAGTGTAGAGGGAGGGACGACGAGGGATGTTCTCTTGATAAGTGCATGAGTTGGACCGTTTTCCTGTCAAAATGTAACAAGTTATTGTGGGTGTCCGGGAAAATGTACGGATTAAAATTGTACTGTTTTCTTCAGGAAGGTAAAAGTAAAAGTTGTCAAAAATAGGAATCATAATCATGTTTTTAACAGGAGTCATAATCATGGTTTTAACAGGAGTCAATATCATGGTTTTAACAGGAGTCAATATCATGGTTTTAACAGGAGTCATAATCAGGGTTTTAACAGGAGTCAATATGATGGTTTTAATAGGAGTCATAATCATGGTTTTAACAGGAGTCATAATCAGGGTTTTAACAGGAGTCATTATCATGGTTTTAACAGGAGTCATAATCATGGTTTTAACAGGAGTCATAATCAGGGTTTTAACAGGAGTCAATATCATGGTTTTAATAGGAGTCATAATCATGGTTTTAACAGGAGTCATAATCAGGGTTTTAACAGGAGTCAATATCATGGTTTTAATAGGAATCATAATCATGGTTTTAACAGGAGTCATAATCAGGGTTTTAACAGGAGTCATTATCATGGTTTTAACAGGAGTCATAATCATGGTTTTAACAGGAGTCATTATCATGGTTTTAACAGGAGTCAATATCATGGTTTTAATCATAATCAGGGTTTTAATAGTAGTCAATATCATGGTTTTAACAGGAGTCATAATCATGGTTTTAACAGGAGTCAATATCAGGGTTTTAACAGGAGTCATAATCAGGGTTTTAATAGTAGTCAATATCAGGGTTTTAACAGGAGTCATAATCAGGGTTTTAACAGGAGTCATTATCATGGTTTTAACAGGAGTCATAATCATGGTTTTCAGGGTTTTAACAGGAGTCATAATCATGGTTTTAACAGGAGTCATTATCATGGTTTTAACAGGAGTCAATATCATGGTTTTAACAGCAGTCATTATCATGGTTTTAACAGGAGTCATAATCATGGTTTTAGTAGGAGTCATAATCATGGTTTTAGTAGGAGTCATAATCATGGTTTTAACAGGAGTCATAATCAGGGTTTTAACAGGAGTCATAATCATGGTTTTAACAGGAGTCAATATCATGGTTTTAACAGGAGTCAATATCATGGTTTTAACAGGAGTCAATATCAGGGTTTTAATAGGAGTCATAATCAGGGTTTTAACAGGAGTCATAATCAGGGTTTTAATAGTAGTCAATATCATGGTTTTAACAGGAGTCATAATCATGGTTTTAACAGGAGTCATAATCATGGTTTTAACAGGAGTCATAATCAGGGTTTTAACAGCAGTCATTATCATGGTTTTAACAGGAGTCATAATCAGGGTTTTAACAGCAGTCATTATCATGGTTTTAACAGGAGTCATAATCATGGTTTTCAGGGTTTTAACAGGAGTCATAATCATGGTTTTAACAGGAGTCATAATCAGGGTTTTAACAGGAGTCATAATCAGGGTTTTAACAGCAGTCATTATCATGGTTTTAACAGCAGTCATTATCATGGTTTTAACAGGAGTCATAATCAGGGTTTTAACAGGAGTCATAAACATGGTTTTCAGGGTTTTAACAGGAGTCATAATCATGGTTTTAACAGGAGTCATAATCAGGGTTTTAACAGGAGTCATAATCAGGGTTTTAACAGCAGTCATTATCATGGTTTTAACAGCCGTCATTATCATGGTTTTAATAGGAGTCATAATCACAGTTTTAACAGCAGTCATTAGCATGGTTTTAACAGGAGTCATAATCATGGTTTTAACAGGAGTCATAATCATGGTTTTAACAGGAGTCATAATCATGGTTTTAACAGGAGTCATAATCATGGTTTTAACAGGAGTCATAATCATGGTTTTAACAGGAGTCAATATCATGGTTTTAACAGGAGTCATAATCAGGGTTTTAACAGCAGTCATTATCATGGTTTTAACAGGAGTCATAATCAGGGTTTTAACAGCAGTCATTATCATGGTTTTAACAGGAGTCATAATCATGTTTTTCAGGGTTTTAACAGGAGTCATAATCATGGTTTTAACAGGAGTCATAATCAGGGTTTTAACAGCAGTCATTATCATGGTTTTAACAGCAGTTATTATCATGGTTTTAACAGGAGTCATAATCAGGGTTTTAACAGGAGTCATAAACATGGTTTTCAGGGTTTTAACAGGAGTCATAATCATGGTTTTAACAGGAGTCATAATCAGGGTTTTAACAGGAGTCATAATCAGGGTTTTAACAGCAGTCATTATCATGGTTTTAACAGCAGTCATTATCATGGTTTTAATAGGAGTCATAATCAGGGTTTTAACAGCAGTCATTATCATGGTTTTAACAGGAGTCATAATCATGGTTTTAACAGGAGTCATAATCATGGTTTTAACAGGAGTCATAATCATGGTTTTAACAGGAGTCATAATCATGGTTTTAACAGGAGTCATAATCATGGTTTTAACAGGAGTCAATATCATGGTTTTAACAGGAGTCATAATCATGGTTTTAACAGGGGTCAATCGTGGTTTTAACAGGAGTCACAATCATGGTTTTAACAGGAGTCAGAATGATGGTTTTAAGAGGGCCCATAATCATGGTTTTCAGGGTTTTACAGAGAGACTGTAGAAAGGTTAATTTGGCTGGTTGGTGGGTGTAATGGTTTTACAGGGAGACCGTAGAAAGGTTCATTTGGCTGGTTGGAGGTGTAATTAATTGGTATAATGACTGTGATGTCACACAGACCGACTGAGCCTGCTCTGTGACACAGGCGTAATTACACCGACTCGGTCACCAGGGGAGACTGACATGGAACATGGAAAACATGTGTGTGTGTTCATGTGTGTACGTGTGTTTGTGTGTCTTTGGCGTTCTGACAGAATAATAAATATTCATGGAGTGACTGCATGATTTACAGGACCACTAAGAGGATCCAGTCTAACATGTGATGCTGTAACCTGATGCATAGGCTGTTGTTTTCTCTTGTATTTCTCTGAGAGCATTAGTAGCAAGGTTGGTGTGTAGCAGACTGACAGAGGGGTGTGACAGAGAATTTCTGAGACTGACATGTAGACTGAGGGATGCAGCAGATCATTTCTGAGAACAACAGATAGACTGAGGGATGTGACAGATATTTTTGGAGAACGACAGATAGACTGAGGGATGTGACTGTCACGCCCTGACCTTAGAGAGCGTTTTATGTCTCTATTTTGGTTTGGTCAGGGTGTGATTTGGGTGGGCATTCTATGTTCATTTGTCTATGTTTTGTATTTATTTGTTTTGGCCGGTCATGTTTCTCAATCAGGGACAGCTGTCTATCGTTGTCTCTGATTGGGAACCATACTTAGGTAGCCTTTTCCCACCTGTGTTTTGTGGGTAGTTGTTTTCTGTTTTGTGTTTGCATCAGGCAGAACTGTTTCGTTTTGTTTCACTTTGTTATTTTGTTCTAGTGTTCAGTTTTTAATAAAAATCATGAACACTTACCACGCTGCGCTTTGGTCCACTCCTTCTTCATCAGACGAGCGTTACAGTGACAGAGAATTTTTGAGACCGACCGATAGACTGAGGGATGTGACAGATATTTTTTTCAGACCGACAGATAGACTGAAGGATGTAACAGAGCATTTCTGAGACTGACAGGTAGACTGGGATGTGACAGAGATTTGTTGAGACCGACAGAAAGACACAATCAGACAGAAACACGTAGAAACTCACAATACTTTCTTGGTGGCTGCCCTGCTTACTCGGAGGCCGAAAGGGTTGTGTGTGAGATCTACCTTGAAGTTAAGGGAGGCAGAGGTCTGGGTGGTAGGAGGCTTGGCGTACTCATGGGGAACCTCAGATCGCTGCTTATGGGCATCTGATATCTTAGGCCAAAACACAGGGATAGGGGTCAGGAGGACGTTTTTGGTGTTTTGCTGTGGGTTGCAAGTGTCACTGTGTGCGTGTGTGTGTGTGTGTGTGTGTGTGTGTGTGTGCTTGTGTGTGTATACCATGAATCTGAGTCAATGTGCATGTCAGCATGGAAATACAGATCCTCTATGTCTTCACCAAACAGAGAGGGGGAAACCTTCCTCTTCAGACAGGCTGACAAGCCCGCAAGGTACTTTTTTATTTGATCTATGTCGACAAATTCAGGACCAATTTCTAGTACAGGGCAATACGTTTTCAATTATTTTATCATCAGGGCTGACTTCGAATAATGTAGTGATATTGAGTAGGTGTAACGCTTGTCGTTAAATGAAGACCAAGGTGCAGCGTGGTAGGCGTACATTTTCTTTAATTTTAAATGTTCCACCAAAAAACAATAAACAACTCAACGAACGTAAAGCTAGGAGTGCAACACATGCAACACACAAAGACAAGATCCCACAACAGAGGGTGGGAAAAAGGGCTGCCTAAGTATGATCCCCAATCAGAGACTGATAGGGAACCATACTCGGCCAACAAAGAAATATAAACATACATTTCCGGGCCTAGTCACACCCTGACCTACCAAATAGAGAATTTAAAGGATCTCTACGGTCAGGGCGTAGACAGTAGGACAAAAGAAAACTGTTATTCTGTCTATCATGTTTAGAAAAGTGCTGTACATGTTATATTTGAGCGAAATCATGCCTTAGGGGGAACGAAAGAAAGGCAAAAAATAAGAGAGATGGAAAATGCAGCATTTTCCTCGTCCAATGGGCTCCAACAACTGCTTCGCTGCTGACACCCCAGCTAGGGTATAAAGGGAATCATCATCATCATCATCAGTAGCATTTATTACGTATGTTATGATTGGCCAACCATCCTCCTTGAAAGCTACTGGATATGCAGGTTTTTGTTCCAATCCAGTTGTAACAGTCCTAATCAAGCTAATCACGGTCCTGCTGGGCAGCTACTTAGTATAACCAGACTTGCTAGATCAGGGTTTGATTTAAAACTTGCAGGAGGGTAGATCTCGAGGAGGAGCGTTCAGTACTCCTGATATCTGCTTTCTGTTTAGTAATGATGGGAATGTAAATCCTCTAGGCATGATGAGATGTGTTTATTCCTGGAGTAGAGGACCAAGGTCTCCATGGAAACTTACAGAAAATGCACCGGCATCAGGGAAACAGTCGACTCTCCGCCAGTGGAATATTGGGACATACAGGAAGTAGGTTTCTATTGACCAAACACTGACCCAACAACCAATCACAAATAACCACTTCAGCCAATAGGGCTTCAGCTGGAATTCATGAAAATCTGCACTATGACAAATACATTCTGAATCGTACAGCTCATGAGTTCACTTGACAATGATAACTATACAACTGATGTTACTAATGTATCTGCAGACTGGGGCATGACATTGACACAGTAGAGAGGATGTGTGGGAGCAGACTGGGGTATGACGTTGACACAGTAGGGAGGATGTGTAGGAGCAGACTGGGGCATGATGTTGACACAGTAGAGAGGATGTGTAGAAGCAGACTGGGGCATGACATTGACACAGTAGAGAGGATGTGTAGAAGCAGACTGGGGCATGACGTTGACACAGTAGAGAGGATGTGTAGAAGCAGACTGGGGCATGATGTTGACACAGTAGAGAGGATGTGTAGAAGCAGACTGGGGCATGACGTTGACACAGTAGAGAGGATGTGTAGAAGCAGACTGGGGCATGATGTTGACACAGTAGAGAGGATGTGTAGCAGCAGACTGAGGCATGATGTTGACACAGTAGAGAGGATGTGTAGAAGCAGACTGGGGCATGATGTTGACACAGTAGAGAGGATGTGTAGAAGCAGACTGGGGCATGACATTGACACAGTAGAGAGGATGTGTAGAAGCAGACTGGGGCATGACGTTGACACAGTAGAGAGGATGTGTAGAAGCAGACTGGGGCATGATGTTGACACAGTAGAGAGGATGTGTAGAAGCAGACTGGGGCATGATGTTGACACAGTAGAGAGGATGTGTAGAAGCAGACTGGGGCATGATGTTGACAAAGTAGAGAGGATGTGTAGAAGCGGACTGGGGCATGATGTTGACACAGTAGAGAGGATGTGTAGAAGCAGACTGGGGCATGATGTTGACACAGTAGAGAGGATGTGTAGAAGCAGACTGGGGCATGATGTTGACACAGTAGAGAGGATGTGTAGAAGCAGACTGGGGCATGATGTTGACAAAGTAGAGAGGATGTGTAGAAGCAGGTTCTTCCTCATCCCTAATATACAGACCAAAACCATTTGAGAGAGAGAGTGAGAGAGAGAGAGAGAGAGAGAGAGAGAGAGAGAGAGAGAGAGAGAGAGAGAGAGAGAGAGAGAGAGAGAGAGAGAGAGAGTACATGTTTCTGATGAGGTTTCACATCCTGTGTTCTTTGTATGTTTGTTGGATAGGATCGATGCATGTCTTTATGTGACTGTAGAAGAGAAGATTACTTTAGTCTCTGAGGTTGGCATTGTCTCCCCTCTAGACAGTTGTTTGTGATTGGGCGGGACAGCTGTGATAATATCCATATCAGTGTCAACCCTTACTGTCCACAGCCCTGTCCCCTTTCTCTGCTGTGTGTGTTCTCACCATCTTTGTGTTAGACAGAAAGACAGAGGGAAATGGAACACGAGGCAGTGGGATAGGAAGAAACCAAGGTGGAGATGGTGTGTTAGACAGAAAGACAGAGGGAAATGGAACACGAGACAGTGGGATAGGAAGAAACCAAGGTGGAGATGGTGTGTTAGACAGAAAGACAGAGGGAAATGGAACACGAGACAGTGGGATAGGAAGAAACCAAGGTGGAGATGGTGTGTTAGACAGAAAGACAGAGGGAAATGGAACACGAGGCAGTGGGATAGGAAGAAACCAAGGTGGAGATGGTGTGTTAGAGAGAAAGACAGAGGGAAATGGAACACGAGGCAGTGGGATAGGAAGAAACCAAGGTGGAGATGGTGTGTTAGACAGAAAGACAGAGGGAAATGGAACACGAGGCAGTGGGATAGGAAGAAACCAAGGTGGAGATGGTGTGTTAGAGAGAAAGGCAGAGGGCTCTATACTGAGTGGATCAGTGATCCTGGTGCTTGCCAGAACAGCCCCAGCCATTATAAACACACCCATCATATCTCCCTACCTATTAGGCCCCAGTCCCAGTACTGGTGGAGGCACAGGCAAGGTGAGAGTGTGTATGAAGAACACGGCCAGCTTGGTTAATGTGGTGCGAAGAGCATGTGAGGGCATATAAACAGCCTGCCTGGGAACCTGTGTCACCATTAACACACCACAAAAAAACAACACAGTCATTTATATCATGACCCTGCAGAACACAGTCATATATATCATGACCCAGCAGAACACAGTCATATATATCATGACCCAGCAGAACACAGTCATTTATATCATGACCCAGCAGAACACAGTCATGTATATCATGACCCAGCAGAACACATTCATGTATATCATGACCCAGCAGAACACAGTCATATATCATGACCCTGCAGAACACAGTCATATATCATGACCCAGCAGAACACAGTCATATATATCATGACCCAGCAGAACACAGTCATATATATCATGACCCAGCAGAACACAGTCATTTATATCATGACCCAGCAGAACACAGTCATTTATATCATGACCCAGCAGAACACAGTCATTTATATCATGACCCAGCAGAACACAGTCATGTATATCAAGACCCTACAGAACACAGTCATGTATATCATGACCCAGCAGAACACAATAATGTATATCATGACCCAGCAGAACACAGTCATGTATATCATGACCCAGCAGAACACAGTCATATATCATGACCCTGCAGAACACAGTCATATATCATGACCCAGCAGAACACAGTCATATATCATGACCCAGCAGAACACAGTCATATATCATGACCCTGCAGAACACAGTCATGTATATCATGACCCAGCAGAACACAATAATGTATATCATGACCCAGCAGAACACAGTCATGTATATCATGACCCAGCAGAACACAGTCATATATCATGACCCTGCAGAACACAGTCATATATCATGACCCAGCAGAACACAGTCATATATATCATGACCCAGCAGAACACAGTCATATATATCATGACCCAGCAGAACACAGTCATTTATATCATGACCCAGCAGAACACAGTCATTTATATCATGACCCAGCAGAACACAGTCATTTATATCATGACCCAGCAGAACACAGTCATGTATATCAAGACCCTACAGAACACAGTCATGTATATCATGACCCAGCAGAACACAATAATGTATATCATGACCCAGCAGAACACATTCATGTATATCATGACCCAGCAGAACACAGTCATATATCATGACCCTGCAGAACACAGTCATATATCATGACCCAGCAGAACACAGTCATATATATCATGACCCAGCAGAACACAGTCATATATATCATGACCCAGCAGAACACAGTCATTTATATCATGACCCAGCAGAACACAGTCATTTATATCATGACCCAGCAGAACACAGTCATTTATATCATGACCCAGCAGAACACAGTCATGTATATCAAGACCCTACAGAACACAGTCATGTATATCATGACCCAGCAGAACACAATAATGTATATCATGACCCAGCAGAACACAGTCATGTATATCATGACCCAGCAGAACACAGTCATATATCATGACCCTGCAGAACACAGTCATATATCATGACCCAGCAGAACACAGTCATATATCATGACCCTGCAGAACACAGTCATGTATATCATGACCCAGCAGAACACAATAATGTATATCATGACCCAGCAGAACACAATAATGTATATCATGACCCAGCAGAACACAGTCATATATCATGACCCAGCAGAACACAGTCATATATCATGACCCAGCAGAACACAGTCATATATCATGACCCAGCAGAACACAGTCATATATCATGACCCAGCAGAACACAGTCATATATCATGACCCAGCAGAACACAGTCATTTATCATGACCCAGCAGAACACAGTGGCCATGGTCTGTCTGACCCAGACAGGGTCAGAGTCTCATCTCTACAACCCTTCAGACACCTTCTATACTGTTATTAGCAGACAGGGTCTGAGTGTTTTACAACTTCACTGTATGCGCTCAACAACTAGAAAATGCGATAACCATCACAAATAACAACGATAAACTGATGCTGAGTGTTTGCCCGTAGTCCCGTTGTAGTCCCGTTGTAGTCCCGTTGTAGGCCCGTTGTAGGCCCGTTGTAGGCCCGTTGTAGTCCCGCTGTAGTCCCATTGTAGGCCCGTTGTAGGCCCGTTGTAGTCCCGCTGTAGGCCCGTTGTAGTCCCGTTGTAGGCCAGTTGTAGTCCCATTGTAGGCCCGTTGTAGGCCCGTTGTAGGCCCGTTGTAGTCCCATTGTAGGCCCGTTGTAGGCCCGTTGTAGGCCAGTTGTAGGCCCGTTGTAGGCCAGTTGTAGGCCCGTTGTAGGCCCGTTGTAGTCCTGTTGTAGGCCAGTTGTAGTCCCATTGTAGGCCCGTTGTAGGCCCGTTGTAGGCCAGTTGTAGGCCCATTGTAGGCCCGTTGTAGGCCCGTTGTAGGCCCGTTGTAGTCCCATTGTAGGCCCGTTGTAGTCCTGTTGTAGGCCAGTTGTAGTCCCATTGTAGGCCCGTTGTAGGCCCGTTGTAGGCCAGTTGTAGGCCCATTGTAGGCCCGTTGTAGGCCCGTTGTAGGCCCGTTGTAGGCCCGTTGTAGGCCCGTTGTAGTCCTGTTGTAGGCCAGTTGTAGTCCCATTGTAGGCCCGTTGTAGGCCCGTTGTAGTCCCGTTGTAGGCCAGTTGTAGTCCCATTGTAGGCCCGTTGTAGGCCCGTTGTAGGCCAGTTGTAGGCCCATTGTAGGCCCGTTGTAGTCCCGTTCTAGGCCGATACAGTGGTCTTCTTTTCTTTAAGCCAACAACCACGAGTGGAAGGTGTTTACTTTTGTTTCAAGGTAGATTTGTTTAAAGAAGAAACACTCTGTGTGACCCTGATTTAGCCCACTGCAGTAAATGAATACGTCCTGGTATATCGTCCTAATATGGTCCTGTTTATGGAGCTGTATGCATGCGTGTGTCCACGCCCATGTGTGTGTGTGTGTGTGTTGTAATGGTTTACCTTGAAATACTTTGGTTTATACAATCTGTGACTCAGTTTTTATAATCCTCATCCTCACATGACCACCAGTGACAAATCCCGTCCATTCACCACACACTTCATTAGCCTAGGGACAATCACTTCATTAAACCATCATCTCTGATTATGTACTTCAGTTTTTCAACCAGGCTGTGCCGGTGATAACCCCCATTGTGTAAAGTTACTGGAGGGACGACAGTGGTGTATTGTAATCGGTTGAATATGAGAGATCAGTAATCATGATCAATACAATCATGGATTAACAGGAGATTGCAAATGGCCATCGGATAATACGTTTTATCAATAATGGTGAAAGGCTGAAGCTGAGATGACACTGACATGATGTGTCAGTGTTCATTTGTATTTTTGTATTTTTTTTAAGAGCATGTTAACTGTATGATTAAATGTGTGTTTAATGACTGAAAATTAAATTTAGCTGGTTTATTGAGTAACACTCCTACCAGCACAGCCCTTCACAATATCACAGTAACCATTAACACAAACTTATTTCTGAGCTGTGACCCACCTGAAGCTTTAACAAGTGAAAGTGAGCCATCAGGTAAACAGGGCCAGTGTCACTAGCCGGGGTCGCGTATGAAGCCATTAAGACATCATGGGGTCTGGACCCTCCATTTGGCAAGATGAGAGTCTGAGTCTCCTCTCCTCTCCTCTCCTCTCCTCTCCTCTCCTCTCCTCTCCTCTCCTTCTCCTCTCCTCTCCTCTCCTCTCCCTTCTTCTTCTCTCCTGATCTTTTTATCCTCTATTCTTGCTCTTTCTTTCACTCCAAATCCAATTCCACTCAGTCATTTCCAATTGCTGCCTCTCACACACAAGCTTGCAGCACCATCCCATTCTGATGGCCCAAACTGGAATTGGCAATTCAGTCCTAACTATTGATCACGTTGTTTTCGACCAAGCCCCTGAGCGTGATTGTGTGAGGGAGTGTGTGTGTGTGAGAGAGTGATTGTGTGAGAGAGTGTGTGTTTGAGAGAGTGCTGGTATGGATGAGTGCCTGTTGAGGGCCTGAGTGATAATGGGGTGATCCATTTGGAAGGTGGACAACATTTAGAAGGTGGACAACATTTAGAAGGTGGACAACATTTAGAAGGTGGACAACATTTAGAAGGTGGACAACATTTGGTGGACAACATTTAGAAGGTGGACACCATTTAGAAGGTGGACACCATTTAGAAGGTGGACAACATTTAGAAGGTGGACAACATTTAGAAGGTGGACAACATTTGGTGGACAACATTTAGAAGGTGGACACCATTTAGAAGGTGGACACCATTTAGAAGGTGGACAACATTTAGAAGGTGGACAACATTTAGAAGGTGGACAACATTTAGATGGTGGACAACATTTGGTGGACAACATTTAGAAGGTGGACAACATTTAGAAGGTGGTGGACAACATTTAGAAGGTGGACAACATTTAGAAGGTGGCCAACATTTAGAAGGTGGGTTGTGCCGTGGGCTATACTCAGCCTTATCTCAGGATGGTAAGTTGGTGGTTGAAGATATCCCTCTAGTGGTGTGGGGGCTGTGCTTTGGCAAAGTGGGTGGGGTTATATCCTTCCTTTTTGGCCCTGTCCGGGGGTGTCCTCGAATGGGGCCACAGTGTCTCCTGACCCCTCCTGTCTCAGCCTCCAGTATTCATGCTGCAGTAGTTTATGTGTCGGGGGGCTAGGGTCAGTTTGTTATATCTGGAGTACTTCTCCTGTCCTATTCGGTGTCCTGTGTGAATCTAAGTGTGCGTTCTCTAATTCTCTCCTTCTCTCTTTCTTTCTCTCTCTCGGAGGACCTGAGCCCTAGGACCATGCCCCAGGACTACCTGACATGATGACTCCTTGCTGTTCCCAGTCCACCTGGCCATGCTGCTGCTCCAGTTTCAACTGACCTGAGCCCTAGGACCATGTCCCAGGACTACCTGACATGATGACTCCTTGCTGTCCCCAGTCCACCTGGCCATGCTGCTGCTCCAGTTTCAACTGTTCTGCCTTACTATTATTCGACCATGCTGGTCATTTATGAACATTTGAACATCTTGGCCATGTTCTGTTATAATCTCCACCCGGCACAGCCAGAAGAGGACTGGCCACCCCACATATGCTCTCTCTAATTCTCTCTTTCTTTCTCTCTCTCGGAGGACCTGAGCCCTAGGACCGTGCCCTAGGACTACCTGACACGATGACTCCTTGCTGTCCCCAGTCCACCTGACTGTGCTGCTGCTCCAGTTTCAACTGTTCTGCCTTATTATTATTCGACCATGCTGGTCATTTATGAACATTTGAACATCTTGGCCATGTTCTGTTATAATCTCTACCCGGCACAGCCAGAAGAGGACTGGCCACCCCACATAGCCTGGTTCCTCTCTAGGTTTCTTCCTAGGTTTTGGCCTTTCTAGGGAGTTTTTCCTAGCCACCGTGCTTTTACACCTGCATTGCTTGCTGTTTGGGGTTTTAGGCTGGGTTTCTGTACAGCATTTTGAGATATCAGCTGATGTACGAAGGGCTATATAAATACATTTGATTTGATTTGATTTGACAACATTTAGAAGGTGGACAACATCTATATGGTGGACAACATTTAGAAGGTGGACATCATTTGGTGGACAACATTTAGATGGTGGACAACATGTAGAAGGTGGACAACATTTAGAAGGTGGACAGCATTTAGAAGGTGGACAACATTTAGAAGGTGGACAACATTTGCCAGACAACATTTAGAAGGTGGACAACATTTAGAAGGGGGACAACATTTAGAAGGTGGACAACATTTAGAAGGTAGACACCATTTAGAAGGTGGACAACATTTGCTGGACAACATTTAGAAGGTGGACAACATTTAGAAGGTGGACAACATTTGGTGGACAACATTTGGTGGACAACATTTAGAAGGTGGACAACATTTCGAAGGTGGACAACATTTAGAAGGTGGAAAACATTTAGATGGTGGACAACATGTAGAAGGTGGACAACATTTAGAAGGTGGACAACATTTGGTGGACAACATTTCGAAGGTGGACAACATTTAGAAGGTGGACAACATTTGGTGGACAACATTTCGAAGGTGGACAACATTTCGAAGGTGGACAACGTCCGTTCACTATCAGATGTCAAGCCTATCTACAGCAGCAGTAAATATAGCTGTAAAACATGTAAGAATGAAACCTTTATGTCCACAGGACCAATCTCTACGACTTCTTCCCCAGGGGATAGCTGTGGAACCAATTAGCCATACAGACAGTGTCTATAGGCATTATACAGCCATAGTGTTCACAAGTCTTTATTAAATGGTCTCACTCTCACCATTCTAAAATAGTTATGTGCTTGTAGTTCAAGCACTATCATGCCTTGTTTCCACAAAGTGTATGTGTGTGTGTGTGTTTGACAGGTTCAAGGCTAGAATGAACGTTCTCTAGCTCTGTCATGCAGGTCATATAGTATGGCTGCATTCCTGCTACCATGGACTGACTGCCTGTGACCTGCTGAACTATGTTCTACCTGGAGATGCTGGAAAAACATGTTACTGATTGTTCCATTGTTTAGAACTACCTTTGATGTGCTTGTTATTCCATCTTTCTAGCAGTTACTTTGTACTGTTTGAGGTTTAATGAGACAACACATAATAAATAAAAAAATATCAAAAGACCAAGCAGACTATACAGAAGTAGAACTGATTTAAAATATTTAAAGTAAAAAAATAAAAGGACAATACACAAGCATAAGTGGAGATCCATTGACTGGTCTTTCACTATTTCTCTCTTTTTCATCATCTCTCTCTCTGCCCCCTCCTATCTATCTATCTATCTATCTATCTATCTATCTATCTATCTATCTATCTATCTATCTATCTATCTATCTATCTATCTATCTATCTGTCTGTCTGTCTGTCTGTCTGTCTGTCTGTCTGTCTGTCTGTCTGTCTGTCTGTCTATATATCTCCTTCTTTCTCACCTCTCTCCATCTCTCTCTCATTGTAATCTGAGTTACTTTAAGTACTAATGTACTGTACTTTGACAGGTAATTATCTTCCACAGCACACTGAGCATGGAAGTGAAATTAACCTGATACACACATAACACCAAATATGCATAAACACACACACACACACACAGTCAATCCATTCAAACTAAATCCACATTTCCTCACTTCAAATGTCCGATGAAGTAATTACCAGCTGATTGTAAAAACTATCTTTGTAAAATATATTTAAAATCTAATTACCATAGTTTCTAAAAATACCTTTAATTTCACCACCCATGTCAGGTTCATGTTTATGTCTGATTAAAAACACTGAGTTTCCAATGACTTAAACCTTTGTCAAATGACTGATACCTGGCGTGAAAGACAGGCTAATTACATATGACCTATGAAGAGAGGAGATTCACAAGCTCTTCAGAGACCCATTATACAAAGACTGTGTCAGTTTGTGTTTCATATCAACAGATGATCACTGAACACACACACGTTTAACGATAGCTACGAGTAGGATGAGCTGCCTTGTTTCCACAAAGTACTGTATCTGCAATGGTTGAGCGTACACTTCATAAGACAATGTACTGACCTGACCCCTGACCTGAGTACTGACCTGACCACTGAGCAGGATGCTTGGCAGGTTCCTTAGCAACTGTGTCAACCTGACCTGAAACTATTAGACACTCAAAAAAACAAACAAAAAACAGAACAACAATCACACAAAATTACAGAATGATTACCTAAAAATGTATTTCTCTTTTTGAGCAACACTAGAGACAAGAATAACTACACATAAACACCATAAACACCATAAACACACTAATACATGCATGCACGGACACAAGAAAGCACACACACACCTCCTACCTTTTACACTCAGAGGACGGCTTGTAGGCCCGTGAACCAATCTGATCGTTTCCATGACAACAGAGGGCTGAGGAAGCAAACTTCTGTCAGGTGCCAAGAGCTGATTGCAGTAGAACCGTGTGTGTGTGTGTGTGTATGTGTGTGCGTGTGTGTGTGAGTGTGCGTGTGTGTGTGTGTGTGTATGTGCGTGCATGCGTGCATGCGTGCGTGAGTGCGTGCGTGTGTGCGTGTGTGTGTGCGCGTGCGATCGTGCATGTGTTTGTGCCCACATGTCTAAGAGGGAGAACAGAGTGTGCTTATCTCTATGATCGACCACAAATACCCCTCAGTCTGTCAGTCTACCTACTCCAACTCCATCTCTCTCTCTCTCTCTCTCTCCCTCTCACTTTCTTTCTAATTCTCTCTCTCTCTGTCTCTCTCTCTCTCTTCTTCACCATCATAACCTGTTCAACCAATACTCAAGGGGCTTTATTGGCATGTTTACATATGTTAACATTGCCAAAGCAAGTGAAGTAGATAATATACAAAAGTGAAGTAAACTATAAAAATGAACAACAAACATTACACTCACAGAAGTTCCAAAATAATAAATACATTACAAATGTCATATTATGTATTTTTACAGTGTTGTAACGATGTCCAAATGGTTAAAGAACAAAAGGGAAAATTAAGAAACATAATTATGGGTTGTACTTACAACAGTGTTTGTTCTTCACTGGTTGCCCTTTTCTTGTGGCAACAGGTCACAAATCTTGCTGCTGTGATGGCACACTGTGGTCCACCCAGTAGATATGGGAGTTTTTCAAAATCGGGTTTGTTTTTAAACTCTAATATGTCTCTAATATGGTCATACATTTGGCAGGAGGTTAGGAAGTGCAGCTCATTTTCCACCTAATTTTGTGGGCAGTGTGCACATAGCCTGTCTTCTCTTGAGAGCCAAGTCTGCCTACGGCGGCCTTTCTCAATAGCTATGCTCACTGAGTCTGTACATAGTCAAAGTTTGGGTCAGTCACAGTGGTCAGGTATTCTGTCACTGTGTATTCTCTGTTCAGGGCTAAATAGCATTCTAGTTTGCTCTGTATATCTGTTAATTATTTCCAACGTGTCAAGTAATTATCGTTTTGTTTTCTCATGATTTGGTTGGTTCTATTTGTGTTGCTGTCCTGGGGCTCTGTGGGGTGTGTTTGTGTTTGTGAGCAGAGCGCCAGGACCAGCTTGCTTAGGGGACTCTTCTCCAGGTTCATCTCTCTGTAGGTGATGGCTTTATTATGGAAGGTTTTGGAATCACTTCCTTTTAGGTGTTTGTAGAATTGAACGTCTCTTTTATGGATTTTGATCATTATCAGCCTAATTCTGCTCTGCATACATTACTTTTGCAGAGGTTCAATTTGGTGTTTGTCCCATTTTGTGAAATCTTGGTGGGTGAGCGGACTCCAGACCTCACAGCCGTAAAGGGCAATGGGTTCCATAACTGATTCAAGTATTTTTAGCCAGATTCTAATTGGTATGTCGAATTTTATGTTCCTTTTGATGGCATAGAATGCCCTTCTTGCCTTGTCTCTCAGATCGTTCACAGCTTTGTGGAAGTTACCTGTGGCGTTGATGTTTAGGCTAAGGTATGTCTAGTTTTTTGTGTGCTCTAGGGCAACGGTGTCTAGATGGAATTTGTACTTGCGGTCCTGGCAACTAGACCTTTTTTGGAACACAATTATTTTGGTCTTACTGAAAATTACTGTCAGGGCCCAGGTCTGGCAGAATCTGTGAGGAAGATCTATGTGCTGCTGTAGGCCCTCCATGGTTGGTGACAGAAGCATCAGATCATCAGCAAACAGTAGACATTTGACTTCAGATTCTAATAGGGTGAAGTTGGGTGCTGCAGACTGTTCCAGTGCCCTCGCCAATTCATTTATATATATTTTGAAGAGGGAGGGACTTACGCTGCATCCCTGTTTCACCCCACGGCCCTGTGGGAAGAAATGTGTGTGTTTTTTTGCCTATTTTAACCGCACACTTGTTGTTTGTGTACATTGATGTTATAATGTCATATGTTTTTTCCCCAACACCACATTCCATCAGTTTGAATAGCAGACCCACATGCCAAATTGAGTTGAAGGCTTTTTTGAAACCAACAAATCATGAGAAGACTTGGCCTTTGTTTTGTTTTTGTTTTTTTTGTCGAATAGGGTGTGCAGGGTGAACGAGTGGTCTGTTGTATGATAATTTGGTAAAAAGCCACCTTGACATTTGCTCAGTACATTGATTTTACTGAGGAAATGTAGAAGTCTGCTGTTAACCTCTCTGGGATATGTGGGACGCTAGCATCCCACCTGGCCAAAAGCCAGGGAAAATGCAGAGTGCCAAATTCAACTAAATTACTATAAAAATCAAACTTTCATTAAATTACACATGCAAGATAGCAAATTAATGCTACACTTGTTGTGAATCCAGCCAACATGTCAGATTTCAAAAAGGCTTTTCGGCGAAAGCACAAGATGTTATTATCTGAGGATAGCACCTCCGTAAACAAAGCGAGAAACCATATTTCAACCCTGCAGGCGCGACACAAAACGGGAAATAAAAATAATATTCATGCCTTACCTTAGACGAGCTTCTTTTGTTGGCACTCCACTATGTCCCATAAACATCATAAATGGTCCTTTTTTTAAATTAATTACGTCGATATATATCCAAAATGTCCATTTATTTGGCGCGTTTGATCCAGAAAAACACAGGTTCCAACTTGCTCGACGTGACTACAAAATATCTCAAAAGGTACCTGTAAACTTTGCCAAAACATTTCAAACTACTTTTGTAATACAACTTTAGGTATTTTGTTACGTAAATAATCGATAAATTGAAGACGGGATGATCTGTGTTCAATACAGGAAGAAAACAAACTGAAGCATGCTTTCTGGTCACGCGCCTCTATCTAACAGTACACTTCAAGTGACCCTCGTTCAAGATGGCCGTACTTCTTCATTACAGAAAGGAAAAACCTCAACTAATTTCTAAAGACTGCTGACATCCAGTGGAAGCGATAGGAACTGCAAGAAGGTCCCTTGGAAATATGGATTCCCATTGATAGCTCATTGAAAAGAGAGTGACCTCAAAAAAAAATCTGAATGGTTTGTCCTCGGGGTTCCGCCTGCTAAATAAGTTCTGTTAGACTCACAGACATGATTCAAACAGTTTTAGAAACTTCAGAGCGTTTTCTATCCAAATCATCTACTAATAATATGCATATCTTATCTTCTGGGGATGAGTAGCTGGCAGTTTAATTTGGGCATGCTTTTCATCCGGACGTGAAAATTACTGCCCCGTCACCAAGAAGTTAATGATAATGCAGAGGATTTTCCCAAGGTTGCTGTTCCCACACTAGCCATTTGGGTCAAATATTTCTCCACTTTTGTGGATTGGGGTGATCAGTCCTTGGTTCCACATATTGGGGAAGATGCCAGAGCTACGGATGATGTTGAAGAGTTTTAGTATAGCCACTTGGAATGTGTCGTCTATGTATTTCATCATTTCATTGAGGATACCATCAACACCACAGGCCTTTTTGGGTTGGAGGATTTTTGGGCGGGCCTGTAGTTCATTCAAGGTATTTGGAGAATCCAGTGGGTTCTGGTAGTCTTTAATAGTCGATTTTAAGATTTGTATTTGTATTATTCGTGTTGCTGTTTTTTAGTGTTTTACAATTTTTTTGAAGTGCTTAGAGTCTATTGATTCTTCAATTACATTGAGCTGCTTTCTGACATGCTGTTCCTTCTTTTCCCATAGTGTATTTCTGTTTTGTTTTAGTGATTCTCCATAGTGAAGGCATAGACTCAGGTTTTCTGGGTCTCTATGTTTTTGGTTGGACAGGTTTCTCAATTTCTTTCTTAGGTTTTTTCATTCTTCATCAAACCATTTGTCATTGTAGTTAATTTTCTTCAGTTTTCTGTTTGACATTTTTTGATTGACAGGGAATCTGAGACGTCAAATATACTGTTTAGGTTTTCTGCTGCCAAGTTTACACCTTCACTATTACAGTCGAACATTTTCTCCGGGAAGTTGTCTAAAAGGTATGGAATTTGTTGTTGTCTAATTGTTTTTTGGTAGGTTTCCACACTACATTCCTTTCATCTATAGCATTTCTTAATATCACTCAGTTCCTTTTGCTTTGATGGCTCATGATTGAGTATTGTTCTGTTCCAGTAGACTGTGATTTTGCTGTGATCTGATAGGGCTGTCAGTGGGCTGACTGTGAACACTCTGAGAGACTCTGGGTTGAGGTCAGTGATAAAGTACTCCACAGTACTACTGCCAAGAAATAGGCTATAGGTGTACCTACCATAGGAGTCCCCTCGAAGCCTACCATTGACTATATACATACCCAGCGTGCCACAGAGCTGTAGGTGTACCTACCATAGGAGTCCCCTCGAAGCCTACCATTGACTATGTACATACCCAGCGTGCCACAGAGCTGCAGGAGCTGTGACCCATTGTTGTTTGTTACGTTGTCATAGTTGTGCGTTTGGGGGCATATGGGGGAGGGAATGCTGTCACCTCCAGGCAGGTGTTTGTCCCTCTGTCTGCTGAGGGTGTCAGGTTCTTGTCCGGTTTTGGAATTTAGGTCACCACAGACTAGTAGGGGGAGGGTCTGCAGGTCTGAGAGAGTGTCTTGCTGGTCTGGGTGGGGTGTCTATTGATCTGTTGCTCCTGTGTGAAGTGTTGGGGCTGCGTTTGAGATTGATGTCCTTTAGGGTCCGGGCGAAGGTGGACACTGCTGCCTTGTATAGGTGAACCTGGTCATAAAGGCTGTTCAGGCAAACATTTTGTTTTGAGGCACAGTCACGGGAAATACTTGCGTTTACCCACTGTATGATAGCAGGATGGAAGTCTTTTCATGTTAGCAAGGTGGAGATAACCACTTGTGAATTGGGGAAAGTAGAGTAAGCTATTTCAATCACTCCCTTGAGTGCTGTGGCCACCCTTTCCTGCTGTGCTCTCAGGTCGTTTGTGCCTGTGTGTATTACTATGTGGCTAGGTGAATCTAGTTGGTTCTCAGACAGAAGGTCTAGGGCGCGCTGGGTGTTTGGACACCAGAGTTTATACACACTTCGGGAAAAAGTTTTTTATTGTATATATTTCCCGTTTGAGTCCATAAGGAGTATAATTTGTGTCTTATGTATATGTACTCGGTGTGTGGGGGTGTTCAGGAGTACGGCTGTCAGGGCTCGGGATTTTTCATTTGTCTGTCCCGCCGTGATGTCAATGCTATGATCAGGGTCTGCTGTGGACTGCTCTGCTGTGGTGTCAAGACTTTTGTCGGGTCGATGAGGTGGGCTGTTCTGCTGGCTTCTCTGCTGGGTTGGGCACCTCTCTAGTAGGTTGTTCTCTGTCACACGACATTCCCCTCACCCTCTCCTCCAGCAGTCTGGAGGTTAGAAGGTAGTCTAGTGGTTAGAGCGTTGGTCCAGTAACCGAAAGGTTGCTAGATCGAATCCCTGAGCAGACAAGGTAAACATCTGTCCTGCTCCTGAACAAGGCAGTTAACCCACTGTTCCTAGGCTGTTATTGTAAATAAGAATTCCCTCCCCCTGACATGCCTAGTTAAATAAAGGATAAATGGGAAACAAAGTATGTTCTAGTCCTCTGTTCTTCTCCTGGTGAAGTTGCCTCACCACAGTCTAGAGTGCAGATGTGTCTCTCCACCTCCAGCTCTCCGGGTCTGGTTAAGGGGGTGTTGTTGTCTGGGACTGCACTGACTGGAGTGTAATCACCTGCTGTTCTAGATCCACCTGCCTGACCTCCAGCTGCGTGAATGTATCCTTTATTTCAACGATGGACTTGTACTCTGTGCTGTGAGGTTGACTTTCCGCTTTGGGTTGCTCGTCTGTGGGGTTATATGATGAAGAGGTCTGGTCTGACCCGCACGTGGTGGGGGTATCTTTCTCAAGGGAGAGCTTCTCCTGCTGGGCTCTTTGATTAGGTGAAAGTCCAGCTGAAACTGTTTGGGGTTGCCCTGTACCCATACTGTTCACGACTTATAGAGATATATATTAGCTGACTCAGAGTCCTCGTTGTCTAGTATCCTGAGTTTCCAACCGTTGGTAACGCCCTCCCTCTTAACAGAGGGGTAGTGTGTTAATATAGCACTGTGCCATGCCAGAGGATGGTCTGGTTAATATAGCACTGTGCCATGCCAGGGGATGGTCTGGTTAATATAGCACTGTGCCAGGGGATGGTCTGGTTAATATAGCACTGTGCCATGCCAGGGGATGGTCTGGTTAATATAGCACTGTGCCATGCCAGGGGATGGTCTGGTTAATATAGCACTGTGCCATGCCAGGGGATGGTCTGGCTAATATAGCACTGTGTCATGCCAGGGGATGGTCTGGTTAATATAGTACTGTGCCATGCCAGGGGATGGTCTGGTTAATATAGCACTGTGCCATGCCAGGGGATGGTCTGGTTAATATAGCACTGTGCCATGCCAGGGGATGGTCTGGTTAATATAGCACTGTGTCATGCCAGGGGATGGTCTGGTTAATATAGTACTGTGCCAGGGGATGGTCTGGTTAATATAGTACTGTGCCAGGGGATGGTCTGGTTAATATAGTACTGTGCCAGGGGATGGTCTGGTTAATATAGCACTGTGCCAGGGGATGGTCTGGTTAATATAGCACTGTGCCATGCCAGGGGATGGTCTGGTTAATATAGCACTGTGCCATGCCAGGGGATGGTCTGGTTAATATAGCACTGTGCCATGCCAGGGGATAGTCTGGTTAATATAGCACTGTGCCAGGGGATGGTCTGGTTAATATAGCACTGTGCCAGGGGATGGTCTGGTTAATATAGCACTGTGCCATGCCAGGGGATGGTCTGGCTAATATAGCCCTGTGCCATGCCAGGGGATGGTCTGGCTAATATAGCACTGTGCCATGCCAGGGGATGGTCTGGTTAATATAGCACTGCGCCATGCCAGGGGATGGTCTGGTTAATATAGCACTGTGCCATGCCAGGGGATGGTCTGGTTAATATAGCACTGTGCCATGCCAGGGGATGGGTGCCAGGGGATGGTCTAATATAGTACTGTGCCATGCCAGGGGATGGTCTGGTTAATATAGCACTGTGCCATGCCAGGGGATGGTCTGGTTAATATAGCACTGTGCCAGGGGATGGTCTGGTTAATATAGTACTGTGCCATGCCAGGGGATGGTCTGGTTAATATAGCACTGTGCCATGCCAGGGGATGGTCTGGTTAATATAGCACTGTGCCATGCCAGGGGATGGTCTGGTTAATATAGCACTGTGCCATGCCAGGGGATGGTCTGGTTAATATAGCACTGTGCCAGGGGATGGTCTGGTTAATACAGCACTGTGCCAGGGGAAGGTCTGGTTAATATAGCACTGTGCCATGCCAGGGGATGGTCTGGTTAATATAGCACTGTGCCATGCCAGGGGATGGTCTGGTTAATATAGCACTGTGCCATGCCAGGGATGGTCTGTTAATATAGCACTGTGCCAGGGGATGGTCTGGTTAATATAGCACTGTGCCATGCCAGGGGATGGGTTAATGGCTCCATGCCAGGGATGGTCTGGTTAATATAGCACTGTGCCATGCCAGGGGATGGTCTGGTTAATATAGCACTGCGCCATTCCAGGGGAAGGTCTGGTTAATATAGCACTGTGCCAGGGGATGGTCTGGTTAATATAGCACTGTGCCATGCCAGGGGATGGTCTGGTTAATATAGCCCTGTGCCATGCCAGGAGATGGTCTGGTTAATATAGCACTGTGCCATGACAGGAGATGGTCTGGTTAATATAGCTCTGTGCCATGCCAGGGGATGGTCTGGTTAATATAGTACTGTGCCATGCCAGGGGAAGGTCTGGTCAATATAGCTCCATGCCAGGGGATGGTCTGGTTAATATAGCTCCATGCCAGGGGGTGGTCTGGTTAATATAGCTCCATGCCAGGGGATGGTCTGGTTAATATAGCTCCATGCCAGGGGATGGTCTGGTTAATATAGCTCCATGCCAGGGGATGGTCTGGTTAATATAGCTCCATGCCAGGGGGTGGTCTGGTTAATATAGCTCCATGCCAGGGGATGGTCTGGTTAATATAGCACTGTGCCATGCCAGGGGATGGTCTGGTTAATATAGCACTGCGCCATTCCAGGGGAAGGTCTGGTTAATATAGCACTGTGCCAGGGGATGGTCTGGTTAATATAGCACTGTGCCAGGGGATGGTCTGGTTAATATAGCCCTGTGCCATGCCAGGAGATGGTCTGGTTAATATAGCACTGTGCCATGACAGGAGATGGTCTGGTTAATATAGCTCTGTGCCATGCCAGGGGATGGTCTGGTTAATATAGTACTGTGCCATGCCAGGGGAAGGTCTGGTCAATATAGCTCCATGCCAGGGGATGGTCTGGTTAATATAGCTCCATGCCAGGGGGTGGTCTGGTTAATATAGCTCCATGCCAGGGGATGGTCTGGTTAATATAGCTCCATGCCAGGGGATGGTCTGGTTAATATAGCTCCATGCCAGGGGATGGTCTGGTTAATATAGCTCCATGCCAGGGGGTGGTCTGGTTAATATAGCTCCATGCCAGGGGATGGTCTGGTTAATATAGCTCCATGCCAGGGGGTGGTCTGGTTAATATAGCACTGTGCCATGCCAGGGGGTGGTCTGGTTAATATAGCACTGTGCCATGCCAGGGGGTGGTCTGGTTAATATAGCTCCATTCCAGGGGGTGGTCTGTGTAGAAGATGAGGTTGCAGACGTTCCCATTTTTATAATACTCAGCAAAAAGTGTCCCTTGATTTTCCATAAGGAGCTTCATGTTTGTGCTCTTTTCTTGTCTTATCATTCTTTATATTCACAGGGTAATCGATTTTAATTACCTCTGAACAACGGGAGGCAGCTTCTAATGCCTCTTATTTGGTTGGATTAGACTGTGACTCTCCTGCCATTGTTGGGCTAAAGGGCTTTGACACCTCTCAGTTGACACATTAGCCTTAACTTAGCATTCAGTCCTTATAAAGTAATGTAATGTATTTTTCTTCTTGGCATTTGGAAATAAAATATAGCTTCAGACTAAACATTACTCACTCAGTTCCAGGTTGGATGGTGTTTTCAGGTTTCTGTTGTTTTCCAGAGCATTTGCTGTGTAGCTTTGGAATAATAATCTTTGGTAGTTGTAAGCCTTCCATGTGATTCCGTAATTCTGTCCATTATCAGGTTGTAAGTTTTGAGTTTTGATTTGGAGTGAACGTTATGTTGCAGAGGGTAGTATCCTGTAATATCCAAGTTTAACTAACTCTAAATCTAAATATTTTTTTAAGATAAAGCTGAAAAATGCAGGAGCTCATCTGCTCATGACCTCTCTGCTCTGTCCCTCTCTCTCTCTTCTTCAACAACATAACCTGTTCAGCGAATAGGCTCTCTCTCTCCTTCACCAACATAACCTGCTCAGACAATACACTCTCTCTTCCTCTACCATCCATTATTACCCCTTCAGTGCTGTTCTCCTTCTCTTCCTCTATCATCCATTATTACCCCTTCAGTGCTGTTCTCCTTATCTTCCTCTGCCATCCATTATTACCCCTTCAGTGCTGTTCTCCTTCTCTTTCTCTGCCATCCATTATTACCCCTTCAGTGCTGTTCTCCTTCTCTTCCCTGCCATCCATTATTACCCCTTCAGTGCTGTTCTCCTTCTCTTCCTCTGCCATCCATTATTACCCCTTCAGTGCTGTTCTCCTTCTCTTCCTCTGCCATCCATTATTACCCCTTCAGTGCTGTTCTCCTTCTCTTCCTCTGCCATCCATTATTACCCCTTCAGTGCTGTTCTCCTTCTCTTCCTCTGCCATCCATTATTACCCCTTCAGTGCTGTTCTCCTTCTCTTCCTCTACCATCCATTATTACCTCTTCAGTGCTGTTCTCCTTCTCTTCCTCTGCCATCCATCCATGCTGTTTCTCCTGCCATCCATTATTCTTCAGTGCTGTTCTCCTTCTCTTCCTCTGCCATCCATTATTACCCCTTCAGTGCTGTTGTTCTTCTCTTCCCTGCCATCCATTATTACCCCTTCAGTGCTGTTCTCCTTCTCTTCCTCTGCCATCCATTATTACCCCTTCAGTGCTGTTCTCCTTCTCTTCCTCTGACATCCATTATTACCTCTTCAGTGTGTTCTCCTTCTCTTCCTCTGTTCTCCTTCAGTCTTCCTTCTCTTCTTCTGCCATCCATTATTACCCCTTCAGTGCTGTTCTCCTTCTCTTCCTCTGCCATCCATTATTACCCCTTCAGTGCTGTTCTCCTTCTCTTCCTCTGCCATCCATTATTACCCTTCAGTGCTGTTCTCCTTCTCTTCCTCTGCCATCCATTATTACCCCTTCAGTGCTGTTCTCCTTCTCTTCCTCTGCCATCCATTATTACCCCTTCAGTGCTGTTCTCCTTCTCTTCCTCTGCCATCCATTATTACCTCTTCAGTGCTGTTCTCCTTCTCTTCCTCTGCCATCCATTATTACCCCTTCAGTGCTGTTCTCCTTCTCTTCCTCTACCATCCATTATTACCCCTTCAGTGCTGTTCTCCTTCTCTTCCTCTGCCATCCATTATTACCTCTTCAGTGCTGTTCTCCTTCTCTTCCTCTGCCATCCATTATTACCCCTTCAGTGCTGTTTCCTCCTTCATCCATTATTCCTTCTGCTGTTCTCCATCCATTGCCATTACCCCTTCAGTGCTGTTCTCCTTCTCTTCCTCTGCCATCCATTATTACCCCTTCAGTGCTGTTCTCCTTCTCTTCCTCTGCCATCCATTATTACCCCTTCAGTGCTGTTCTCCTTCTCTTCCTCTGCCATCCATTATTACCCCTTCAGTGCTGTTCTTCCTGCCATCCATTATTACCCCTTCCTTCTGCCATCCATTATTACCCCTTCAGTGCTGTTCTCCTTCTCTTCCTCTGCCATCCATTATTACCCCTTCAGTGCTGTTCTCCTTCTCTTCCTCTGCCATCCATTATTACCCCTTCAGTGCTGTTCTCCTTCTCTTCCTCTGCCATCCATTATTACCCCTTCAGTGCTGTTCTCCTTCTCTTCCTCTGCCATCCATTATTACCCCTTCAGTGCTGTTCTCCTTCTCTTCCTCTGCCATCCATTATTACCTCTTCAGTGCTGTTCTCCAGTGCTGTTCTCCTTCTCTTCCTCTGCCATCCATTATTACCCCTTCAGTGCTGTTCTCCTTCTCTTCCTCTGCCATCCATTATTACCCCTTCAGTGCTGTTCTCCTTCTCTTCCTCTGCCATCCATTATTACCCCTTCAGTGCTGTTCTCCTTCTCTTCCTCTGCCATCCATTATTACCCCTTCAGTGCTGTTCTCCTTCTCTTCCTCTGCCATCCATTATTACCCCTTCAGTGCTGTTCTCCTTCTCTTCCTCTGCCATCCATTATTACCCCTTCAGTGCTGTTCTCCTTCTCTTCCTCTGCCATCCATTATTACCCCTTCAGTGCTGTTCTCCTTCTCTTCCTCTGCCATCCATTATTACCCCTTCAGTGCTGTTCTCCTTCTCTTCCTCTGCCATCCATTATTACCCCTTCAGTGCTGTTCTCCTTTCTTCCTCTCATCCATTATTCCTTCTGTTCTCCTTCTCTTCCATCCATTATTACCCCTTCAGTGCTGTTCTCCTTCTCTTCCTCTGCCATCCATTATTACCCCTTCAGTGCTGTTCTCCTTCTCTTCCATTATTGCCCCTCTGCCATCCATTATTACCCCTTCAGTGCTGTTCTCCTTCTCTTCCTCTGCCATCCATTATTACCCCTTCAGTGCTGTTCTCCTCTTCCTCTGCCATCCATTATTCTTCAGTGCTGTTCTCCTTCTCTTCCTCTGCCATCCATTATTACCCCTTCAGTGCTGTTCTCCTTCTCTTCCTCTGCCATCCATTATTACCCCTTCAGTGTTCTCCTTCTCTTCCTCTGTTCTCTTCAGTGCTGTTCTCTTCCTCTGCCATCCATTATTACCCCTTCAGTGCTGTTCTCCTTCTCTTCCTCTGCCATCCATTATTACCCCTTCAGTGCTGTTCTCCTTCTCTTCCTCTGCCATCCATTATTACCCCTTCAGTGCTGTTCTCCTTCTCTTCCTCTGCCATCCATTATTACCCCTTCAGTGCTGTTCTCCTTCTCTTCCTCTGCCATCCATTATTACCCCTTCAGTGCTGTTCTCCTTCTCTTCCTCTGCCATCCATTATTACCCCTTCAGTGTGTTCTCCTTCTCTTCCTCTGCCATCCATTATTCTCCTTCTCTTCCTTCTGCCATCCATTATTACCCCTTCAGTGCTGTTCTCCTTCTCTTCCTCTGCCATCCATTATTACCCCTTCAGTGCTGTTCTCCTTCTCTTCCTCTGCCATCCATTATTACCCCTTCAGTGCTGTTCTCCTTCTCTTCCTCTGCCATCCATTATTACCCCTTCAGTGCTGTTCTCCTTCTCTTCCTCTGCCATCCATTATTACCCTTCAGTGCTGTTCTCCTTCTCTTCCTCTGCCATCCATTAGTGCTGTTTACTTCTCTTCCTTACCCCTTCAGTGCTGTTCTCCTTCTCTTCCTCTGCCATCCATTATTACCCCTTCAGTGCTGTTCTCCTTCTCTTCCTCTGCCATCCATTATTACCCCTTCAGTGCTGTTCTCCTTCTCTTCCTCTGCCATCCATTATTACCCCTTCAGTGCTGTTCTCCTTCTCTTCCTCTGCCATCCATTATTACCCCTTCAGTGCTGTTCTCCTTCTCTTCCTCTGCCATCCATTATTACCCCTTCAGTGCTGTTCTCCTTCTCTTCCTCTGCCATCCATTATTACCCCTTCAGTGCTGTTCTCCTTCTCTTCCTCTGCCATCCATTATTACCCCTTCAGTGCTGTTCTCTTCCTCTGCCATCCATTATTCCTTCTGTTCTCCTTCTCCATCCATCCATTACCCCTTCAGTGCTGTTCTCCTTCTCTTCCTCTGCCATCCATTATTACCCCTTCAGTGCTGTTCTCCTTCTCTTCCTCTGCCATCCATCCATTGTTCTCCTTCTCTTCCTCTGCCATCCATTATTACCCCTTCAGTGCTGTTCTCCTTCTCTTCCTCTGCCATCCATTATTACCCCTTCAGTGCTGTTCTCCTTCATCTTCCTCTGTTCTCCTTCTCTTCCTCTGCCATCCATTATTACCCCTTCAGTGCTGTTCTCCTTCTCTTCCTCTGCCATCCATTATTACCCCTTCAGTGCTGTTCTCCTTCTCTTCCTCTGCCATCCATTATTACCCCTTCAGTGCTGTTCTCCTTCTCTTCCTCTGCCATCCATTATTACCCCTTCAGTGCTGTTCTCCTTCTCTTCCTCTGCCATCCATTATTACCCCTTCAGTGCTGTTCTCCTTCTCTTCCTCTGCCATCCATTATTACCCCTTCAGTGCTGTTCTCCTTCTCTTCCTCTGCCATCCATTATTACCCCTTCAGTGCTGTTCTCTCTTCCTCTCATCTTCCTCTGCCATCCATTATTACCCCTTCAGTGCTGTTCTCCTTCTCTTCCTCTGCCATCCATTATTACCCCTTCAGTGCTGTTCTCCTTCTCTTCCTCTGCCATCCATTATTACCCCTTCAGTGCTGTTCTCCTTCTCTTCCTCTGCCATCCATTATTACCCCTTCAGTGCTGTTCTCCTTCTCTTCCTCTGCCATCCATTATTACCCCTTCAGTGCTGTTCTCCTTCTCTTCCTCTGCCATCCATCCATTATTACCCCTTCAGTGCTGTTCTCCTTCTCTTCCTCTGCCATCCATTATTACCCCTTCAGTGCTGTTCTCCTTCTCTTCCTCTGCCATCCATTATTACCCCTTCAGTGCTGTTCTCCTTCTCTTCCTCTGCCATCCATTATTACCCCTTCAGTGCTGTTCTCCTTCTCTTCCTCTGCCATCCATTATTACCTCTTCAGTGCTGTTCTCCTTCTCTTCCTCTGCCATCCATTATTACCCCTTCAGTGCTGTTCTCCTTCTCTTCCTCTGCCATCCATTATTAGTGCTGTTCTCCCCTTCAGTGCTGTTCTCCTTCTCTTCCTCTGCCATCCATTATTACCTGCCCTTCAGTGCTGTTCTCCTTCTCTTCCTCTGCCATCCATTATTACCCCTTCAGTGCTGTTCTCCTTCTCTTCCTCTGCCATCCATTATTACCCCTTCAGTGCTGTTCTCCTTCTCTTCCTCTGCCATCCATTATTACCCCTTCAGTGCTGTTCTCCTTCTCTTCCTCTGCCATCCATTATTACCCTTCAGTGCTGTTCTCCTTCTCTTCCTCTGCCATCCATTATTACCCTTCAGTGCTGTTCTCCTTCTCTTCCTCTGCCATCCATTATTACCCCTTCAGTGCTGTTCTCCTTCTCTTCCTCTGCCATCCATTATTACCCCTTCAGTGCTGTTCTCCTTCTCTTCCTCTGCCATCCATTATTACCCCTTCAGTGATGTTCTCCTCTTCCTCTGCCATCCATTATTACCCCTTCAGTGCTGTTCTCCTTCTCTTCCTCTGCCATCCATTATTACCCCTTCAGTGCTGTTCTCCTTCTCTTCCTCTGCCATCCATTATTACCCCTTCAGTGCTGTTCTCCTTCTCTTCCTCTGCCATCCATTATTACCTCTTCAGTGCTGTTCTCCTTCTCTTCCTCTGCCATCCATTATTACCCCTTCAGTGCTGTTCTCCTTCTCTTCCTCTGCCATCCATTATTACCCCTTCAGTGCTGTTCTCCTTCTCTTCCTCTGCCATCCATTATTACCCCTTCAGTGCTGTTCTCCTTCTCTTCCTCTGCCATCCATTATTACCCCTTCAGTGCTGTTCTCCTTCTCTTCCTCTGCCATCCATTATTACCCCTTCAGTGCTGTTCTCCTTCTCTTCCTCTGCCATCCATTATTACCCCTTCAGTACTGTTCTCCTTCTCTTCCTCTGCCATCCATTATTACCCCTTCAGTGCTGTTCTCCTTCTCTTCCTCTGCCATCCATTATTACCCCTTCAGTGCTGTTTCTCCTTCCCTCATCATTATTCCCTGCCATCCATTATTACCCCTTCAGTGCTGTTCTCCTTCTCTTCCTCTGCCATCCATTATTACCCCTTCAGTGCTGTTCTCCTTCTCTTCCTCTGCCATCCATTATTACCCCTTCAGTGCTGTTCTCCTTCTCTTCCTCTGCCATCCATTATTACCCCTTCAGTGCTGTTCTCCTTCTCTTCCTCTGCCATCCATTATTACCCCTTCAGTGCTGTTCTCCTTCTCTTCCCTGCCATCCATTATTACCTCTTCAGTGCTGTTCTCCTTCTCTTCCTCTGCCATCCATTATTACCCCTTCAGTGCTGTTCTCCTTCTCTTCCTCTGCCATCCATTATTACCCCTTCAGTGCTGTTTCTCCTTCATCCTTCCTCTGCCATCCATTATTACCCTTCAGTGCTGTTCTCCTTCTCTTCCTCTGCCATCCATTATTACCCCTTCAGTGTTCTCCTTCTCTTCCTCTGCCATCCATTATTTCTTCCTTCTCTTCTTCCTCTGCCATCCATTATTACCCCTTCAGTGCTGTTCTCCTTCTCTTCCCTGCCATCCACCCCTTTATTAGTGCTGTTCTCCTTCTCCCTTCCAGTGCTGTTCTCCTTCTCTTCCTCTGCCATCCATTATTACCCCTTCAGTGCTGTTCTCCTTCTCTTCCTCTGCCATCCATTATTACCCCTTCAGTGCTGTTCTCCTTCTCTTCCTCTGCCATCCATTATTACCCCTTCAGTGCTGTTCTCCTTCTCTTCCTCTGCCATCCATTATTACCCCTTCAGTGCTGTTCTCCTTCTCTTCCTCTGCCATCCATTATTACCCCTTCAGTGCTGTTCTCCTTCTCTTCCTCTGCCATCCATTATTACCCCTTCAGTGCTGTTCTCCTTCTCTTCCTCTGCCATCCATTATTACCCCTTCAGTGCTGTTCTCCTTCTCTTCCTCTGCCATCCATTATTACCCCTTCAGTGCTGTTCTCCTTCTCTTCCTCTGCCATCCATTATTACCCCTTCAGTGCTGTTCTCCTTCTCTTCCTCTGCCATCCATTATTACCCCTTCAGTGCTGTTCTCCTTCTCTTCCTCTGCCATCCATTATTACCCCTTCAGTGCTGTTCTCCTTCTCTTCCTCTGCCATCCATTATTACCCTTCAGTGCTGTTCTCCTTCTCTTCCTCTGCCATCCATTATTACCCCTTCAGTGCTGTTCTCCTTCTCTTCCTCTGCCATCCATTATTACCCCTTCAGTGCTGTTCTCCTTCTCTTCCTCTGCCATCCATTATTACCCCTTCAGTGCTGTTCTTCTCTTCCTCTGCCATCCATTATTACCCCTTCAGTGTTGTTCTCCTTCTCTTCCTCTGCCATCCATTATTACCCCTTCAGTGCTGTTCTCCTTCTCTTCCTGCCATCCATTATTACCCCTTCAGTGCTGTTCTCCTTCTCTTCCTCTGCCATCCATTATTACCCCTTCAGTGCTGTTCTCCTTCTCTTCCTCTGCCATCCATTATTACCCCTTCAGTGCTGTTCTCCTTTCTCTTCCTCTGCCATCCATTATTACCCCTTCAGTGCTGTTCTCCTTCTCTTCCTCTGCCATCCATTATTACCCCTTCAGTGCTGTTCTCCTTCTCTTCCTCTGCCATCCATTATTACCCTTCAGTGCTGTTCTCCTTCTCTTCCTCTGCCATCCATTATTACCCCTTCAGTGCTGTTCTCCTTCTCTTCCTCTGCCATCCATTATTACCCCTTCAGTGCTGTTCTCCTTCTCTTCCTCTGCCATCCATTATTACCCCTTCAGTGCTGTTCTCCTTCTCTTCCTCTGCCATCCATTATTACCCCTTCAGTGCTGTTCTCCTTCTCTTCCTCTGCCATCCATCCATTATTACCCCTTCAGTGCTGTTCTCCTTCTCTTCCTCTGCCATCCATTATTACCCCTTCAGTGTTCTCCTTCTCTTCCCTGCCATCCATTATTACCTCTTCAGTGCTGTTCTCCTTCTCTTCCCTGCCATCCATTATTACCTCTTCAGTGCTGTTCTCCTTCTCTTCCTCTGCCATCCATTATTACCCCTTCAGTGCTGTTCTCCTTCTCTTCCTCTGCCATCCATTATTACCCCTTCAGTGCTGTTCTCCTTCTCTTCCTCTGCCATCCATTATTACCCCTTCAGTGCTGTTCTCCTTCTCTTCCTCTGCCATCCATTATTACCCCTTCAGTGCTGTTCTCCTTCTCTTCCTCTGCCATCCATTATTACCCCTTCAGTGCTGTTCTCCTTCTCTTCCTCTGCCATCCATTATTACCCCTTCAGTGCTGTTCTCCTTCTCTTCCTCTGCCATCCATTATTACCCCTTCAGTGCTGTTCTCCTTCTCTTCTCTCTGCCATCCATTACCCCTTCAGTGCTGTTCTCCTTCTCTTCCTCTGCCATCCCCCTTCAGTGCTGTTCTCCTTCTCTTCCTCTGCCATCCATATTACCCCTTCAGTGCTGTTCTCCTTTCTTCCTCTGCCATTACCCCTTCAGTGCTGTTCTCCTTCTCTTCCTCTGCCATCCATTATTACCCCTTCAGTGCTGTTCTCCTTCTCTTCCTCTGCCATCCATTATTACCCCTTCAGTGCTGTTCTCCTTCTCTTCCTCTGCCATCCATTATTACCCCTTCAGTGCTGTTCTCCTTCTCTTCCTCTGCCATCCATTATTACCCCTTCAGTGCTGTTCTCCTTCTCTTCCTCTGTTCTCCTTCTCTTCCTCTGCCATCCATTATTACCCCTTCAGTGCTGTTCTCCTTCTCTTCCTCTGCCATCCATTATTACCTCTTCAGTGCTGTTCTCCTTCTCTTCCTCTGCCATCCATTATTACCCCTTCAGTGCTGTTCTCCTTCTCTTCCTCTGCCATCCATTATTACCCTTCAGTGATGTTCTCCTTCTCTTCCTCTGCCATCCATTATTACCCCTTCAGTGCTGTTCTCCTTCTCTTCCTCTGCCATCCATTATTACCCCTTCAGTGCTGTTCTCCTTCTCTTCCTCTGCCATCCATTATTACCCCTTCAGTGCTGTTCTCCTTCTCTTCCTCTGCCATCCATTATTACCCCTTCAGTGCTGTTCTCCTTCTCTTCCTCTGCCATCCATTATTACCCCTTCAGTGCTGTTCTCCTTCTCTTCCTCTGCCATCCATTATTACCCCTTCAGTGCTGTTCTCCTTCTCTTCCTCTGCCATCCATTATTACCTCTTCAGTGCTGTTCTCCTTCTCTTCCTCTGCCATCCATTATTACCCCTTCAGTGCTGTTCTCCTTCTCTTCCTCTGCCATCCATTATTACCCCTTCAGTGCTGTTCTCCTTCTCTTCCTCTGCCATCCATTATTACCCCTTCAGTGCTGTTCTCCTTCTCTTCCTCTGCCATCCATTATTACCCCTTCAGTGCTGTTGCCTCCTTCTCTTCCTCTGCCATCCATTATTACCCCTTCAGTGCTGTTCTCCTTCTCTTCCTCTGCCATCCATTATTACCCCTTCAGTGCTGTTCTCCTTCTCTTCCTCTGCCATCCATTATTACCTCTTCAGTGCTGTTCTCCTTCTCTTCCTCTGCCATCCATTATTACCCCTTCAGTGCTGTTCTCCTTCTCTTCCTCTGCCATCCATTATTGCCCCCTTCAGTGCTGTTCTCCTTCTCTTCCTCTGCCATCCATTATTACCCCTTCAGTGCTGTTCTCCTTCTCTTCCTCTGCCATCCATTATTACCCCTTCAGTGCTGTTCTCCTTCTCTTCCTCTGCCATCCATTATTACCCCTTCAGTGCTGTTCTCCTTCTCTTCCTCTGCCATCCATTATTACCCCTTCAGTGCTGTTCTCCTTCTCTTCCTCTGCCATCCATTATTACCCCTTCAGTGCTGTTCTCCTTCTCTTCCTCTGCCATCCATTATTACCCCTTCAGTGCTGTTCTCCTTCTCTTCCTCTGCCATCCATTATTACCCCTTCAGTGCTGTTCTCCTTCTCTTCCTCTGCCATCCATTATTACCCCTTCAGTGCTGTTCTCCTTCTCTTCCTCTGCCATCCATTATTACCCCTTCAGTGCTGTTCTCCTTCTCTTCCTCTGCCATCCATTATTACCCCTTCAGTGCTGTTCTCCTTCTCTCCTTCTCCTTCCTTCTCTTCCTCTGCCATCCATTATTACCCCTTCAGTGCTGTTCTCCTTCATCTTACCCTTCTGCTGTTCTCCTTCTCTTCCTCCATCCATTATTACCCCTTCAGTGCTGTTCTCCTTCTCTTCCTCTGCCATCCATTATTACCCCTTCAGTGCTGTTCTCCTTCTCTTCCTCTGCCATCCATTATTACCCCTTCAGTGCTGTTCTCCTTCTCTTCCTCTGCCATCCATTATTACCCCTTCAGTGCTGTTCTCCTTCTCTTCCTCTGCCATCCATTATTACCCCTTCAGTGCTGTTCTCCTTCTCTTCCTCTGCCATCCATTATTACCCCTTCAGTGCTGTCCTCTGTTCTCCTTCTCTTCCTCTGCCATCCATTATTACCTTCTTCAGTGCTGTTCTCCTTCTCTTCCTCTGCCATCCATTATTACCCCTTCAGTGCTGTTCTCCTTCTCTTCCTCTGCCATCCATTATTACCCCTTCAGTGCTGTTCTCCTTCTCTTCCTCTGCCATCCATTATTACCCCTTCAGTGCTGTTCTCCTTCTCTTCCTCTGCCATCCATTATTACCCCTTCAGTGCTGTTCTCCTTCTCTTCCTCTGCCATCCATTATTACCCCTTCAGTGCTGTTCTCCTTCTCTTCCTCTGCCATCCATTATTACCCCTTCAGTGCTGTTCTCCTTCTCTTCCTCTGCCATCCATTATTACCCCTTCAGTGCTGTTCTCCTTCTCTTCCCTGCCATCCATTATTACCCCTTTCAGTGCTGTTCTCCTTCTCTTCCTCTGCCATCCATTATTACCCTTCAGTGCTGTTTCTCCTTCTCTTCCTCTGCCCATTATTACCCCTTCAGTGCTGTTCTCCTTCTCTTCCTCTGCCATCCATTATTACCCCTTCAGTGCTGTTTCTCCTTCTCTTCCTCTGCCATCCATTATTACCCTTCAGTGCTGTTCTCCTTCTCTTCCTCTGCCATCCATTATTACCCCTTCAGTGTTGTTCTCCTTCTCTTCCTCTGCCATCCATTATTACCCCTTCAGTGCTGTTCTCCTTCTCTTCCTCTGCCATCCATTATTACCCCTTCAGTGCTGTTCTCCTTCTCTTCCTCTGCCATCCATTATTACCCCTTCAGTGCTGTTCTCCTTCTCTTCCTCTGCCATCCATTATTACCCCTTCAGTGCTGTTCTCCTTCTCTTCCTCTGCCATCCATTATTACCCCTTCAGTGCTGTTCTCCTTCTCTTCCTCTGCCATCCATTATTACCCCTTCAGTGTTGTTCTCCTTCTCTTCCTCTGCCATCCATTATTACCCCTTCTCTTCCTCTGCCATCCATTATTACCCCTTCAGTGCTGTTCTCCTTCTCTTCCTCTGCCATCCATTATTACCCCTTCAGTGCTGTTCTCCTTCTCTTCCTCTGCCATCCATTATTAGTGCTGTTCTCCCTCTTCCAGTGCTGTTCTCCTTCTCTTCCTCTGCCATCCATTATTACCCCTTCAGTGCTGTTCTCCTTCTCTTCCTCTGCCATCCATTATTACCCCTTCAGTGCTGTTCTCCTTCTCTTCCTCTGCCATCCATTATTACCCCTTCAGTGCTGTTCTCCTTCTCTTCCTCTGCCATCCATTATTACCCCTTCAGTGCTGTTCTCCTTCTCTTCCTCTGCCATCCATTATTACCCCTTCAGTGCTGTTCTCCTTCTCTTCCTTGCCATCCCTCTTCAGTGCTGTTCTCCTTCTCTTCCTCTGCCATCCATTATTACCCCTTCAGTGCTGTTCTCCTTCTCTTCCTCTGCCATCCATTATTACCCCTTCAGTGCTGTTCTCCTTCTCTTCCTCTGCCATCCATTATTACCCCTTCAGTGTTGTTCTCCTTCTCTTCCTCTGCCATCCATTATTACCCCTTCAGTGCTGTTCTCCTTCTCTTCCCTGCCATCCATTATTACCTCTTCAGTGCTGTTCTCCTTCTCTTCCTCTGCCATCCATTATTACCCCTTCAGTGCTGTTCTCCTTCTCTTCCTCTGCCATCCATTATTACCTCTTCAGTGCTGTTCTCTCTTCCCTGCCATCCATTATTACCCCTTCAGTGCTGTTCTCCTTCTCTTCCCTGCCATCCATTATTACCCCTTCAGTGCTGTTCTCTCCTTCTCTTCCCTCCATCCATTATTCTTCCTGTTCTCCTCTTCCTCTGCCATCCATTATTACCCCTTCAGTGCTGTTCTCCTTCTCTTCCTCTGCCATCCATTATTACCTTCCTTCAGTCCTATTTCTCCTTCTCTTCCTCTGCCATCCATTATTACCCCTTCAGTGCTGTTCTCCTTCTCTTCCTCTGCCATCCATTATTACCCCTTCAGTGCTGTTCTCCTTCTCTTCCTCTGCCATCCATTATTACCCTTCAGTGCTGTTCTCTTCTCTTCCTCTGCCATCCATTATTACCCCTTCAGTGCTGTTCTCCTTCTCTTCCCTGCCATCCATTATTCTTCAGTGCTGTTCTCCTTCTCTTCCTCTGCCATCCATTATTACCCCTTCAGTGCTGTTCTCCTTCTCTTCCTCTGCCATCCATTATTACCCCTTCAGTGCTGTTCTCCTTCTCTTCCTCTGCCATCCATTATTACCCCTTCAGTGCTGTTCTCCTTCTCTTCCTCTGCCATCCATTATTACCCCTTCAGTGCTGTTCTCCTTCTCTTCCTCTGCCATCCATTATTACCCTTCAGTGCTGTTCTCCTTCTCTTCCTCTGCCATCCATTATTACCCCTTCAGTGCTGTTCTCCTTCTCTTCCTCTGCCATCCATTATTACCCCTTCAGTGCTGTTCTCCTTCTCTTCCTCTGCCATCCATTATTACCCCTTCAGTGCTGTTCTTCCTTCTGCCATCCATTATTCTTCAGTGCTGTTCTCCTTCTCTTCCTCTGCCATCCATTATTACCCTTCAGTGCTGTTCTCCTTCTCTTCCTCTGCCATCCATTATTACCCCTTCAGTGCTGTTCTCCTTCTCTTCCTCTGCCATCCATTATTACCTCTTCAGTGCTGTTCTCCTTCTCTTCTCCTGCCATCCATTATTACCCCTTCAGTGCTGTTCTCCTTCTCTTCCTCTGCCATCCATTATTACCCCTTCAGTGCTGTTCTCCTTCTCTTCCTCTGCCATCCATTATTACCCCTTCAGTGCTGTTCTCAGTGCTTCTCTTCCTCTGCCATCCATTATTACCCTTCAGTGCTGTTCTCCATTATTTCTTCCTTCTGCCATCCATTATTACCCCTTCAGTGCTGTTCTCCTTCTCTTCCTCTGCCATCCATTATTACCCCTTCAGTGCTGTTCTCCTTCTCTTCCTCTGCCATCCATTATTACCCCTTCAGTGCTGTTCTTCAGTGCTTCTTCTCTTCCTCTGCCATCCATTATTACCCCTTCAGTGTTCTCCTTCTCTTCCTCTGCCATCCATTATTCCCTTCAGTGCTGTTCTCCTTCTCTTCCTCTGCCATCCATTATTACCCCTTCAGTGCTGTTCTCCTTCTCTTCCTCTGCCATCCATTATTACCTCTTCAGTGCTGTTCTCCTTCTCTTCCTCTGCCATCCATTATTACCCCTTCAGTGCTGTTCTCCTTCTCTTCCTCTGCCATCCATTATTACCCCTTCAGTGCTGTTCTCCTTCTCTTCCTCTGCCATCCATTATTACCCCTTCAGTGCTGTTCTCCTTCTCTTCCTCTGCCATCCATTATTACCCCTTCAGTGCTGTTCTCCTTCTCTTCCTCTGCCATCCATTATTACCTCTTCAGTGCTGTTCTCCTTCTCTTCCTCTGCCATCCATTATTACCCCTTCAGTGCTGTTATCCTTCTCTTCCCTGCCATCCATTATTACCTCTTCAGTGCTGTTCTCCTTCTCTTCCCTGCCATCCATTATTACCCCTTCAGTGCTGTTCTCCTTCTCTTCCCCTGCCATCCATTATTACCCCTTCAGTGCTGTTCTCACTCCTTCTCTTCCTCTGCCATCCATTATTACCCCTTCAGTGCTGTTATCCTTCCTATCCCTGCCATCCATTATTACCTCTTCAGTGCTGTTCTCCTTCTCTTCCTCTGCCATCCATTATTTCCAGTGCTGCCATCCATTATTACCCCTTCAGTGCTGTTCTCCTTCTCTTCCTCTGCCATCCATTATTACCCCTTCAGTGCTGTTCTCCTTCTCTTCCTCTGCCATCCATTATTACCCCTTCAGTGCTGTTCTCCTTCTCTTCCTCTGCCATCCATTATTACCCCTTCAGTGCTGTTCTCCTTCTCTTCCTCTGCCATCCATTATTACCCCTTCAGTGCTGTTCTCCTTCTCTTCCTCTGCCATCCATTATTACCCTTCAGTGATGTTCTCCTTCTCTTCCTCTGCCATCCATTATTACCCCTTCAGTGTTGTTCTCCTTCTCTTCCTCTGCCATCCATTATTACCCCTTCAGTGCTGTTCTCCTTCTCTTCCTCTGCCATCCATTATTACCCCTTCAGTGCTGTTCTCCTTCTCTTCCTCTGCCATCCATCCATTATTACTTCCCTTCCAGTGCTGTTCTCCTTCTCTTCCTCTGCCATCCATTATTACCCCTTCAGTGCTGTTCTCCTTCTCTTCCTCTGCCATCCATTATTACCCCTTCAGTGCTGTTCTCCTTCTCTTCCTCTGCCATCCATTATTACCCCTTCAGTGCTGTTCTCCTTCTCTTCCTCTGCCATCCATTATTACCCCTTCAGTGCTGTTCTCCTTCTCTTCCTCTGCCATCCATTATTACCCCTTCAGTGCTGTTCTCCTTCTCTTCCTCTGCCATCCATTATTACCCTTCAGTGCTGTTCTCCTTCTCTTCCTCTGCCATCCATTATTACCCCTTCAGTGCTGTTCTCCTTCTCTTCCTCTGCCATCCATTATTACCTCTTCAGTGCTGTTCTCCTTCTCTTCCTCTGCCATCCATTATTACCCCTTCAGTGCTGTTCTCCTTCTCTTCCTCTGCCATCCATTATTACCCCTTCAGTGCTGTTCTCCTTCTCTTCCTCTGCCATCCATTATTACCCCTTCAGTGCTGTTCTCCTTCTCTTCCTCTGCCATCCATTATTACCCCTTCAGTGCTGTTCTCCTTCTCTTCCTCTGCCATCCATTATTACCCCTTCAGTGCTGTTCTCCTTCTCTTCCTCTGCCATCCATTATTACCCCTTCAGTGCTGTTCTCCTTCTCTTCCTCTGCCATCCATTATTACCCCTTCAGTGCTGTTCTCCTTCTCTTCCTCTGCCATCCATTATGCTGTTCTCCTTCTCTTCCTCTGCCATCCCCCTTCAGTGCTGTTCTCCTTCTCTTCCTCTGCCATCCATTATTACCCCTTCAGTGCTGTTCCCTTCTTCCTCTGCCATCCATTATTACCCCCCTTCAGTGCTGTTCTCCTTCTCTTCCTCTGCCATCCATTATTACCCCTTCAGTGCTGTTCTCCTTCTCTTCCTCTGCCATCCATTATTACCCCTTCAGTGCTGTTCTCCTTCTCTTCCTCTGCCATCCATTATTACCCCTTCAGTGCTGTTCTCCTTCTCTTCCTCTGCCATCCATTATTACCCCTTCAGTGCTGCCATCCATTATTTCTTCCTGTTCTCCTTCTCTTCTGCCATCCATTATTACCCCTTCAGTGCTGTTCTCCTTCAGTCTCCTTCCTCTGCCATCCATTATTACCCCTTCAGTGCTGTTCTCCTTCTCTTCCTCTGCCATCCATTATTACCCCTTCAGTGCTGTTCTCCTTCTCTTCCTCTGCCATCCATTACCCTTCAGTGCTGTTCTCCTTCTCTTCCTCTATCCATTATTACCCCTTCAGTGCTGTTCTCCTTCTCTTCCTCTGCCATCCATTATTACCCCTTCAGTGCTGTTCTCCTTCTCTTCCTCTGCCATCCATTATTACCCCTTCAGTGCTGTTCTCCTTCTCTTCCTCTGCCATCCATTATTACCCCTTCAGTGCTGTTCTCCTTCTCTTCCTCTGCCATCCATTATTACCCCTTCAGTGCTGTTCTCCTTCTCTTCCTCTGCCATCCATTATTACCCCTTCAGTGCTGTTCTCCTTCTCTTCCTCTGCCATCCATTATTACCCCTTCAGTGCTGTTCTCCTTCTCTTCCTCTGCCATCCATTATTACCCCTTCAGTGCTGTTCTCCTTCTCTTCCTCTGCCATCCATTATTACCCTTCAGTGCTGTTATCCTTCTCTTCCTCTGCCATCCTCTTCAGTGCTGTTTCTCTTCCTCTGCCATCCATTATTACCCCTTCAGTCCATTGTTCTCCTTCTCTTCCTCTGCCATCCATTATTACCCCTTCAGTGCTGTTCTCCTTCTCTTCCTCTGCCATCCATTATTACCCCTTCAGTGCTGTTCTCCTTCTCTTCCTCTGCCATCCATTATTACCCCTTCAGTCTGTTTCCTTCTCTTCTGCCATCCATTATTACCCCTTCAGTGCTGTTCTCTTCTTCTCTTCCTCTACCCCTTCAGTGCATCCATTCCATTACCCCTTCAGTGCTGTTCTCCTTCTCTTCCTCTGCCATCCATTATTACCCCTTCAGTGCTGTTCTCCTTCTCTTCCTCTGCCATCCATTATTACCCCTTCAGTGCTGTTCTCCTTCTCTTCCTCTGCCATCCATTATTACCCCTTCAGTGCTGTTCTCCTTCTCTTCCTCTGCCATCCATTATTACCCCTTCAGTGCTGTTCTCCTTCTGCCATCTTCCTCTGCCATCCATTATTACCCCTTCAGTGCTGTTCTCCTTCTCTTCCTCTGCCATCCATTATTACCCCTTCAGTGCTGTTCTCCTTCTCTTCCTCTGCCATCCATTATTACCCCTTCAGTGCTGTTCTCCTTCTCTTCCTCTGCCATCCATTATTACCCCTTCAGTGCTGTTCTCCTTCTCTTCCTCTGCCATCCATTATTACCCTTCAGTGCTGTTCTCCTTCTCTTCCTTCTCTTCCTCTGTTCTCCTTCTCTTCCTCTGCCATCCATTATTACCCCTTCAGTGCTGTTCTCCTTCTCTTCCTCTGCCATCCATTATTACCCCTTCAGTGCTGTTCTCCTTCTCTTCCTCTGCCATCCATTATTACCCCTTCAGTGCTGTTCTCCTTCTCTTCCTCTGCCATCCATTATTACCCCTTCAGTGCTGTTCTCCTTCTCTTCCTCTGCCATCCATTATTACCCATCCTTCAGTGCTGTTCTCCTTCTCTTCCTCTGCCATCCATTATTACCCCTTCAGTGCTGTTCTCTTCCTCTCATCCTTCCTTCTGTTATCCATCTCTTCCATCCATTATTACCCTTCAGTGCTGTTCTCCTTCTCTTCCTCTGCCATCCATTATTACCCCTTCAGTGCTGTTCTCCTCTCTCCTCTGCCATCCATTATTACCCCTTCAGTGCTGTTCTCCTTCTCTTCCTCTGCCATCCATTATTACCCCTTCAGTGCTGTTCTCCTTCTCTTCCTCTGCCATCCATTATTACCCCTTCAGTGCTGTTCTCCTTCTCTTCCTCTGCCATCCATTATTACCCCTTCAGTGCTGTTCTCCTTCTCTTCCTCTGCCATCCATTATTTCTTCAGTGCTGCCATCCATTATTACCCCTTCAGTGCTGTTCTCTTCCTTCATCCTTCCTTCAGTGCTGTTCTCCTTCTCTTCCTCTGCCATCCATTATTACCCCTTCAGTGCTGTTCTCCTTCTCTTCCTCTGCCATCCATTATTACCCTTCAGTGCTGTTCTCCTTCTCTTCCTCTGCCATCCATTATTACCCCTTCAGTGCTGTTCTCCTTCTCTTCCTCTGCCATCCATTATTACCCCTTCAGTGCTGTTATCCTTCTCTTCCCTGCCATCCATTATTACCTCTTCAGTGCTGTTCTCCTTCTCTTCCCTGCCATCCATTATTACCCCTTCAGTGCTGTTCTCCTTCTCTTCCCTGCCATCCATTATTACCCCTTCAGTGCTGTTCTCACTCCTTCTCTTCCTCTACCATCCATTATTACCCCTTCAGTGCTGTTCTCCTTATCTTCCTCTGCCATCCATTATTACCCCTTCAGTGCTGTTCTCCTTCTCTTCCTCTGCCATCCATTATTACCCCTTCAGTGCTGTTCTCCTTCTCTTCCTCTGCCATCCATTATTACCCCTTCAGTGCTGTTCTCCTTCTCTTCCTCTGCCATCCATTATTATCCATTATTACCCTTCAGTGCTGTTCTCCTCTTCTCTTCCTCTGCCATCCATTATTACCCCTTCAGTGTTGTTCTCCTTCTCTTCCTCTGCCATCCATTATTACCCCTTCAGTGCTGTTCTCCTTCTCTTCCTCTGCCATCCATTATTACCCCTTCAGTGCTGTTCTCCTTCTCTTCCTCTGCCATCCATTATTACCTCTTCAGTGCTGTTCTCCTTCTCTTCCTCTGCCATCCATTATTACCCCTTCAGTGCTGTTCTCCTTCTCTTCCTCTGCCATCCATTATTACCCCTTCAGTGCTGTTCTCTTCCTTCTTTCTTCCTCTGCCATCCATTATTACCCCTTCAGTGCTGTTCTCCTTCTCTTCCTCTGCCATCCATTATTACCCCTTCAGTGCTGTTCTCCTTCTCTTCCTCTGCCATCCATTATTACCCCTTCAGTGCTGTTCTCCTTCTCTTCCTCTGCCATCCATTATTACCCTTCAGTGCTGTTCTCCTTCTCTTCCTCTGCCATCCATTATTACCTCTTCAGTGCTGTTCTCCTTCTCTTCCTCTGCCATCCATTATTACCCCTTCAGTGCTGTTATCCTTCTCTTCCCTGCCATCCATTATTACCTCTTCAGTGCTGTTCTCCTTCTCTTCCCTGCCATCCATTATTATCCATTATTACCCCTTCAGTGCTGTTCTCCTTCTCTTCCTCTACCATCCATTATTACCCCTTCAGTGCTGTTCTCCTTCTCTTCCCTGCCATCCATTATTACCCCTTCAGTGCTGTTCTCTTCCTCTGCAATCCATCCATTATTACCCTTCAGTGCTGTTCTCCTTCTCTTCCTCTGCCATCCATTATTACCCTTCAGTGCTGTTCTCCTTCTCTTCCTCTGCCATCCATTATTACCCCTTCAGTGCTGTTCTCCTTCTCTTCCTCTGCCATCCATTATTACCCCTTCAGTGCTGTTCTCCTTCTCTTCCTCTGCCATCCATTATTACCCCTTCAGTGCTGTTCTCCTTCTCTTCCTCTGCCATCCATTATTACCATCCTTCAGTGCTGTTCTCCTTCTCTTCCTCTGCCATCCATTATTACCCCTTCAGTGCTGTTCTCCTACCCCTTCAGTCTTCCCTGCCATCCATTATTACCCCTTCAGTGCTGTTCTCCTTCTCTTCCTCTGCCATCCATTATTACCCCTTCAGTGCTGTTCTCCTTCTCTTCCTCTGCCATCCATTATTACCCCTTCAGTGCTGTTCTCCTTCTCTTCCTCTGCCATCCATTATTACCTCTTCAGTGCTGTTCTCCTTCTCTTCCTCTGCCATCCATTATTACCCCTTCAGTGCTGTTCTCCTTTCTTCTTCCATCCTGCCATCCATTATTACCCCTTCAGTGCTGTTCTCCTTCTCTTCCTCTGCCATCCATTATTACCCCTTCAGTGCTGTGCCATCCATTATTTCTTCAGTGCTGTTCTCCTTCCTTCTGCCATCCATTATTACCCATTCAGTGCTGTTATCCTTCCCTTCCCTGCCATCCATTATTACCTCTTCAGTGCTGTTCTCCTTCTCTTCCCTGCCATCCATTATTACCCCTTCAGTGCTGTTCTCCTTCTCTTCCCTGCCATCCATTATTACCCCTTCAGTGCTGTTCTCCTTCTCTTCCTCTACCATCCATTATTACCCCTTCAGTGCTGTTATCCTTCCTATCCCTGCCATCCATTATTACCTCTTCAGTGCTGTTCTCCTTCTCTTCCTCTGCCATCCATTATTACCCCTTCAGTGCTGTTCTCCTTCTCTTCCTCTGCCATCCATTATTACCCCTTCAGTGCTGTTCTCCTTCTCTTCCTCTGCCATCCATTATTACCCCTTCAGTGCTGTTCTCCTTCTCTTCCTCTGCCATCCATTATTACCCCTTCAGTGCTGTTCCTCCTTTCTCTTCTTCTGCCATCCATTATTACCCCTTCAGTGCTGTTCTCCTTCTCTTCCTCTGCCATCCATTATTACCCCTTCAGTGCTGTTCTCCTTCTCTTCCTCTGCCATCCATTATTACCCCTTCAGTGCTGTTCTCCTTCTCTTCCTCTGCCATCCATTATTACCCCTTCAGTGCTCCTTCTCTTCCTCTGCCATCCATTATTACCCCTTCAGTGCTGTTCTCCTTCTCTTCCTCTGCCATCCATTATTACCCCTTCAGTGCTGTTCTCCTTCTCTTCCTCTGCCATCCATTATTACCCTTCAGTGCTGTTCTCCTTCTCTTCCTCTGCCATCCATTATTACCCCTTCAGTGCTGTTCTCCTTCTCTTCCTCTGCCATCCATTATTACCCCTTCAGTGCTGTTCTCCTTCTCTTCCTCTGCCATCCATTATTACCCCTTCAGTGCTGTTCTCCTTCTCTTCCTCTGCCATCCATTATTACCCCTTCAGTGCTGTTCTCCTTCTCTTCCTCTGCTATCCATTATTACCCCTTCAGTGCTGTTCTCCTTCTCTTCCCTGCCATCCATTATTACCCCTTCAGTGCTGTTCTCCTTCTCTTCCCTGCCATCCATTATTACCCCTTCAGTGCTGTTCTCCTTCTCTTCCCTGCCACTGACCGGAACAGACAGATAGAAAGAGCATGAACAGGAATTAAACAGAGAGGTAAAAATGATAGTGATTTCTACAACTTTTTATATCTCCTCTCCTCCCTCATTTCACAGTGTCCAGACTCACTCCGCTGTCTGCACAGCCTGTATTGATCGTCCCTATTCATCTCCACTCCTCCCCTCCTCTCCCCTCCTCTTCCCTCCTCTCCATCCGTCCAATTTTCTTCCTCTTCTCCCCACCCCTCTCATTCCATTTAGTCAGTATATGCTGATTCATGGTGACTGTAGTTATTGCATATCTTTAAAAAGACTCGATATATACTGTACTACCATTTATTTTGTCTACTTTTACTGGGGACTTTCAGAAGACTGTGAGAGCTTGTTGAAACAAGATTGTGTGTGTGTGAGTGTGTGTTTGAAATAGTTGAATGAGTTGTTGTTGTACTTCCTGCCAACAGAAAAACCCTCTTTCTGACTTTTCTTCATCTAAATTCTGCTCCTACCTCCATCACTGTCCTTGTGTTAAAAAAAGGTGCACACACACACACATGGTTTTGTATTGATATTATTGTGTGGACTTCAAGAATGGATTCCCATCCAAAATCCAATTTTCCCTAACCTTCTAACTCTAAATCTAATCCTGACCCTAACCTTAACCTAACCATAACTCTAACCTTAACCCTGTGGCTACCATTAACCCCAAACCCATAACCCTAACCCTATAACTAATCTAAACTCCTAACCCTAACCCTAAACCTAACCGTTATCCCAAACCCTGACCTTAATTATAACTCTAATTGTAACCCTAAACCTAATCCCTAACCCCCCACCCCGACACACACACACACACACACACACACACACACACACACACACACACACACACACACACACACACACACACACACACACACACACACACACACACACACACACACACACACACACACATACACACACACTAGATTATCGACCAGTCCTGAGCCCATTTTAAACTGACTGCAAACTTCAGGTTTACTCACACGGCCGGCTCTAGCCTTTCGGGGCCCAAAGCCAGATTTTGTTGGGCGGTCCCCCACCTCGCAGCATAATTTTTCAGTGGCCCGCCACTTGACGGCAGAGAGAAAAATGTGTGTTTTACAGTTAATTTCCTGCAATTCCATACATTTTGCCATGGGGCAGAGAGAACATATTGCAATTTGATAACACATTTATTGCAATTGTAATAATTTAACCAGAAATATGTATGTTTTGTGCAGTTTTATTGTTAATTACCAAACATTTGACCCATTTTGCCTTTTGTTGTGGAGAAATTTTAGCAGTTTTAAAGCTAATTTTCTAAAAATTTTACACATTTTGCCTTTATTTTAACATGGCAGGTAGGCAGGTACCCTAGCATTTGAAGCCCAGTAACCAAAAATGTTCTGGTTTGTGTCCTCGAGCCAACTAGGTGAAAATATATATTGACGTGCCATTGAGCAAGGCACTTAACCCTAATTGGTCCTGTACATTGCTCTGGATAAGAGTGTCTGCTAAATAACTAAAATGTACATCTGAGTGAGAATGACTAACAAAATCAATGTGGGCCCCTGGAGATCAAGTGTGACCGGTCAGTATTCGGCCATGATAACTAAAAGTGTAGAGTGCTGAGGTGGAAAGCTCTTAGAGTCTTACTGTCACGACTTCTGCTGAAGTCGGCTCCCCTCCTTGTTCGGGCGGCGTCACCGGCCTTCTAGCCAACGCCGCTCCATTTTTCATTGTTCCATTTGTTTTGTCTTGTTTCCCACACACCTGGTTTACATTCCCTAATAACACTCCATATATATATTCCCTCTGTTCCCCCCATGTCTTTGTGTGGAATTGTTTTGTGTTTGTTGTATCGTGCCAGTCTGGTTTTTCACCCTGGGCATTGCCTGTACCCTATTTGGGGAATTATTGGTGAACCTCATTGTTATTATTGACGGTATGTTGTGCTTGTCACTTTTGCCGGTTGGCTTGAGTTGTAACTGTTTGCTCCTGTCTGTTTATTGCTCTTGGCTGATAAAGTCGCCCGATCACCGATTCTCTGCTCTCCTGCACTTGACTGGAAAGACCAGCAGCGAAAACCCTGACACTTACCCAGAAAGACTCACAACTGTAATTCTAACATGTATTGACTCAGGTGTTTGAATACTTATCTAATCAGTATATATTGCTTTTTATTGGTCTTTTTTTGGGGACAAATGTTAACATTTTTCTTTCACTTTCACTTTGACGTTACTCCCCAATGGTGGAACAAACTCCCTCACGACGCCAGGACAGCGGAGTCAAGCACCACCTTCCGGAGACACCTGAAACCCCACCTCTTTAAGGAATACCTAGGATAGGATAAAGTAATCCTTCTCACCCCCCCTTAAAAGACCTAGATGCACTATTGTAAAGTGGCTGTTCCACTGGATGTCATAAGGTGAAAGCACCAATTTGTAAGTCGCTCTGGATAAGAGCGTCTGCTAAATGACTTAAATGTAAATGTAATGTAAATGTTACAGAGTATTTGAATCACACTTTGTAACACAACACAAAGTGAAAATAGTCAAAGGGTATGAATACTTTCTCAAGGCACTGTATTCTACTATTCTTACTCTCAATAGTATGTTGAGACCCCGACCGAGTTCACTATCCCTACCGTCACACTGTAATTCCCCTCTGACCCTCTCAGAGCTGCTCTCGAACCCATTGATGATTGGATGACTCAGATATTCCATTTAACGTATGACCACATTACTTCTATACAGATTTGTTAGCTCTCCCTGCATCTAAATCCTCCCACACACAACTCTGGAGGAGGGATTAAACACACACACAACTCAGAGAGAGAGAGAGAGGGAGAGAAACAAACAGATGTTTGTTTTGCCGTGGGAGAGCTGCATTACAAAAGCTAGTCACGATGTCATCAGTAGGCATCACTCTGACCCCATTGCTGCCCAATGCTTGGGAAACACACACACCAACTTCTCTGGAAACAGTGAAGCAAACACACACACCAACTTCTCTGGAAACAGTGGAGCAAACACACACACCAACTTCTCTGGAAACAGTGGAGCAAACACACACACCAACTTCTCTGGAAACAGTGGAGCAAACACACACACCAACTTCTCTGGAAACAGTGGAGCAAACACACACACCAACTTCATTGGAAACAGTAGAGCAAACACACACACCAACTTCTCTGGAAACAGTGGAGCAAACACACACACCAACTTCTCTGGAAACAGTGGAGTAAACACACACACCAACTTCTCTGGAAACAGTGAGGGAAACACACACACCAACTTCTCTGGAAACAGTGGAGCAAACACACACACCAACTTCTCTGGAAACAGTGGAGCAAACACACACACCACCAAGGGAGGGAGGGAGGGTGAAATAGAAAAGGAGAAGTTAGGGGAGAAGCTGAGTAAGGAGAAGAGGAGGAAGAAGTCTATAGAGATGGATGTGTAGACACAGTGCAGGACAGAGGGAGAAGAAGAATGATGGGAAGGAGAGGGAGAGGGGGAATGGGATGGAGAGGGGAAGGAGAGGAAGATGGCGAATGGGATGGAGAGGGAGAGAAAGATGGAGAATGGGATGAAGAGGGAGAGGAAGATCAAGAATGGGATGAAGAGGGAGAAGGGAGGAGGGGAAGGGAGGGAGAGGAAGATGGAGAATGGGATGGAGAGGGAGAAGGGAGGGAGAGGAAGATGGAAAATGGGGCAGAGAGGGAAAGGGAGGGAGAGGAAGATGGAGAATGGGATGGAGAATGGGATGGAGAGGGAGAAGGGAGGGAGAGGAAGATGGAGAATGGGGAGGAGATGGAAAAAGGGAGGGAGAAGAAGATGGAGAATGGGATGGAGAAGGGGGAGAGGGAGATGGAGAATGGGATGGAGAGGGAGAAGGGAGGGAGAGGAAGTTGGAGAATGGGATGGAGAAGGGGGAGAGGGAGATGGAGAATGGGATGGAGAATGGGATGGAGAAGGGGGAGAGGGAGATGCAGAATGGCATGGAGAGGGAGAAGAGAGGGACAGGAAGATGGAGAATGGGATGGAGCAGGGGGAGAGGGAGATGGAGAATGGGGCGGAGAGGGAAAAGGGAGGGAGAGGAAAGGAGAGGAAAATTATGATGCAGGAAGACAGAGGTAGGCAGCACTTCTCTCCATTACCCTGCCTGTCAGCCCTGTAGCCCTGATACATTCATCACCCTTACTACTACTACTGATGCTCGCCAGACAGCCTGTCTGCCACAGAACTGGGCAAAAGGAGAGAGATACACAGAGCCCAGAGGCAGTGATAGGACAGGGGACAGAGACAGGTCTGGTAGGGGGAATGGGAGGAAGTGGAGAGAGAGGGAAAAAGAAGGACCACAGGGACACACACAACTTTTGATGAGGGGAAAAGGGTCAAGGAGAAGGAAAGAGGGCCTAGAGATGGAGAGAGACAGAAAGAGAGAGGGCCTAGAGATGGAGAGAGACAGAAAGAGAGAGGGCCTAGAGATGGAGAGAGACAGAAAGAGAGAGGGCCTAGAGATGGAGAGAGACAGAAAGAGAGAGGGCCTAGAGATGGAGAGAGACAGAAAGAGAGAGGGCCTAGAGATGGAGAGAGACAGAAAGAGAGAGGGCCTAGAGATGGAGAGAGACAGAAAGAGAGAGGGCCTAGAGATGGAGACAAACAGAAGGAGAGAGGGCCTGGAGATGGAGAGAGACAGAAAGAGAGAGGGCCTAGAGATGGAGAGAGACAGAAAGAGCTGCCTGTCGTCTCATCGCTCCTAGGGGAATTAAGAGAGAGAGCCTCTTATGAGACCGCAAATCCATATTCCTCTCGTCTCCCTGGTCTCTCTCTCTGTCTGTCACTCTCTACCATCACTCCTTCACCCTCGACTATCTCCACTCGCCCCCCCTGTCTCCTCTCCCAACAATCAATCCATCCATCACAGTCTATCCAAAATTATTCATGCTTCCCGGAAAATTACTCAATTAAAGCAGTTCAGCATAGTCATACATCAGACAGTTAAAAATAGAATCAACGGCTAATCATATCCCCCTCCTCCTGTCTCCTTTTCATTCCCCTGTCTCAGAAGTAAAGAGGGAGAGAGGTAATGAAGGAGAGAAGGGAGGGAGGTAATGAAGGAGAGAAGGGAGGGAGGTCATGAAGGAGAGAAGGGATAGAGGTAAAGAAGGAGAGAAGGGAGAGAGGTAATGAAGGAGAGAGGTAAAGAGGTGAAGAGGGATAGAGGTAAAGAAGGAGAGAAGGGAGAGAGGTAATGAAGGAGAGAGGTAAAGAGGTGAAGAGGGAGAGAGGTAAAGAAGGAGAGAAGGGAGAGGGAGAGAGGTAAAGAAGGAGAGAAGGGAGAGGGAGAGAGGTAAAAAAGGAGAGAAGGGATAGAGGTAAAGAAGGAGAGAAGGGAGAGGGAGAGAGGTAAAGAAGGAGAGAAGGGAGAGGGAGAGAGGTAAAGAAGGAGAGAAGGGATAGAGGTAAAGAAGGAGAGAAGGGAGAGGGAGAGAGGTAAAGAAGGAGAGAAGGGATAGAGGTAAAGAAGGAGAGAAGGGAGAGGGAGAGAGGTAAAGAAGGAGAGAAGGGAGAGGGAGAGAGGTAAAGAAGGAGAGAAGGGAGAGGGAGAGAGGTAAAAAAGGAGAGAAGGGAGAGGGAGAGAGGTAAAAAAGGAGAGAGGTAAAGAGGTAAAGAGGGAGAGGGAGAGAGGGATGTGTGTGGTACAGTAGTTAAATGCTGTAACTACTGTACCTACAGTAACTACTGTAACTAACTACTGTAAATACTGTCCCTACTGTACCTACTGTGACTACCATAACTACCATAACTAACTACTGCAATTTTTGTACCTAGTGTAACTACTATAACTACTATAGATACTGTACCTACTGTAACTACTATGACTACAATAGATACCGTAACTACGGTAACTATTGTAACTAATGTAACTACTGTAACTAATATACCTACTGTAACTACAGTAACTAACTACTGTAAGTACTGAAACAAACTTATGTAACTACTGCAACTACCACAACAGCTGTAACTACTTTAACTTTAACTTTAACAGACCATACCGGACCTTTTTTCTCTCCATATCCCCGGATTTCTACCCAAAGCTCTGGACATTTACACCTGGATCTTGCAGCTAGCTAGCTGCTATCCGAGTGACTATTGGCTTACGTCAGTCCCGGAACAAACATAAATGAATCCGGAGCTAGCCAGCTGAAGAGTTCCATCAGCCACTCCTGGGCTACAATCACCTATCCAGACCCGTTTTATTGCCGATGCAGAGCCCCACCGGGCCTTCACAACTGGACTACTGACGTTATCTACCCGAGGGAGTTATCCGGCTGACTCCTCCGTTGCGACGTTACCTGAACGAGCATCTGCGGTCCGCTAATTGTTAGCTGTCTTATCGGCTGCTATCTGAATAGATCTATCGGACAATTTTCTTGGGGCACTATATCTATTTGTCAATCGGATTGGTCTCCTCTACCACACAGAACCCCACTAATCTACTGACGGAAAAGCACGAGGTGGCTAAAACAGACCTCCATCCTCTGCCAACTTGCTACCGATGGCCCGGCTAACTGTCTGAATCGCTGTGACCCCAACCAACCTCACTACTCACTGGACCCTTATGATCACTCGACTAAGCAGGCCTCTCCTTAATGTCAATATGCCTTGTCCATTGCTGTTCTGGTTAGTGTGTATTGGCTTATTTCACTGTAGAGACTCTAGTCCTGCTTATTATACCTTATCCAACCTTTCAGTTCCACCACCTACACATACGATGACATCACCTGGTATCAATAATGTTTCTAGAGACAATATCTCTCTCATCATTACTCAATGCCTAGGTTTACCTCCACTGTATCCACATCCTACCATACTTAGCTTGTAATCATTGTTTCCTTGATAGCTACCTACACAAATAGCTAGCTAATAGCTAGTTAATAACATAAATTCATTAAAAAGATTAAAAGCAATACAAATAAATTTTGTCCAGTAGGCATCTACTGAGGAAACTAAGATTATAAACTAAGATTATGCTAAGGTAGATTATACCTATTTTATCGCCCCCAGAAACCTGCACCTTTTACTCTCTGTTTCGGACGTCCTAGACAACCAATTCTCATAGCTTTTATCCGTACCCTCATCCTACTCCTACTCCTCCTCTGTTCCTCTGGTGATGTAGAGGTGAATCCAGGCCCTGCAGTGCCTAGCTCCACTCCTACTCCCCAGGCGCTCTCTTTTGATGACTTCTGTAACCGTAATAGCCTTGGTCTCATGCATGTTAACATTAGAAGCCTCCTCCCTAAGTTTGTTTTTATTCACTGCTTTAGCACACTCTGCCAACCCGGATGTCCTAGCCGTGTCTGAATCCTGGATTAGGAAGACCACCAAAAACTCTGAAAAATCCATCCCTAACTACAACATCTTCAGACAAGACAGAATGGCCACAGGGGGCGGAGTTGCAATCTACTGCAGAGATAGCCTGCAGAGTTCTGTCCTACTATCCAGGTCTGTACCCAAACAATTTGAACTTCTACTTTTAAAAATCCACCTCTCTAAAAACAAGTCTCTCACCGTTGCCGCCTGCTATAGACCACCCGCTGCCCCCAGCTGTGCTCTGGACACCATATGTGAACTGATTGCGCCCCCATCTATCTTCAGAGCTCGTGCTGCCAGGTGACCTAAACTGGGACATGCTTAACACCCCAGCCATCCGACAATCTAAGCTTGATGCCCTCAATCTCACACAAATTATCAATGAACCTACCAGGTACCACCCCAAAGCCGTAAACACGGGCACCCTCATAGATATCATCCTAACCAACTTGCCCTCTAAATACATCGATAAGAAACAATACTGTGCAGCCGTATTCATTGACCTGGCCAAGGCTTTCAACTCTGTCAATCTCAACATCCTCATCGGTAGACTCGATAGCCTTGGTTTCTCAAATGATTGCCTCGCCTGGTTCACCAACTACTTCTCTGATAGAGTTCAGTGTGTCAAATCAGAGGGCCTGTTGTCCAGGCCTCTGGCAGTCTCTTTGGCGATGTCATTTACAAAATAGCCTCCAACACTCTACTCGGCAAATTGGATGCAGTCTATCACAGTGCAATCTGTTTTGTCACCAAAGCCACATATACTACCCACCACTGCGACCTGTATGGTCTCGTTGGCTGGCCCTCGCTTCATACTCGTCGCCAAACCCACTGGCTCCAGGTCATCTACAAGACCCCACTAGGTAAAGCCCCCCCTTATCTCAGCTCGCTGGACACCATAGCAGCACCCACCTGAAGCACGTGCTCCAGCAGGTATATCTCCCTGGTCACCCCCAAAACCAATTATTCCTTTGGCCGCCTCTCCTTCCAGTTCTCTGCTGCCAATGACAGGAACTAACTACAAAAATCTCTGAAACTGGAAACACTTATCTCCCACGCTAGCTTTAAGCACCAACTATCAGAGCAGCTCACAGATTACTGCACCTGTACATAGCCCATCTATAATTTAGCCCAAACAACTACCACTTCCCCTGCTGTATTTATTGTGCTCCTTTGCACCCCATTATTTATATTTCTACTTTGCACATTCTTCCACTGCAAGTCTACCATTCCAGTGTTTTACTTGCTATATTGTATTTACTTTGCCACCATGGCCTTTTTTGCCTTTACCTCGCTTATCTCACCTCATTTGCTCACATTGTATATAGACTTATTTTTGTACTGTATTGTTAACTGTATGTTTGTTTATCCCATGTGTAACTCTGTGTTGTTGTATGTGTCGAACTGCTTTGCTTTAACGTGGCCAGGTCGCAATTGTAAATGAGAACGACTATAACTACCATAACTACTGTAACTACTGTAACAACTATAACTACCATAACTACTGTAACAACTATAACTACTGTCACTACTGTATCTAATGTAACTACTGTAACTACTGTATCTACTGTAACTACTGTATCTACTGTATCTACTGTCACTACTGTATCTACTGTATCTACTGTCACTACTGTATCTACTGTAACTACTGTATCTACTGTAACTACTGTAACTACTGTAACTACTGTCACTACTGTATCTACTGTCACTACTGTCACTACTGTATCTACTGTGTCTACTGTATCTACTGTCACTACTGTATCTACTGTAACTACTGTAACTACTGTATCTACTGTAACTACTGTATCTACTGTATCTACTGTCACTACTGTATCTACTGTATCTACTGTCACTACTGTATCTACTGTATCTACTGTATCTACTGTAACTACTGTAACTACTGTAACTACTGTCACTACTGTATCTACTGTCACTACTGTCACTACTGTAACTACTGTATCTACTGTAACTACTGTAACTACTGTATCTACTGTAACTACTGTATCTACTGTCACTACTGTCACTACTGTAACTACTGTATCTACTGTAACTACTGTATCTACTGTCACTACTGTAACTACTGTATCTACTGTATCTACTGTAACTACTGTATCTACTGTATCTACTGTAACTACTGTCACTACTGTATCTACTGTCACTACTGTCACTACTGTAACTACTGTATCTACTGTAACTACTGTAACTACTGTATCTACTGTAACTACTGTCACTACTGTATCTACTGTCACTACTGTCACTACTGTAACTACTGTATCTACTGTAACTACTGTCACTACTGTATCTACTGTAACTACTGTATCTACTGTAGCTACTGTCACTACTGTAACTACTGTATCTACTGTAACTACTGTAACTACAGTATCTACTGTCACTACTGTATCTACTGTATCTACTGTCACTACTGTATCTACTGTATCTACTGTAGCTACTGTATCTACTGCAACTACTGTAACTACAGTATCTACTGCCACTACTGTATCTACTGTATCTACTGTATCTACTGTATCTACTGTCACTACTGTAACTACTGTATCTACTGTATCTACTGTAGCTACTGTAACTACTGTCACTACTGTAACTACTGTCACTACTGTATCTACTGTATCTACTGTAACTACTGTATCTACTGTATCTACTGTAACTACTGTAACTACTGTATCTACTGTAACTACTGTAACTACTGTAACTACTGTATCTACTGTATATACTGCCACTACTGTATCTACTGTCACTACTGTATCTACTGTATCTACTGTAACTACTGTAACTACTGTAACTACTGTATCTACTGTATATACTGTATCTACTGCCACTACTGTATCTACTGTATCTACTGTCACTACTGTATCTACTGTAACTACTGTAGCTACTAAAGCTACTTTAACAAATGTAACTACTGTAACCACTATAACTAATGTAATTACTATAACTAATAACTTTACTATAACTAATAACTTTTGTAACAGCTGTAACTACTATAACTACTATTGCTACTATAACTATTATTACACACACACACACACACACGACACACACACACACACACACACACACACACACACACACACACACACACACACACACACACACACACACACACACAGAGAGAGAGAGAGACACAACATACACACACACAAAGACACTCAAACAAACACACAAAACATTTAAGTTGTTTCTATTTCTCTGTGTCTGTCTGCCTATCTCCCTCTGGCCTCCTAGTATTATTCACAAACAGACAGCTGAGATCTGTCTGGTGCTACGGTCACTGCCTGACAAAAACCTCACACACACTGGCTTGACACTCACACACACTAAAACACGCACACACGTACACACACACATAGACACACACACAAAAACACACATATATATATATACGCACACACACAAACCATCTTGGCTGTAACCATGAATCAGCACCCTGTGAGAACATAGTATGGAGTCCTTCAGCTTCCACTTGCCCTCTAGACTGTGTCACAGAGAAACACACCGTCTGTGTACAGTAGTACCCATCTAGGCAGAGAAACACACCGTCCGTGTACAGTAGTACCCATCTAGGCAGCCATTTTGGACCAGAACTATGACCATGCATCACAACATGGCAGCTTTCATAATGAGAAAATACAAGAAAACAGGTGTTTCACCACAACTCACATGCAGGTTACAGGAGACACATCCATCAACCTGATATCATCTCTGGTTAAATGGAAATCACATTGAACACACTGTAAAACAGAATGGATGAAGCATTGGATGCTCTAATTGTAGTGTGTGTATATGTGTGTGTGTCAAGTCGGTTTTATCCAGTGTTGTTTAGTGGGTAGAGATCTGCATAATGAACATTCACAGGACGGTGTAATGAACATTCACAGGATGGTATAATGAACATTCACAGGATGGTGTAATGAACATTCACAGGACGGTGTAATGAACATTCACAGGATGGTGTAATGAACATTCACAGGACGGTATAATGAACATTCACAGGATGGTATAATGAACATTCAATGGATGGTGTAATGAACATTCACAGGACAATATAATGAACATTCACAGAATGGTGTAATGAACATTCACAGGACGGTATAATGAACATTCACAGGATGGTATAATGAACATTCACAGGACGATATAATGAACATTCACAGGACGGTATAATGAACATTCACAGGATGGTGTAATGAACATTCAATGGATGGTGTAATGAACATTCACAGGACAATATAATGAACATTCACAGGATGGTGTAATGAACATTCACAGGACAATATAATGAACATTCACAGGACGATATAATGAACATTCACAGGACAATATAATGAACATTCACAGGACGATATAATGAACATTCACAGGATGGTATAATGAACATTCACAGGACGGTATAATGAACATTCACAGGACGGTATAATGAACATTCACAGGACGATATAATGAACATTCACAGGACGGTATAATGAACATTCACAGGATGGTATAATGAACATTCACAGGATGGTATAATGAACATTCACAGGATGGTATAATGAACATTCACAGGATGGTATAATGAACATTCACAGGATGGTATAATGAACATTCACAGGACGGTATAATGAACATTCACAGGACGATATAATGAACATTCACAGGACGGTGTAATGAACATTCACAGGACGGTATAATGAACATTCACAGGATGATATAATGAACATTCACAGGATGATATAATGAACATTCACAGGACGGTGTAATGAACATTCACAGGACGGTGTAATGAACATTCACAGGACGATATAATGAACATTCACAGGATGATATAATGAACATTCACAGGATGATATAATGAACATTCACAGGACGATATAATGAACATTCACAGGACGGTATAATGAACATTCACAGGACGGTATAATACACATTCACAGGATGGTAAATATACATGGATAGATGTCAATCATCATGTTTATCCAAATAGTTTTCCCCACTAGTATATCTCCTATCTCTCTCTTAACTCTACCCTCTTAACTCTACTCTCTTAACTCTACCCTCTTAAATCTACCCTCTTAACTCTACCCTCTTAACTCTACTCTCCTATCTCTCTCTTAACTCTACCCTCTTAACTCTACTCTCCTATCTCTCTCTTAACTCTACCCTCCCATCTCTCTCTTAACCTCTTAAGTCGACCCTCTACTTTTTTGAACATTCTGTTAAAAATCGCGCAACATTTCAGCGCCCTGCTACTCATGCCAGGAATATAGTATATGCATTTGCTTAGTCTGTGTGGATAGAAAACACTCAGACGTTTAAAAAACTGGTTAAATCACTGCTGTGGCTTTACCAGAACGGCATTTACATCGAAAAGCACAGGAAAAACTGATCACTGAAAATGGGAAAATATATCCATGCGCTACTTGAACCCATTGATAAACGTGAACCACAATTAATTGACTGAGGTTGCAGTACCTACAGCTTCCACACGGAGTCTAGGGTCTTGTCATTTCCCGTCGAGTTTTTTCTTGGTCAAACACATACAGGACACCGTATCTCCTCCGGTCTAGGACCGGATATTTTCGTTGAGTTTCTAGCCGGACATTTTTCCAGACGGACAGCTAATGATCTTTACATCGCCTCCTGATGAATTTTATCGCTTATTAACGTTTACTACTACCTAAAGTTGCATTACAAACGTATTTCGAAGTGTTTTGTGAAAGTTTATCGTCGACTTTTTGAATTTAAAAAAATGACGTTACGTTTTGAAATTATGTTTTTTTCGTTTATCACACAGTCTACATATAACGATATCTAGGCTTTATATGGACCGATTTAATCGAAATAAAGACCCAAATAGTGTTTATGGGACATCTAGGAGTGCCAACAAAGAAGATGGTGAAAGGTAATGAATGTTTTCTATTTTATTGTGCGGTTTGTGTAACGCCGAAATGCTAATTATTTTGTTTACGTCCCCTGTGGGTCTTTTGGGGTGTTGCATGCTATCAGATAATAGCTTCTCATGCTTTCGCCGAAAAGCATTTTAAAAATCTGACTTGTTGCCTGGATTCACAACGAGTGTAGCTTTAATTCGATACCCTGCATGTGTATTTTAATGAACTTTTGAGTTTTAACTAATACTATTAGCATTTAGCGTAGCGCATTTGCATTTCCAGAGCTCTAAATCAAATCAAATCAAATCAAATTTATTTATATAGCCCTTCGTACATCAGCTGATATCTCAAAGTGCTGTACAGAAACCCAGCCTAAAACCCCAAACAGCAAACAATGCAGGTGTAAAAGCACGGTGGCTAGGAAAAACTCCCTAGAAAGGCCAAAACCTAGGAAGAAACCTAGAGAGGAACCAGGCTATGTGGGGTGGCCAGTCCTCTTCTGGCTGTGCCGGGTAGAGATTATAACAGAACATGACCAAGATGTTCAAATGTTCATAAATGACCAGCATGGTCGAATAATAATAAGGCAGAACAGTTGAAACTGGAGCAGCAGCACAGTCAGGTGGACTGGGGACAGCAAGGAGTCATCATGTCAGGTAGTCCTGGGGCACGGTCCTAGGGCTCAGGTCCTCCGAGAGAGAGAGAAAGAAAGAGAGAATTAGAGAGAGCATATGTGGGGTGGCCAGTCCTCTTCTGGCTGTGCCGGGTGGAGATTATAACAGAACGTGGCCAAGATGTTCAAATGTTCATAAATGACCAGCATGGTCGAATAATAATAAGGCAGAACAGTTGAAACTGGAGCAGCAGCACAGTCAGGTGGACTGGGGACAGCAAGGAGTCATCATGTCAGGTAGTCCTGGGGCACGGTCCTAGGGCTCAGGTCCTCCGAGAGAGAGAAAGAAAGAGAGAATTAGAGAGAGCATATGTGGGGTGGCCAGTCCTCTTCTGGCTGTGCCGGGTGGAGATTATAACAGAACGTGGCCAAGATGTTCAAATGTTCATAAATGACCAGCATGGTTGAATAATAGTAAGGCAGAACAGTTGAAACTGGAGCAGCAGCATGGCCAGGTGGACTGGGGACAGCAAGGAGTCATCATGTCAGGTAGTCCTGGGACATGGTCCTAGGGCTCAGGTCCTCCGAGAGAGAGAAAGAAAGAGAGAAGGAGAGAATTAGAGAACGCACACTTAGATTCACACAGGACACCGAATAGGACAGGAGAAGTACTCCAGATATAACAAACTGACCCTAGCCCCCCGACACATAAACTAATGCAGCATAAATACTGGAGGCTGAGACAGGAGGGGTCAGGAGACACTGTGGCCCCATCCGAGGACACCCCCGGACAGGGCCAAACAGGAAGGATATAACCTTGGGACGCAAGCGTCCCGAGTAGAAGCAACAGGTTTTAACTCTACCCTCTTACCTCTACTCTCCTAACTCTACCCTCTTAACTCCACTCTCCTAATTCTACCCTCTTAACTCTAGCCTCTTAACTCTACCCTCTTAACTCTACCCTCTTAACTCTACTCTCCTATCTCTCTCTTAACTCTACCCTCTTAACTCTACTCTCCTATCTCTCTCTTAACTCTATCCTCTTAACTCCACTCTCCTAATTCTACCCTCTTAACTCCACTCTCCTAATTCTACCCTCTTAACTCTACCCTCTTAACTCTACCCTCTTAACTCTACTCTCCTATCTCTCTCTTAACTCTATCCTCTTAACTCCACTCTCCTAATTCTGCCCTCTTAACTCTACCCTCTTAACTCTTAACTCTACCCTCTTAACTCTACTCTCAACTATACCCTCTTAACTCTACCCTCTTAACTCTACCCTCTTAACTATACCCTCTTATCTCTACCCTCTTAACTATACCCTCTTAACCTCTAGCGACGACTATTCCCGTATCCGGGAGAGTAATCATAGCCTCAAGCACATTACCATAACGCAACGTTTCCTATTCATGAAAATCGCAAATGAAATGAAATAAATATATTCAAACACAACCTTAGCCTTTTGTTAACTTCTTGCGTTGAGCCATGCCGGATCCGGTAGCGTAATCATAGCCTCAAGCTCAATACCATAACGCAACGTTAACTATTCATGAAAATCGCAAATGAAATGAAATCAATATGCTAGCTCTCATGCTTAGCCTTTTGTTAACAACACTGTCATCTCAGATTTTCAAAAATATGCTTCTCTACCATAGCAAACTAGCATTTAGCATTTAGCGTTAGCATTTAGCATTAGGATTTAGCATTAGCATTAGCAGGCAACATTTTCACAAAAACCAGCAAAAACATTCAATAAATAATTTACCTTTGAAGAACTTCGGATGTTTTAAATGAGGAGACTCTCAGTTAGATAGCAAATGTTCAGTTTTTCCTGAAAGATTATTTGTGCAGGAGAAATCGGTCCGTTTGGTGCGTCACGTTTGGCTACCAAAACAAAACGAAAATTCAGTTATCCAAACGCCGAACTTTTTTCCAAATTAACTCCATAATATCGACTGAAACATGGCAAACGTTGTTTAGAACCAATCCTCAAGGTGTTTTTCACATATCTCTTCAATGATGTATCGTTCCTCGAAGTATCCTTCTCTTTCTGTATCGCAAGGTAAAATGAATGCCACTGGGAATTACGCACCAATTTAGACAAAGGCCACCGGACGGCCCCCTGGCAAATGTAGTCTCTTATGGCTAATCTTCCAATGATATGCCTACAAATACGCCACAATGCTGCAGACATCTTGGATGAACGGCAGAGCGCATAAGCTCGTTCACAGCATATTCACAGCCATATAAGGAGACGTTAGTAAACACAGCGTCAAAAATCCTGTTAATTTCCTGTTTGAAGTTTCATCTTGATTTCGCCTATAGCATTAGTTCTGGGGCACTCACAGATAATATCTTTGCAGTTTTGGAAACGTCAGAGTTTTGTCTTTCCAAGGCTGTCAATTCCATGCATAGTCGAGAATCTTTTCGTGACAAAATATTGCGCTTAAAACGGGCACGTCTTTTTATCCAATAATGACATAGCGCCCCCATAGGTTGAAGAGGTTAACAACACTGTCATCTCAGATTTTCAAAATATGCTTTTCAACCAAAGCTACACAAACATTTGTGTAAGATTATTGATAGCCTAGCATAGCATTAAGCCTAGCATTCAGCAGGCAACATTTTCACAAAAACAAGAAAAGCATTAAAATAAAATAATTTACCTTTGAAGAACTTCGGATGATTTCAATGACGAGACTCTCAGTTAGATAGCAAATGTTATTTTTTTCCAAAAAGATTACTTGTGTTGGCGAAATAGCTCCGTTTTGTTCATCACGTTTGGCTAAGAAAAAGACCGGAAAATGCAGTCACTACCTCTTTCCAAATTAGCTCCATAATATCGACAGAAACATGGCAAACGTTGTTTAGAATCAATCCTCACTGTGTTTTTCACATATCTATTCGATAATATATCAGTTGTGAGAGTTGGTTTCTCATCAGAAGCGAACGGAAAAATACTGCAGCTGGAGAATACAAGCGGAGGACACCAAGCGACCACCTGGTAGATGTAGTCTCTTATGGTCAATCTTCCAATGATATGCCTACAAATACGTCACAATGCTGTCGACACCTTGGGGAAGCGACAGAAAGCCTAAGCTCATTCATGGCCCATTCACAGCCATATAAGGAGTCATTGGCATGAGGCGGTTTCAAAAAATGCGGCTCTTCCTGATTGGATTTTTATCTGGGTTTCGCCTGTAACATCAGTTCTTTGGCACTCACAGACAATACACAGACAATATCTTTGCAGTTTTGGAAACGTCAGAATGTTTTCTTTCCAAACCTGTCAATTATATGCATACTCGAGCATCTTTTCGTGACAAAATATCTTGTTTAAAACAGGAACGTTTTTCATCCAAAAAGTAAAATAGCGCCCCCTATATCCAAGATGTTAACTATACCCTCTTAACTCTACCCTCTTAACTCTACCCTCTTAACTCTACTCTCCTAACTCTACCCTCTTAACTCTACCCTCTTAACTCTACCATTTCGCAACAAACTTCTATTTTCTAACCCCTCTCTTTCACTCACTCTCACTCTCGCTCTCTATTTCTCGCTGTCCCTCTCTCTCTGTCTTTCTCTCTCTCGGTCTCTCTATGTCTCTGCCTCTCTCGCTGTCCCTCCCCCTCTCTCTCTCTCCTCTGTCCCTCTCTCTCTGTCTTTCTCTCTCTCTGTATCTCTTGCTGTCTCTCCCTCTCTCACTCTCTCTCTCTCCTCTGTCTATCTTTCTCTCTGTCTCTGTCTCTCTCACAGTCCCTCTCTCGCTGTCTCTCTCTCTCTCGCTGTTTCTCTCTCCTCTGTCTCTCTTTCTCTCTGTCTCTGACTCTCTTGCTGTTGCTCTCTCTCTCTCCCTCTCTCTCTCTCTCTCTCTCTCTCTG